>NC_056527.1:23105701-23175005 GCF_019175285.1 Sceloporus undulatus
AATCGCGACATTGTGTGAAAATCTTAATTGTGATTGCACAATTTTCAGAGGATAATCACTGTTTAAACAGAATCACGGAGCGAGTCATCCTGTCAGTGGGAATGAGGCCCAAGACCACCAAGTTACTTCATAGTTCAGATTCTGTAATTGTAGCTTCGGGTTCTGGATCGAGTCCACATTTACAAAAAAAAAAAAAAAACTTCACTCATTGTCTATATTAAAGACATTATGTGGCTATTAAAAATCTCAGTTTCCCACCTATTTACCAAAATTTGGGAAACAGTGTGCCTTTATGAATATTAGGTTTTACCAATTGTGTAACTACATTCCTCTCCCCTTACATACCACCCTAAATGTAATGAGATTTTAATATTGTATTGTAGTGTTTTTGGATAGCACACTGTTTTAAATTGTGATTTTAGATAACTGTTATTGGAAGTATTGTTGTATGGAATGTATTGGTTGTAACCCCGCTTTGATCCATCAGGAGAGTCAGGAAAATACAAATAAATAAATAAAAATAAATAAAGAGTGGAGACTCACAAAGTAAATAACACCACCACTCCAGAACATTATTTCAAGTATTCAGTGTCCACTAGAGGGCATGTTGGGCCCTTCTATAGAGTTTATGTCTGGCCAGTCAGGGGAGATCACTGTACAACTGGACATGTCCTAGAAAATGCTTCTGTTTAGGTATAAAGGAGTCATTATAAAGACAGTTGTCATGTATGTAGTATATGATCCTAGTCTAGTCATTCTCTTCCATTATATCCAGAAGGACACTACAGTAGCTCAATTACAAATGTTGACTTGAGCTCAGAAAATATGTGCAACTGGGGATTCTCAACACCCAGAATCCCCAGAACTAACAACTCCCAGACTACAACTGGCAAAGCATGTGACTTGCCCAAGGTCACCCACTCATGGCTGAGCAGGATTCAAACCTTGTTCTCCAGAATCATATAAGATTTTCACACAATAAATGATTACAAAATGATTTCAAAACGATTTCAGAATTGCTGAATTCTGATATATCAACGTTTTAATAACACTAACAGCCTCATGTGAAAATCTTTTGGAATCGTCTATCTGTTAAGACGATTCCACTACACTTTGGGACGATAAAGGAATGATATAATGATGCCGTGTGAAAATCTTCATAGTCCAATGCTCAAATCACGCCTGCTCTTTACAAGTCCCCCCCCCAAAATAAACCTTTAAAAGGAAAATGCCTCTTCCCCATATTTATAGGTAGGAAATGGTTCTGCAGATTCCATCTACCTTAGTATCCTACCTGAGCTCATCAATCTTTGTTATGGTCAGGCTAATAGAGACTAATGTTTTGTTTAAAATTATCTCTCCCAATCACCATGCTAAGCTTTTTTTTTTTTTTTTTTTTTGGAGGAAAAACTGGAAATATTAATATTGGAGGAGGGGGTATTATCTTCCTCCTCCACATGCTCCTTTTTTCTTTCTCTGCATCTAATTATTTCCAAATAAACCTTCCAGAGCTCTCCTTTTCCTCTTGAATAATAATCTTGCCACCCTTAAGTTTCTCCTTCAAAGAGTGATTTTTATAGTCTCCCTAGACTAATTTTGTTTCCATGAAGACAACAGATCACAGCTTTAGTTGGAAGCAGTCCACAGCAATGAGGAGGAGGGGGAATGATTTAGAGTTTTATTGACAACAGAAGTAAACATTTGCCAGAGGTACCTCTCCATTGGCCTTCAACTCTATTATTGCAACTGATATCAGTACAATTCACAAGCAACTCATTTTGCCACTTGCAGAATAAGATGTGCATATAGAGGTGTGTGTGCCTTCAAGTCTCCTGTCATCTTATGGTGACCCCATGGATTCCTTGCCTTTTCTTAGGCAAGAAATAGTTGCTTTTGGCAGTTCTTTCAAAGTTGGTTTCGCCAGTTCCTTCCTCTGAAATATAGCCTAGAGCACCTGGCATTTGTTGGTGGTCTCCCATCCAAGTACTAAGTCACCCTGGGTAGCTTCCAAGTTCAGACGAGATCTGGTGCCTTTAGGGTATTTAGGCAAGATCAGACTTTCTGACATTTTAATAATGAAAACCAGAATATGTATGGCCAACCAAAGGCAGTGTGATCAAGATGGCAAAAGTTATTAATGAGGAAGGACAGGCAGGCAGAGAGAAGCTGCAACAGTTTGCTTTTGCCTGAGCCTGCTGTACAGAGAAGGATTCTGGCTCCCTCCTTTCTTCTTCACCCTGTTGAGTTAATTGAGTGTTTTAACTGTTTCAATAGTTTATGACATTATACTATTGTTGGGCGGGAGGAAAGTAAAAGAATGTATTTTAATATATGTTGTACATTGTATTTTATTTGATATTGTAAGCTGCCTCAATCCTATGGGAGAGGCGGCATATAAATAAAATTTTGTTATTGTTGTTGTTGTTGTGAAGACTTGTCCTTGCCAAACTGGAATAGTTGGAGGGCATGGACATTTGTCTATGTGACTCTCAAATAAAAGACACATCTCACACTGTCTTGCTTGGACACACGTGTCCCAGTTTTTGTCTGTCAAATCTTGTAGAGCATAGGGCAAATGGGTATACCAGCCCCCTTTCAAATCTATGCAAGGGTTATTTGCGTATTGTTTCCCAGAGGTATTCAGAATATGCCCTTCCACCAGTAGCCAAGTCCTTGTTCTTGTTCTGTTCACCATGGGCCTTGAGTCCAATTAATAAATATGGATAGCTAGTACCCACACAACTAGGGCTCATGGCTGACTACCACCAAGCACATGACTACATACAACAGTCCCAGGCTACTTTCTCACCTCTGACAAGTGAATAAAATCATCTCCTGGCAACCAAAAACAAAGAAGCATTTATAGGTGTGTTTGGGCAGGTAGAGGACAAATATTTGTTTGACTATCTTCTGTCTACATACTTTTAAAGTGTTACTCATGAGTCTAATTTCTGATGAAAAACATTGAAATGACAGGAAGATTGCCTCTGATGGGGTGTATTTTAAATTCAAGTTGTCCTGTATTTAAAAGAGAGAGAGAGAGAATACTATCTGCCCTATGAAAGAAAATATTATCCCTGTCCATTAGCTTAGAAACAAGAGACAAAGCAGTATAATATCCAAAGGGACTTAGGACTCAATTCCCACAAGAAGATCATGTAAGCATGAGACAGTAAAGTGAGGACATCAGAGTACTCAGTCACCTTTTGGAAGTGTGTGGGTGTGTATTGTGCGCACACGCACACACACACACACACACACACATATATATATATATATATATGAGAGAGAGAAATATGATACCATTTCAGAGCAGCCAGCTCAGTGACTTCCTCCTGGGAACCATTATACTCTCAACAGAAAATCCACAAGAGGTTGACAGATGGCTACAGGGAACAATGACATATTGCTTGGGGAAAAAACACAGGAGAATGGATTAGCAGATCTTTCAACAGAAGCATGTTGACGATCCACCTGAAGTTTTACCAGGCCTATGGCAGTCTTTGGAGCCTCTGAATTATCTGCATTTTTTTCAAAGTAATAAAAGATGACTCCAATATGTGATGACAAACAAAAACAGGTGTTGGAAGGGGATATTTTTAACCCTTTAAGTTTCATGAATGGAGTCAGATCTAATAAAGAGACAAACATGATGGGCAAACCTGAGTTCAGTCTATTGCATGCATTAAATAACAGAGCTAACTGCCATATCCCAGAAATGAAGGAGTTTGGAAGAGATATATGACTTTGAGATTTTTAAAATTAGGATCTCATACTTGTTGCTGGTGGCCCTTTGTTGTCCTTTTTTATCCAAGTCGACCAGTCCTGAGACTGGAATTCCAGTACATCATTTGTGATACCAACTGAAGGAGATTTTTTTTTTTAAATGCTTTTAACTTTTCTCCTTCATGATGATGAAAATCCAGACTGAGTACTGCTCATTTCTTTTCACCCTGTAGTAAGAATGCCAAGCTCCATCCCGTGGCCCACAGTAATCACACTGGTATCTAGCTGGCTGCCATGCACAGAGGAAAGAGCTGTTGACTAGCTTTCTGCGCATCATATTTCCCTCTTCCCCAAGACCAGTTACTCTGTTGCTGTAGAACAACAATTTTTAACCAGTGTAGTGCAGCACATTTGTTTGCCCTGAAAGGTCGGCAGGTGTGTCAAATCAGTGAGCCACAAATAAATAATGGGAAGTGCTATGCAAGATGAAAACTCTGTTTGTTTGACTTTCTATTTTTTAAAAAAGCATTCTGGGTTTTGTGCAAATCAAAGTTTATCCCTGTTCTCTACATAGTTGTCCACCTTGTTTTAAGGCTCAGGGGTGGAGTGAAAATTTGAAACAGGATTGCTGAATACTGTGAGCAATACTGCTCAGATTGAAGTAGGATCAAAGTGAGCTTTTCACTGTGCTTTAAGAACTATATGCAAAATGATTTAGGAAATGCTGGTTCTTGAACCCCACTCAGTTATGTAACTCTCTTAGATGACGTTGGGCATGACAGCCTAACCTACATAACAGGGATAAAGTGCAGAGTAGAAAAGTCCTGTACACTGCTCTGAACTCATGGGAAGAAAAGCAAGGTTGATGTGTAACAGACAGATGTTTCAAAGATCCAAACTTCACATACCCTCCCACCTGTCCAGATTTGGCAGAGACAATCTTGATTAATCCTCTATCATCCCACTTTTTCCACTTGCTTTCAAAATGTCCCAGGTTCTCTTTCATTCACTCGCTTTCCCCATTTGTCCTCAGCTTATTTCAACTGCTGCAAAGTGAGCTTAGTGTGCAAAAGCAGTTTGTGTTTAGCAAACTTAGTACTGAGGAGAAGAGGAGTCAAAATCTTGCTCTTCCCAATAGGCTCAGGCAAAAGCAAACTGCTGCAAGCTGTCACAGTTTAACTTGTGTGTCTTGGGGCGTGTTGAAAAAGATCACAGCAGAGTCGTGGAGAAATGTCAACAAAAATAGAGCTTTACTCAGCAGAGTGTAAAACAAAATAAGCAAAGCAAAAATATAGCAATGTGGCTAAGTACAAATATACACAATGCAAAAATAAATCAGCATAGCATAACCTCCTGCATGCCAATTGCCCAATTGCATCACTAATTACCAGTGCAGGTTTACCATTATGGACTTCACCTGTCACTTTGCTACACCCTCATCCAGTCACAACTTAATATGCAAATTGGCATACCTTGACAGTGTGTTCTTCCTCATTAGTAATATCTGCCATCTTGACCACACTGTGAAGCTATTTGGCCATATGTATTCTGGTTTTCATCTATGAAATGTTGGAGGGTTTGAATCCTTTCTTGTGGTGCTATCTTAACAGAGCCAACCAAAAGATACAAAATAAATCACACCAACTTTCAAATCTCACAGGCTTCTTAATCAGGAAAAGATGACAAAATAGCATGCAGCGGAAAGAAATAGACAGTGTTGGGGTCACAGAGTCTACATGTTGTTTTGAGAGGTTGTAGGAACTGTGTGAAACCCAGACAAGGTCATCTGTTATAGCCTTAATAGATTTGGACCAATGGCAATAAAACACAGGCAATGAAGTTTGGCTTCTCTGTCTGAAGTTGCAAAGTATCCACACCATTCATCCAAAGAACTGTACAGTCAGCTCATCTTATACACTGATTTTTTATACATGTTTTCAAGTATCCACAGTTTGAAAATGTTCAAAAAAAAGTATAAATTTCAAATATCAAACCTTGATTTTCCAATTTTTATAAGGGACACCATTTTGCTATGTCATTATATTTAATGGGACTTGAGCATCCACGGATTTTGTTATCCACGGGGGTATCTTGCAATCAAACCCCAGCATATAACAAAGGTCCACTGTATGTACCTTCAGAGTTATGATGAAACAAACAGGGATTGCTGTCACACCTATCCTGGTCATGAATCAAGAGATGGCTACTCTGCAACAGAATCCATGGGCCACCTTTGAAAGCATGGCATTTCAGCTCTGGGGGCAATTATAATAACATGTCACCAAGGAGTCCAAAATATTAATTTCATTAAGAAGCTCTTGAATGTCATTTCCTCAACTGTATTATTGCTACTGTTTGTTTAAAGGGTCTGTATCTCTGCCTTACATAGTAGGTTGGTCGTTTCCCATTATATCTGAGCCAGGTTTTTATGCATCTTTGTATTTTCTAAGAAAGCCCAACAAATTTATCATAAGGCAGGGGCCATGTGCACCATATGGTACTCATTCAGAGATAATGAAATACCTTCTAAAGCACATAATAGCTCTCTTTTGTCAGTGAGCGCAAAGCCTCTTTGTTATTCATGGGCCCGCTTTCCAATATTTCCCAAGCCAATGCACAGACAATGGCTGCTCCTTGGGCATTCTGCCTGAAGATGCCATCGGCTATGTTTTGACAAGAAAAATAAACCCACTGATTTGTACATTTCCAGAGCCAAAATACATAAATAGAATAACCATCATATTTGAAAAATATTTTCTTTTCTGTCAAAGAGAAAACTTGCTAACTCCAGTTAGGTATTTGTCTTTGTAAGTCTTTCCAGAGAGCCAGCATGGTATAGTGATTTGAGCACTGGACTATGGTCCAAAACACACTGCAGAAATAATCCAGTTTGAGACTGCTTTAACTGCCCCTGCTCAATGCTAGGGAATCCTGGAATTGTACTTTATTGTGGCAGAGGAAGGCAAAGGCAAGCCCCCGTGAAAAAATCTTGCCAAGACAACTCTGTGATAGGTTCACCTTAGGTCAACTTAACACAGAAATAAGATTTTTCCAGCAGTGGAGGAAGATTGGTGCAGAGCACTGAAAATTGCTCCAATTTTCTCTCACTGAGACACCTTCTGAAAGTTCTTTTCAGTATTTTACATATCAAGGACTTCTCTTGATTCCCTCCTTCTTTGTTTGTATTTTTATGGGTGTCCACTATGAAAACCAGGCACCCATTTGTTTTACCTGTAACAATGTTAGCATCACTTTAGACTACTGTAATTAGACTGAAATATCCATCTGTGTAATGATGAAACATTGTTTATATTTCCAATGGAAAGGAATAGCTATTTTCCCAACTGGCTCACAACAGTAGCAATGTGCAATGATTGTGCACAAGGTATTATATTTCTTCTGTGTCAGTTCAAGTGATTATTGTTAAGACACAGTTCAGAGGACTGGTGCATGTTAAAAGGCATCACAGATTCCTTCATGTTTTTGTAAAGAAGTCACAGCCCAGTGTATACAAACATTGCTATTTGTAACTTATTACAGTTATTATGCTGTAACCCAACGTGCACTGGTTTTTAGCAATGAAATTTTTCATATCTCCAAGGGTGGGCTTGAAATTTTGCTGGAAATCAAACTACTGGTTCCTGCTGAAATTGAAAATGACATTCCAGGAAAATGAGAGATGACGATACTTTGGTATCCCTTTCATAGAATGGGAAGGTATAGTATACGTAGGTGGTTACAATTAGGTTTTACATTATTTATTTTTTTGTTCCTTATATGCAGGCCCAAGGAGAAAATGTCTATTGTAAACTCTGTTACATTACTCAAAACTCTACAAAATACAGGAATACACTTACTGGTAGATAATCAAACTTCTGTATAGTAAATGGTAGCATTTATTTATGTATTTGTTTTCTGCAGCAGTCAGGAAATTATGTACATATTTTATTAATAATTTTTAAAGATCTGAATCATTTTTAAAAGATGTATCAATATACCTGTTCTATGAATAGTTTTTACAATTCCAAAGTGTTTCAAAATCAGATTACATTTTATTTAGTCTTATTAATAATAATTTGTCTTATTCTTTCTATCATACTGCAATAGTCTTTTGCTAAATATAATACTGTAGTGGCAATATGGGCTCCTGTGCTTCTTTATTCATCAGCTATCATCAAAGGAAACAAAACCATCTCATCATTCATGAGTTTTATAAGCATGCATGTGTGCACATTGTGTACATATGTGCACCACATTCTACTGAGCAGAAAAAAAGGTTGACTGTTCAGTTTTCTTGAGTTGTCTGTGTAACTGTTGTTGAGCTGCAGTCTTTAAAATACAATAACATTTTTGCAACCCTATGCTGCAAATTGTGTAAACACACTGGTGGCTTACAATCTTCTTCCCAAAGATTATTTGCAAAGTCAGTCTTCCAACAGCTAGTTACTATTTCCATAAGAAAAAAAGAAAATCTAGTGAAATAAACAGAGGAGAGTGTATTGTAGAACCTTCCATGAACCTCAGGCACATAGGGACTGAGAAGAAAACCCATGTATTGTGTGTACTGTAGGGTATTCTCATACAGTAAGAATAATGACAATTACTTTACCTACTGTGTCCATTTTGCTACCTGCCTAGCTCCTCAATTTTTTGCTTTTGTTGTTTTCTTACTTGCCTTTAGTTGCCATATTAATTGGCTTTATCCAAATTCTGAATCCATTTCCCCAGGTGGCCCTTATGACCATTTCTACAATCAGCTGGTTCAAAAGAGGCAGTTCTGGTTCTCCTGCCAACCCTTTCCCTGCTCCACCACTACGGCATTACAAGGACCCACCTCTATAACATCCACCCTGTGATGTCAAGGACCCCAACCCAGTCACAGGTTCGGGCCCTGAAATTTCAGGGAATGGGCTAGTGCTGGTCTGGCAGAAACTGCCCTTGTCAGCTTTAATGCCAGCATCATTCTTCTCCTCACACTTCCATGAACAACAACAACAACAAAAATGGGCATTTGGCCCACAGCAAGACTGGTAGGAAATCACTGTTTAGCTTGGTGGAAAGTCATATCTAGTCAGACTTCCACAGCTGCCTACTCAGTCTGACTACATTTGTGTAACATTGTGCTTTTCACTGTAAAGGAAATACAAATGAATAGCACAATACACCAAATTATGAGGTGTCAAGTGCTTACCAGTGGAGAGCTGGCTTGGTTTTAACTGATTGCTCACGCAGAATATTCTTGCTGCCCTCCCCTTTATTTTTCGAAGCAAAAAGAGCTCTTAAAACACATCTGTCTGCCTGCAGAGGAAATTCAGAAAGCCTGGATCACATTTGGAGTGGTCTAGAAACACATAATTAATTTTACCCATAGGGTTGCCAGACTGAAAACCAGAGGATTGCTGGTTGTGAATGGTTGTGTAGAAGAGGGAATTTCAGCAGCTGTTGCTTGTTACATGGCTGCATGACAAGCAATACCAACTGAAATTCCTTCTTCTACACAATCATTAAAGGGACAGGAATCCTTTCCAGTTTTTTGACCTAGCAAGGCTACCCACCCAACTATGCCAGAAAGAACCACAGTGACAGTGTTGCAGCATTCCCCTTCATAAGTCTAGGTCCCATACATTATACACTGCTTTGGAAAGTGGAAAATATAAAGGAAAGGCTCCTTTAAGAAGGGGCTTGAAGATGCCCATCAACAGTTTAGTATCTGGACCAGAGATTATGCAACAATCACACTACTTTGATCAGTTGCCCTATGACAAGAAGGCAGTAGTGGGTCCAAATTACAAGATATTCCACCTAAACATTAGGAACATTTTTTCCTGTAAGAGCAGCTTGAAACTGGAATAGATTGCCTTGGATTGGATGGCCATCTTTCAGGAGTGCTTTAGCTGTGTACCCCTGCATGGTGGGGGCTGGATAGCTGGCCTTTGTAGTTCCTTCCAATTCTTAAGATTCTATGATTCTGTTTAAATGATGGCAATTGGTTTTTTCTTGGGGGGGGGGGTATGCTTTTGTTTGGCATTGTGTTAAGTAGCCACTCAAAGTGCAATGTTTTTTCAGCTACTCCTCCCACTTAAAATGGTTACTTTGCCAATATACATGTTCAGTGTTCATACTTAGATCAGAAAGGGTACTTGCTTTCATGCATGCCAGCTGAAATATGGTAAGAATTCAAAGCCATTGTTGTGCTAGTCTGGAAAATCAGATTGTAAAGGGATCTTGTAGCACCTTTGAGATTAACTGAAAAAAAAGAAGCTGCTAGCATGAACCTTAATAGTTGGTCTACTTCCTCAGATGCATGGAATGGAAATACAGATAGTTCACATTTTGCCAAGCCAGTAAAATTCTGGTCCACACAATTAACCTAAAAGGAACTTAACATATTAACCACAAAGTTCCTATTAAGTCCCACTTTTTAAAAAAAGTTTATGACTCCTGTTCCTATTTTTGTAGTAATGTTTTAACTTTCTATATTGTAATTTAATTTGTATTGTAAATGCTATTGTAACTGTTTTTAACATTTGTAAGCCGCCTTGATCATTTTTTGGAAAGGCGGGGTATAAATAAAATTTATTATTATTATTATTATTAAATCTTTTGAGTTTAATATAGTACTAAATTTACTCTATAAAGGATGGCTTTACGTTCTTTTGTAGGAGGAACAGACGAGAGAATTAAAAATGGTTCTGCTAAAATGACTTTATGATACAACGTGACAGTGAAAGATTTGCATATATTACCCAGACAGCTGCTTCACAAACAAAAAATTACAAACTTATTTTAATGACACCCCCAAACTTTAAGAGTTATATGAATAATTTCTTTATTAGCCTTGTCACACCACTCCATAGAAAGTGGGTTTTTTTTTTTTTTTGTTTTGTTTATACACATCCATCCTATGGTCAACCCAAACTAATTACACCTGTGCCGTTCCCTGGATATTTGAGAAGGAAAGCTAATTTGAGATGGAAAGGTGTTTTAAGGTGTCAAGAGAAGCTACATGGGAATTGAAATCTCAATTAGATAGATTTTTAAAAACTTGCACTTAGTGAGTTCTGGGGTATATTCTCACCTCACTGGGATTGCAATTCAGGGTATGTTCCATAGCCACAGGACTGATTGTTGATGCAGAATCTAAAGAGGTAAGATGTCATGGCCTACCTGGAGGCTTCTTCACATAAGGGGCACCAGATAAAGCTGCAATGAGATCCAGAGAAAACTGGCAGCCTTGCCTGGAAACAGAGCCTAGTAGACCATCATACATTGATCTTGAAGAGGAGTTGGAGGTTGAGCTACTTCAACTTTCAGAGAATCACAGACTATATAAATGTAAATTTAAAAATAATTACTCAGGTATGAATGGGAAGATTTTATGTTAATACATAAGTAGAATGTTGACTAATTAATCAACATTAAGGAAGAATTGATTCCTAATTAACTTCAGCTAATTTTGATTTATTTTACATATATGTAGGTAATTTTAGTTTTCTTCAATAAAAAAAACCTTTTTAAACACTGAAGACAAAAAAAAAGGCCCTCAAGTACTTGGTCAACTTCAAAAGTGACCCACAGCAGTTGCCCACCCCAATGTAGACATCTGTGGAAGTAAAAGCTGAGAATAGGTCACACAGCCCAGATTAGTAGCCATCCGTGTCAGACTGAACATACTGTGTATTATTCACTGTGAGACAAAACAGGCATGTTTGTTTCCAGGATCTGTCTTTTCTACCCAAGAATGGAGACATTTCCTCTACCCAAAATAGTAGAGTTGTAGTCATGATAGCTCTGGCTCCACAAAATATTGTACGTATTCCACTCAAATAATGTATTCCACTCAGAACTAGAAAACAGCTGGTATGGTAAAATAAACACTTCTCACAGTATGTATTTCCTAAAAACAAGGAATTTCAATCCCCCCCCGCCATGGAAAGAATTTTGACTCTCCCTGAATGGGACCAACCTACTTACAACCAGAACACATCACTTCTGCTTCACTGCATCACAGTTCACCCAGAAATGCCACACATCATTTTTCATTTTAAAAAGACTGCTTAGGGGGGAAAAAAATCTAAATTTCAAAATACGATAGATTTGTTTGGACAAATTTTGCCCCGTATGTTTCCCTCATTTTAAAAAGAACTTAAGGTAATGTAACAAAAGGCAGAAAATCAGGGACATTAGCTTCAACTTTTCAGGTGGCAATGCTGTAAAGTGCCTACATTTTAAAATCTAGCTCTGTGTGAATTATGCTTGGGAAACTGTTGCAGAACTGATATTCTGTGATACCAGTTGCTGAAGAATATGAGAAGGTGGTATTGTGTTCATGTTCTTGTTTATAAGCTTCCAAGAGACAACTGGTTTGCTAATGTGGGAAAAGAATTCTGGACTAGACTAGATACACCTTTGGTTTGATCCAGCATGACACTTCCAATGTTATTAGATGTGCACAATGTGGGTTAACTAGTTAATATGCACTAAATGCACACAGAGAGAACAACAATGGTGCACATTCACAGGAAATCATGAACAATATGTACAAATTTACAGTATTTACAGAAAATGTTCATTTCATCAAGGCAGTATATCACCAATACACACTTTAGAATGTAAACAGGGCATGTATATTTTGATACATTGATGGTCACAATGTATAACCTCAGTGTATCAGGCAACAGATGATGCTGATCATGACGACAACGGCAATGATGATGACAATGATTTCTTATCTGCCTTTTCCCATGGATCAAGGCAGGGAACAACAACAATCTATATAATGCCAATTAAAAGAGCTTATAAAATCAATGCATATTAAAATAATCCATACATAGTTTAAAATTCGTTATTTCAAAATTTAGTACTGAGGAGGGGGATGCATAAGTTTGTTTGACAGTGGACACAATATCTGACTGATGTCCACTAGTATACCTTCTTTCTAAAATATCATTTGGAAGGTATAAATATGCCTCTGCCAAAATACCCTAAAGGAACCAGATCCTGTCTGATCTTCTAAGTTAATCGGGGTGAGCCCTGGTTAGTACTTGGATAAGAGACTGCCAAGGACTACCTAGTGATGTAGGCTATATTTCAGAGGCAGGAGCTACCAAACCCATCTCTAAATATTCCTTATCTATTTATTTATTATTATCTAAGAAAACCCTATGAAATTCATGGGGCTGCCATATGTTGACAGACAACTTGAAGGCGTGCATAGGTGTATGCGTGCGTGCATGCGCGCGCGCACACACACACACACACATCAGCTAGGCAACTTGTGACTTTTCCACACCTTTTTCTGATTGCAACACATTGTTAACTTTCACCCATCTGTCCACCCTTAACTGGATCCAGAGCTTGAAAATGTTATACTGTATTTGAGACTACAGTACACAGAATCTCCCAGCCAATATGGCCAGTGACTTTTCTAAGTTCTTGCTAGGTCAACCCAACTGTAGGCAGTGCATGCACAAAATACTTCTGTTATCATGACTGATTAACAGTCAAATAAAGAAAAAAGCAGACTGCCCAGTGGGTAATGGCCCCCATCTTTATAATACATCCATCAACACACTGATTTAAAGTAGCTCTCTGTGTTGTTGTTTTCAAAATCTTTGTCTCTCTCCTCACAATTGCACTATTAACTGGAAAGGTTTATAAACAGCTTAAAAATCAAGTTTAACCTTGGCTGATCCAGGAAGAGCATAGCTCTACTGCTGCATGTACATATCAGCATATCCTTTTACTCCTTCTGCCAGCTTCACTCTTGGAAGCTAGTGAAGGATTGGAATTGACAGGACTCCTGCTCTCTGGAGCAAGAAAAGCAGAAATCTCATCAATTTCATTACTCCTAGACTCCTAAGAGCAGACACAACCCAAGCAAGGAGGACAGAAGAGTGGCATAATATGCTGCCTGGGGGTTATTGACTAAAACAGAGCATGGCTACTCTCAGAAAGTTTCTCATTAAATGGAATGTTAAATATGCAGAAAAGCCAGATAGAACTGCAGTGGTAATGCAGACATATGGAAGAGGCTTCCCCACTCCAAAGTACCTGCTTCGTTGTGTGTGCCACATCACCATGATGGCAGCAGGCAGGCAGGAAGGAAAAAAAAGGATTACTGCTTAGTGCAATGGCAATAGGTGTTGTCATTCCTCCTAGCCAAGTCATTTCTATCGCTCCCATTTCAGCTTCTCTAAGAAAACCCTATGAAATTAATGGGGTTGTCATTAGTCTACAAGTGTCACGAAGGCATGGACACACAAATAAGTTGTGTCTTTTTGTGTTGTGGAATGGCCAACATGGAAACTGTGGGTTCTTCTGCACCAATTTTGGCAGGAACCCAAAAACAATTTTGTGCTGGACTGCAATTTAGCAGCATGGTACCTAGCCACACTCACACACCCCATTTGATGCTGGAATAAGACACATTAAGACTCCAAATGCCATGTTTTAGTCCTGTAACTGGACATGGGGGAAAACAATTTCCTTTGTGTCAAATTTAAGCAGTGGTGGCAGGATGCTTTTGATGGATTCTACTACAATTGCCCATCCTTGCTGTACGTCTTCATGCAGGACATTTTCCTAATTGCAGAGTACCTAACCGTAGATGCTGAGCAGACAAATTTAACTTACTACCGAACTCAAAGACAGCCGGTATCAATGAGACTTGCTTTTATATAAACAGTGTAAGCACAGGGGTGGCAATTCAGTAGTCTCAGTGATATATGCAATAAATCTGACAATAACAAAATGTCTCCACAAACCTGCTGGCAACTAATGCAAGGAGACTGCAGTGTCATAACCCCTAGGGTTATTCTGAGCATAAAACAACCACCCAGGAGAGCTAGATTTTATATAAATATATAAATCATGAATTTGCTTACATATTGTTCTATGAAAAAGGAAGCAACCCAGATCCAAAACACACTGCAAAATAATTCAGTCTGAGACCACTTTAGTTACCCTGGCTCAATGCTAGGGAATTCTGGGAACTGTAGTTTTGTGAGACATCTAGTCTTCTCTGTCATAGAGCTCTAGTGCCACAATACAATTCCCAGGATTGCCTAGCACTGAGCCAGGGCAGTTAAAGTGGTCTAAAAATGGATTATTTATGTAGTGTGTTCTGGTCCCTAGTCTACTATCAGAGCAAATCCCAATTTAGTGTAAAGCAAATGGGAATACAGTTGTATGGCTTGACTATGGAAGAAGATCCTACCCATGAGACCAACATGTCATTGCTGAGGAAGACAGAAAAAGTTCTCCCAGAAATATTTTAGCACAATGTGTTTCTTTGCATGTTTCCCAAAACAGATTTACTTACAGGGATTGGAATTAATTTCCCACTCTACTTATTATAGTTTAACAATATAAAAAACTTGTCCCTTAATGCAAGTCTCAACTTTGACATTTTATTAGTCAATTATAATCAGCAAACTGTTAGGAATGCCATCTTGTGGTTAAGAGCTGAAAATAACAGGTATCTGTAAAAAGCTGATTTGCTTTACAAATAGAGGCTTACAAATTATTTCTTAAAAACAATCTATTCCTTTATTAGCTTGGTAGATACACCTGATGGAGTAGTAGACAATTGCCTGCAACAGCTCATGCCACAATATATTTGGTAGCCTTTATAAGAGGATCACAGGTCTCTTTGTTTACAATTTAACAACCTAACAGAACTGCACTCTCAAAATTTGCTTTCATGTTGGGGAGAGGGTAGAAAAGGATGCCATATTAACTGATTATACTATACATTTAGAACTGGCTTTAGTAGAACTGAGCTATTTCATTCAGATTCAATTTCTACTGTGTCCAGCTACAAAGATGAGATAGCTGAGGATGCAAAAGATCTAGATCCTGAGAACTTGGAAAGCTGCTGCCAGTCAAAGCAGATAATATTAAACTTGATGGGCAAATAGTTTAGCCTGGCTTAAGGTCCTATATCCCTTCATAGTTTTGCACTTCTGTGAGGTTATGCTAAGAAGAGTGGAGAATGTTCATTGTTTTTGTTTTTGTTTACATTTCTTTAGCTAAATCTAAATGGATTCAGACTTAGAGCAGACCCACTGAAAGCAATCAGAATTAAATTAGTTGTGACCAGTTCTGGCTCTGTCCCCTCAAATCTGGCTGTGGTCATTATGCCTGTAATGTGAAGTTATGTTTACACTTCTTGATCACTCTCTTGAAATAATCACTCTCTTTTAGATTACTTCCATGTGCTTCCAACCTGCTGGGCAGCTAAAACAAAGCCAACCAAATGCTGTACCAATTCACATGTTTCATAGATTTCTTTGATTTAAATACACAAAGTGAAATTTTACTCAACCTTTAGCATTTATTTTGTATCCTTCCTTATCTCTTGCTAAGGTTTCTAGAGTATCTAGGGTTCAACTAAATATTATAGTGGGAAATCCATAAACAGTCTCTCCCATTTGTTAGAATTCCTGCTGAACCTTCTGCTTGACTCGTGATAGCATATATGATGTTGTTGCTGTGTGCCTTCAAGTTATTTCTGACTTTCAGTGATCCCAAGGTTAATGTCATAGGGTTTTCTTGCCAAGATTTGTTCAGAGGGGGTTTGCCATTGCCTTCCTCTGAGGCTGAGAGAATGTGTCTTGTCCAAGTTCACCCAGTGGGTTTCCATTACCAAGGGAAATAAGGGGAGAATTAAACTCTGGTCTCCCAGAGTTGTAATCCAACACTTAAACTACTACATAACCCTGGCTTGAAGTCCAAAATGATAACAGCCCTCGAGTTCCAAAATGTAACTTCTCTGAGAACCAGAAGCAGACATTTTGATCTTACTATCTTTTTTTGGACAAACACCAGCTATCTTGCATTTCTAAATATGACATTATTGTTCAATAATATTCAGTTTCCTTTGTCACACTCAATGTTCATGTAAATATCGGGCAATGTAATTCATTAAATTTAACAACACTGACTAACATTTATTATCACCCCCTTTTAGTGAGGGTGAAATTCAAAACAGAACAAATGATAAATGCCAAGTATGCTTTCTGTTAGAAAACCCTCATGAAGTGGTTTTGTATTAAGGCTTCAATGTGTTTCATAAAGGCATTCATGTCTGCAGCACAGATCTCATAGTTCTGTTTCTCATTCTTTTTCAGTGTCTCTAACAGGCCCCTATGGACTGGAGGCAAAGGGTTATACGAGTTTAATAAGTGAAGCTGGCTTAATGGCGTCTGTTTTATTTCACCAATCCTCAAGGCCTGTAGAACAGCAGGTGCAAACTTGGAATAATGAGCAGTTGAACTAATGATCACAGGACAAGTTTTATCTTGCAGTCGATCTGCAACTACTTTTGCAATGGCTGTATGTGTGTCCATAATGTATCCTGTAGTACTGAACACAGAGTGAATGGCAGCCAGGCAGTCCTCTTCAGAGCACCAGTCAGCCACCAAGTCCTGCTGAAGCTTTCTAAGGAGCTCTCCCTGCAACTGGAAGTAGTGCTGATTTTCCAGACAGCTAAACAATTGTGTCACCAGCTGTCCATCTCCATTAGCAATCCAGTGCAAATGCCGTTCAAGGTTGGAAGACTTCAAAATGTCCACTGCTGGGGAGAAACTTTGCATTAATTCTCTCCCCTTTAAGCTGTACAAGCCTGTCCTTATAAACTCAGTCAAAACATTGTTTTGATTGGAGGCACAGATACATTTCCGTATGGGAATTCCCATCATTTTTGCATACATTGCTGCTAATATATTGCCAAAGTTTCCCGTGGGAATACAGACATCCACAGGGTTCCCAAAAGAAATGGTACCTTGCTCAACAAGGTTCAGGTAGGCAGAAGCATGATAAACCACTTGGGGAAGCAAGCGTGCCCAGTTTATAGAGTTTGCTGCACTTAAGGTTGTCCCATATTCCATTGTGAGGTAGCCGGTATAATCTGAATTGGTAAATATTTGCTTAATGGCTGACTGGCAGAAATCAAAATCAGATTTGACACCTACTGCTTTTGTATTGGCTTCCTGGCAGCTGATCATCTGCAATTTCTGTATCTGGCTAACTCCATCTTGGGGAAAGAAAGTGATCACAGCAATCCGTTGCTTATCCGTCTCCTTAAGCCGACTAAAACCATCTAAGACTGCACTTCCTGTGTCACCTGAAGTAGCTACTAGGATCAAATAATTGCAGCTTTTGGGGATGCAGTATGCAAAAAGATGAGGCATCAACTGTAATGCCAAATCCTTAAATGAAGCTGTTGGTCCATGAAACAGCTCCAGAAGGAACTGATTGCCTGTCAGATGCCTAACAGGAGCAATTTTAGTACATGTAAAATTTTGTCCATATGCAGTCTCAACCATTTCCCACAACTGGGAAGCAGGAACATCAACTGGGTGTATGCACCTTTCCAATATTATCTGAGCTCTTTCAGTATAGGTTGCCCCTAATAAATTTTGCCATTCTCCAGAAGTGAATTTTGGAAGTCCCATCTCAGGAACAAAGAGTCCACCATCAGGTGCCAGGCCCTCAACCACAGCATCACTGAAATATTTAGTAGAATTATTTTGCTCAGATTTTTTACTGTCTCGTAGACTCCTGGTTGAAATGAAGCCTTCTGATTCTGAATCTTGGTACCACTTAACTGCATGAAGCACTTTGTCAGCTACAGCCTCTGCTGTAATTCCATCTTCACAGAGAACACGTACATCGTGCCACTTCCTGTAAAACTGCTTCCTAAACTCAAGTATGTCTTTGATTGAAGTTCCCGGACCCTGTCCTACAATACGATCCACTTTCATTAACTGCAGCCGATCCTTTATGTGTGGTGAGGGTACGTCCAAATACACTACAATCCCATTTTTCTTCACATGCTCCATACCAGCAGCATTCATTGGGTTAGACCCAGAAAGAGAAACTACACTTCCAGACACTGAAAGATTTAACAGAGCTTTTCCTTCCTCTTCTAAAAATTGCTCACTACCAACTTCCTTCAGTTTTTCTGCCACACTCATATTCCAGGTTGTTTCAAGAATGTCATCATCCACATCTATGAAAGAAGCATCCAATTTCTGCCCTATTATCTTTCCTACTGTAGTTTTCCCAGAACCAGGCGGTCCCATAAGGACAATATTCTTGTTTCCAAGAAGATTATGCATTGACATCCATGGCTTCCAGGCAAGTGCAAAACTTCTTGAAAAAAACAACTTGAAATGTGCATCACAAATCATGATTTCAGTCAGTAGTTTCAGATTCCTATTCCGAATCCCGTGAAACATCTTTTTTCCCCTCACACCGATTTCACAAGAAATAGAAATGCTTCAAACAAGAGGAGAGAAAAAAACCCAGTTAGCCACAGAAAAATAGTTTATACCCCAACAACCTGGCTTTTAAAATACAAAGGCATTTTTACTGCTTCTATCCTCTTGTAGAGGGGCATGTTTTTAACAAGTTCTATCATCCTGCTGAGACCCTGATTTATATCAGATCACATTCCACAACAAACAAGGTTAGAACAGTATTGGATTTCAGCATATGTGAATTTTATACAGGAAGCAAAATTTCACCTTTAAAGGTGCACCTGTGTTTTTTTTATTGTTGTTCTTAAGTGAGTACATTTTTTTAAAAAAATCTGTAAAACAGTTGTATTAATAAAAATATATTTTAAAAAGGTGTGTCCATTGAAAAATGTCTACTCTGAAAAAACAATTATGTACACAAAAATCAGCCACTATATCTTACATAAAATTCTTATAGTTTATTTTCTGCATGTGTCATAGCTGAACACGTCCGTTTAGCTTACAGTTACAAATAGAACGGTTCTAGCCTAACAGGAACCTCAGACATAACAGGAACACTCAATAATGGTACTGATTTTAGAAAGACACCATTCTCAGAATCAATTAAAATGCCTTAGTGCTTCTAACCACATCAGTTCCACCTCCCTCACAGATTCATTTGAGATACATTAAAGCTAACCCCCTCAGGATGTCATTAATATAATACAGTCATTGATTACAACAGAATTATAGGATAACTTATTTGTTAATAATAATAATAATAATAATAATAATAATAAAGCACGGGTATGAGCTTCCACTGGACTGTCAGATGGCAAACTTCTCAGTGACTTTAATGAATTCAGAGCACAGCATGTCCATTTCTACAACTGCCTCTATGGTATAGCCTCCAATTGTGCTGGACTACAAACCCAATGACTTCCAGCCAATTTGGCCATATTGAATTGGGATGATGGGGTTGTCGTTCACACATCTGTGGGATGTTGCATTGGGAAATGTTATTTAAAAAATCCTTCTTAACATCTAAATATACTTTGTACCCTTAACAAACAACCACTGAATAATGGGATTTAAATTAAGATAGCACTCAGAACTTACTGTTATGAGAGCAGCTCAGTTTTTTTCCAGGTACATGCACTCAATTGTTATCTGTGAAGTGCTCCTGCACAGGAACCACGTTTGGCTCTTTTAAACTTAATCTAGACTGAATAAAAGAAAAGAGACAGATGATCAGAGTGAGGTGAACGCTACACAAGCAACGGCTCTCCAGAGGGAATGGATGAACAAGCACAGGGCCAAGAGGGCTCCTCAGCAATGATAAAAACACATGTGTTGCCAAGACTGTGGTTTCATTTTGTTTGTTCAGGGAAATCAATATGAACATGAACAAACAGTGCACACTATTATGCCATAGCGAAGAGACTAGAAAAACCTTGTTTGATTTCTTTACTTGTTCAAAATTAAAACAGCTTAGCTCAGAAACATAATAAGGTACTGTATAATGAGAACGTAAAAACAACATTTGGATCTTGATAGAATCATACTTACAGCAGAGCCAGTGAAATCATATGGGAGTCTACCTGACTGAGGCTGCATCTACATTGTCGAAATAATAGTCTGGCAACACTTTTAAGTGCTGTAGCTCCCTCCTATGTAGCTCCATCCTTTAAGTCAATCCTATTCTATGGAATCCTGGGATCTGTAGTTTCACAAGGTCTTTAACCTTCTTTGCCAAAGAGTGATGCTGTCTCTCACAAAATTACAATTCCCAGGTCTCTGTAGGATGGAGCCATGGCAGTTAAAGTGCTGCCAAACTGCATAATCTACAGTATAGATGCACTCTAAATCTGGATCCACCCCAATTTTTGTTTTGTGTTTAGTACTCAGTAGCACAAATTGCCTCACTGAAAACAGTAGATCATACAGATGTTGTCAGGCTGCAGCCTCTCTCAGCACTGGGCAACATGGATCATAGGAATTGCAGTCCAGCTCCTGGAGGACCATACCTTCCCCCAGTCCAGCATTAGATAAAGCTACTGGGTAATCCCTTTGTCTGTACTGAGTAATGAAAAAAATAATGGGTTGGATTCAGACAAACATATTTCCCATGGAAATCAGTGGGACCTAAATTTAATCTCATCAAATTCAGTGGCATCTAGGTATCAGTAACATGTTCTGGATTTAGCCCATTGTCGTTAAGGGCCAACTCTGAGATTGATTTGAACTGTACTTAATTACAATATTAGACATGTTACAGACTTCAAAAGTAACAACAAACAGCAAGGAAAAGAGAAAGATAAATAGGAAAAGAGAAAGATAAACAGACCGTTACATCAGAGTCAACCTCTTTTTAAAATATTTGCCAATAAAATGTAAGCTACTACCATGCGGGAGATTTTCTACACGGTCCTTTACAACAATACGTGTGTAATCCTCATTCCACATTCTGAGGAAAAGTTTTGATAAACATGACCTTGTATTTCTCTGATTTATATCTAAAATGCAAACACATACTGTGTAAAAACCAGTTGTTTTAGGTAACAAGGATAAATCCATTTTTCTCATTTTAGGTGTTGCAGCCGGAAGCAGGAGGAGCCAGCCTAGATGAAGGTCCTTCCAGCAACACCTGAAATGAGAACAGCAACATCTGCACAAAATGTAGACTTGTGACTAATATTGTCATAATTTTTTTTCTCTCCTGAAAGATTTTTAACATCTTTGCAGAATGGTGAAGTTGTTGGAGCTTTGGAAACTTGCAACAGGTATTTTGAGCATTTTGGCTGGCCAATGAAGGCACCACCGCTTTGTAGATTTGGGATATTGTTTCGAAAACATGCAACAGTATTTTGTGCGCATTTTGGTTGGCCAATAAAAGTATCGCTGCTTTGTGGATTTTGGCTGAGTGTAAAACTTTGTTGTTGTTGTGTGCCTTCAATCCATTTCTGACTTATGGCAACCCTAAGGGGGACCTACTATGGGGTTTTCCTCAAAGGGAATGCCTTTACCATGGCATCCTCTGAGGCTGAGAGAGTGTAAAACTATGTTGTTGTTGTTGTTGTTGTGTGCCTTCATGCTGTTTCTGACTTAGGGCGACCCTAAGAGGGACCTACTATGGGTTTTCTTTCCTCAGGGTGGGTTTGCCCTTGCCTTTGCCCTGGCCATCCTCTGAGGCTGAGAGAGTGTGACTTGACCATGGTCACCCACGGGGTTTCCATGGCCCAGCTGGGAATGCAACACTGGCCTCCAGAGTCGTAGTTCAACGCCCCAACCCACTACACCAAGCTGTCTCTCAGCTGAGAGAAAGGCCCCTTGCTTCAAACTGCCTCCTCCCTCCAGCCTCCTTCCCTCCGCCGCCATTACGCAGTTGGCACACACCTGCTCCTTCTGCGCATGCGCAACCTCCCCACCAGAGGTCCTCTTCTCTCTCTCTCTCTCGCTTTCGCAGCGTCCAGCCGCCGCGCCTGCGCACTACTCCTACTTCCCTCTTTCTTCAGGTCCATTGTTCTTCCTGGTTCCGGAAATGGCGTCACAAAGGCGCTCGCCTGTTCTAGAGATACACGTTGCCAAGCGATTGTATCCCAGGGCAACCAAACAGTGGTCATGTAGCACACTTGGCTGTGTCTGGGTTCGAATGAGAGGAAGAAGGGCCGGGAGGAAAAGGAGGAGGAGAAGGAAATAGGAGGAAGAAGAAGCCGCGAAGGGAGGCGGTAGGGAAGGAATAGGCAATCCCAGCCCCTTTCTTAGGTGGGTTCAGACGTTACGCGTGTAACTTGCAGGCAAACACGTTTCCTGGATGGTGGGGGGGGGGAGAACAGGGTGGGCAGACATGCCCTCACCACAAATGGCTTTTTCTTCAAGGGGCTTTATTTGCCATGGCCATCCTCTGAGGCTGAGAGAGTGTGACTTGCCCAAGGCCACACAGTGGGTTTTTGTGGGCTTTTCAGGGCTATGTGACCATGTTCTAGAAGAGTTTATTCCTGATGTTTCACTGGCCCCTGTGGCTGGCATCTTCAGAGAATGCTGGCATGGAAGACAGTGGGGTGTGTGTGTATATATATATATATTGTGTGTGTGACCCTGGATTGGGAGGAGTGATTTACATGTTACTCTGTGTATTCTCCTGTTGTTGAATGGCAAAGGCCTCAGCGTTGGGAGGATATACAAAGAGGCTTTTTTTAATCCCACCTTTCCTCCATGGCATCCAGAGTAGTTAATAGTTGATAAATTGGAGCGTGTCCAAAAGAGGAAGGCAGCCAAAATGGTGAGGGGTCTGGAAACCATGTCCTATGAGGAATGCCTTATGGAGCTGGGGATGTTTAGCCTGGAGAAGAGAAGGTTAAGGGGTGATATGATAGCCCTGTTTAAATACTTGAAGGGATGTCATATTGAGGAGGGAGCAAGCTTGTTTTCTGCTGCTCCAGAGACTAGGACCCAGAGTAATGGATGCAAGTTGCAGGAAAAGAGATTCCACCTCAACATTAGGAGGAACTTCCTGACAGTAAGGGCTGTTTGACAGTGGAACAAACTCCCTCGGAGTGCAGTGGAGTCTCCTTCCTTGGAGGCCTTTAAACAGAGGCTGGATGGCCATCTGTCAATGGGGATGCTTTGACTGAGAGTTCCTGCATGGCAGAATGGGGTTGGACTGGATGGCCCTTGTGGTCTCTTCCAACTCTATGCTTCGTGTCTGTTCAATTCATGGTCAATCGTCTGCTGGGGAAAAAACCCTGATCCTGGATGGTTTCCAATTTGCATTTTGCTGGGTCTTCATTTTGGACAACTTCAACAGGAAAGAAGAAACCCTTAAAGTGAACAAAGTCTCGCTACCAGTCCTGAAAAAACACTAAAATAAAGACACAAGCAAAATGCAAATGAAAACCAAACAGGGGTAGGTTTTTCCCCAGCAAATGGATCTCTAATTAGGCAGATATCAATCCTCCTTGCACATCCTCCCACCCTGAGGCCTTGTCATTCAACAACAGAACAATATACAGAATAACATGTATATTCATGTATAAGTCTATAAATTTTAGTCACAAAATTGACCCCAAAAACCTAGGTCGACTTTTCCACGGGTCAAATGTAAATTTTATATATTAACTCCTATTAAAAAGGGAAAAGCAAGAGTGCAATCTGTCCTGGAAGCACTGAACTACTCTCTCTTCCACCCAGCCTTTAGTGTGAGCTAATACAGTTATGCCTGCCATAATTTTGTAGGTTCTTTGGCATTGTTTTCCTTTGCTTAGATCCTTTGTTACATGCCCCTAAGTTTTAGCCATGACTTATCCAAGGGTCATATCAAAATCCATAATTTTGCTTCAAAAAACTGTCCTCAGCTTATAATAATAATAATAATAATATTTATTTGTATACCGCTCTCTGACAAACCAATCCGAGCGGTTAACAACAGTAAAATATAAAATATGACAATTAAAAACACTTTATCCCTCCCCCCCTTAAGACAGTATTAAATAGTATAACATATTAAAAATACAATATCAAGGATAAAAACAGCAATTAAAACTAAAAACCCTGATATCCCTCTGTTGATCCTCAACCATCTCTAAGATGGGGCCACGGGAGGAATGAGGGAATCAGGGAGCCCAGGCCGGGATGGTTAATCTGGAAAGGCCTGCCGGAAGAGATCCGTCTTGACCGCTTTTTTAAAGCTGTCTAATGATGTTATCCGACGGATCTCATCCGGCAGGTCGTTCCAGAGTTTGGGGGCGACAGCAGAGAACGCCCTCTGGGAGGTTGCCGCAAGCCTAGATTTTAGAGGCTGCAGTAAGTTCCTCCCAGAGGACCGGAGAGCGCGGGGAGGATTGTACGGGAGGAGGCGGTCTCTAAGATAGTTTGGACCCAAGCCATTTAGGGCTTTAAAGGTGATAACCAACACCTTGTACTGGGCCCGGAAGCTTATACATGAAGATGACCTATAGTCGATTATATACGGTAAATCACTCCTCCCAAGCTAGGGTCACACAGTATATATCTACCCCACTCACTTCCATGCCAGCATTCTCTGAAGATGCCAGCCACAGATGCAGGTGAAATGTCAGGAATAAACTCTTCTAGAACATGGCTGCATAGACTATGGATGCCGGCCGTGAAAGCCTTCGACTTTCATCCAGGGTGGCCACTGCAGATGAGGCTTTCCTTGGCAGGTTTTCTTCAGAGGGTGTTTATCATGGCTGTCCTCTGAGGCTGAGAGAGTGTGACTCGTCCCAATTCACCCATTGGGTTTCATGCAAGGTGGCCACCGGAGATGAGGTTTTTCAGGACAGATTTTCTTCAGAGGGGGGTTGCTTGCCCTGAGGTTGAGAGAATGTGACTTGCTTCAGAGGTTAACTGTAACAATATACTTAAAGGGTTCTGTTTTTATATTTTGTTGTTGCTATTGTGTGCCATCATGTCTTTTCCGACTTATGTTGACCCTAAGGCGAAACTGTCATGGGGATTCCTTGGCAATTTTCTTCAGAGGAGGTTTGCCATGAGGCTGAGAGAGTGTGACTTGTCCCAGTTCAGCCCAGTGAATTTCATGCAGGGTGACCAAATGTCCTCACTGCCAAGGCACCTCAAAACATAGGACATTCAAGTGAAAATGTAAGACGTGACCAAATAAAAGCTAAAAACACTAATATAAATATTAATTCATTTCATAAGAGTGTATTTACAGCTATGTGACAGATAGCTGTATTTTACTGTGTGTGTTGTGTGCCTTCAAGTTGTTTCTGACTTATGGCAACCCTAAGGCCAACCTACCATAGGGGTATTCTTTGGAAGATTTGTTCAGAAGAGGTTTGCCATTGCCTTCCCTTGAGGCTAAGAGAGTGTACTTGCCCAAGGTCACCCAGTGGGTTTCCGTGGCTGAGCCAGGATTCGAACCCTGGTCTCCAAAGTCACAGTCCAAAACTGAAACCACTATATCATGCTGGCTCTCTTTTGGGAAGTTCCCTCCTTTCAAAAGTTTGTTACTGTGTTCCTTCAGGTCATTTCTGACTAATGGCGAACCTATCAGGGGTTTTCTTGGCAAGATTGGTTCAGAAGGGGTTTGCCATTGCCTTCCTCTGAGGCTGAGAGAGTGTGACTTGCCCAAGGCCACCCAGTTGGCTTCCATGGCTAAGCTGGGATTTTAACCTTAGTCTCCAGGGACATAATTCAGTGTGCAACCCAGTACACTATGCTGGTTCCATATGAGACCTATGCCCAGCGCTTATTTATTTATATGTTATTTATTTTAGGAAAGTTAGGCGGGATACAGACTGCCCCTTTGGGGCGGCCTGCACCCACCCCTTTCCCCTACAGATCGGGGCCTGAGCTGCCACAGCGGCAGCCCTGGAGGCCCCGATCTGCCACTTTTCCTGGCCTCGGGGAAGCGGCAAAAGGCTGCTTCCCCGCTGCCTGGAAAGGGGTGTCCTTGGGGCTTCATGCCTCAAGGACACCCCAACAGCAGCAGGGAGAGAGAGAGAAAGGGGCCAAGTCTCTTTAGTATCGCTGGCGCGGTCGTGTAAAGGCCGCGCCAGTGATATGCGGCGCAAAAGGAGCTCCATTTTGGAGCTCCTTTGGGCATCGCTGAAAGGACACCACAAGCACCTTCACCGGCACAAGACATAACGGCCATGCCGCGCTGTTTGGACACAACATGGCTGTTACGTCAAAATGGCGGCGCCCGTGTAGACAGAACGCCGCCATTTTTACGTACTCAGTACATACTAGGGTTAGGGAGCGTCTAAAAAGGACACTCCTGGGCAACCCTAGCACATACTGAGTACATGCTTAATGGCCTATCTGGACAGGGCCTTACTTATGGTATCTTATCTTTGTTAAAATGCCCTGTTGGTTTGCAGTATACTTACAGAACTCTGAGCAAGACAAAGGCTTGATATTGTCCTTTGCTAGCAACAAACCCTTGACTGAATCTAAATTTAAATTATTGCTTTCATTTGTCCATTGTGCTGAAATCAAAGGGGAAAAACCTTTTCTGTGCCTAACACACTAGAGAAAACCATGGTCCAAAACACACTGCAGAAATAATCCAGTTTGAGACCGCTTTAATTGCCCTGGCACAATGCTAGGGAATTCTGGGAACTGTAGTTTTGTGAAACATTTAGCCTTTTCTATCAGAGAGCTGTGGTGTCATAATAAACTACAGTTCCCAGGATTCCCTACCACTGAGCCAAGGGAGTTAAAGTGGTCTCAAACGGATTTATTTCTGCAGTGTGAAGTCAAAGACTTTCACAGCTGGCATCCCTAATTTTTTTGTGGGTTTTTAGGGCCATGAGGCCATGATCCAGAACAGTTTATTCTGGTGAAACATCAGGAATAAACTCTTCTGGAACACAGCCTCATAGCCTGAAAAACCTACAAAAAACTGTTTCTGCAGTGTTTGGGAGCCATGTAGGTACCAAATAAAATAGAAAAAGATGAACAAAAAGATAATTGGAAGACATACAAAGAATAACTACAAATAATATAATAAACTGAATTTGCACTAACCAAAGAATAACATGAAAGTAACTAACAATTATATACTCATATACTGAAAGTAACAAACATTACTATGCAAAATTAGCTTACCTGACAAACAGTACTTACTCTACCAGTACTTGACTAAATTGCTAAAATGCTAAATGGAAGTCCATGAAAAGAATTGTCTCTATCATACCAACTTTCCATCTTGTATCTTGTATTAAACACTATGTCACTTCTTTAGGTGTCAGGCTATAGTAGTGGAATAGTAAATTGACTTCACAAAGAATATACAGTATCTCAACAACTTCAAGTCTTGTATCCTGGAATAGACACTATTTTCAACATTTGCACTGTGTCCTTAAGCAGCCCATTGCCTAAAATGTTTGTTGCTGCCCTGTTTGTCTTCAGAGTCTAATCTGCACTGCAGAAATAATGCAGTTTGACACCACTTTAAATGCCGTGGCTCTGCTATGGAATTTTAGGATTTGTAGTTTTGTTAATTGTTTAGCCTTCTCTGTTAGAGCGCTCTGGTGCCACAACTACAAATCCCAGGATTTCATAGTATTGAGCCACGGCAGTTGAGCCACGGTGTCAAACTGCATTATTTCTACAGTGCAGATTAGATTCCAGAAATGTACTCTGAGTTCTAGGAGCAAGTCTTCTCTGCTGCTGCTCTTTGGAAAAAATGTTTGGGAATGTGGGAATGTTTGAGTGGAGCACTATTTTCCAATAGCAAGTTCTGACTTGGCCACAAGTGACAAATGCAAACCCTATGAATCTGAGGAAGTAGGAAAGCTTAAGCTATCATATTCTTCCTTTCAGTTAGTCTCAAAGGTGCTACAGAATCCCTTTGCATGCTGACTTTCCAGACTAATGGCTATATCTTTGTCTTGAACACAGGGTCACCCATACAGACCAGGATGGTAGTGATAATAAGTGATTTTAAAAGAGAGAATGGCTGCATCCACATTGCAGAAATAATCCAGTTTAACCTCATTTGAATTGCCGTGATTTAGGGCTGTGGAATTCTGTGAATTGCAGTTTGGTGAGACATTTGGCCTACTCTGTCAGAGAGCTCTGGTGCCACAACTAACTACAATTCCCAGAATTCCATTACACTGAGCCATGGCAGTTAAAGTGGTGTCAAACTGGATTATTTCTGCAGTGTGGATGCAGCTTGAAGGAGAGAGATAAAAAAGGGCAGAGGATGAGAAGGTGGAAGAAGAGTATGTACTGTAGAATGTAAACGAAAGAAGGGAAACCAGACAGGATATGTGTGGGAAATGATAGAGAGGAGACACAGGATAGGTTTTCATTTAATACTCTGAGAAATTTAAACTAAATCATCTGCAGAGCTTATCAGCGTGAAGATGGCAGCGCTGTGTGCGGAGGAGAGCATTTACAATCTTCTGCCAAGGATTGTGGAGAAACCTTTGAAGGCACCAAGGTATGGGGTAAGAACATTTTTCCATAGGGACCATTTTGACAAAGCTCTCCATTTGTCAGTAAGTGGTTTGTCCTATGCTGGCAATAATTTTTATATTAGAAGAAAATAAATATAGACCCTCCAGTGAAATGATTCCTTTTGATGCAAGATGGTGTCTGACATTACCTAGACTTTATCTTCTGGATGAAATTAATTTATTAAGAACTTCAGTGATACATACGTTAAGTAAAATTATAGACTATCTTGATGCTCACTGTCCAGGAATCAATTTCATGGACCAACATGACAAAATAAAGAGGAAAGCTACAGCTTGCGTATACTTACAGTATCTGGGCATAAATGCTATCAGAATGAAGGTATTTTAGCGTGTATCTACACTGTAAAAAGTAATGCAGTTGGACACCACTTTAAGTGCTGTAGCTCTATCCTATGGAATATTGGGATTGTAGTTTTACAAGGTCTTTAGTCTTTTCTACCAGAGTGCGTGTGCTTATCAAAACTACAAATCCAAGGATTCTGTGGAAAGGAGCCATGACAGTTAAAGTGGTGTCAAACTGCATTATTTCAGCAGTGCAGATGCACCCCTAGTTAATATTCTATGGCACATAGCCTGGAATAGTTAGTTGTTTAACTGCAAAAATCCCACAACCAGTGTGACCAGTTGTACTGTAGTTTAAAAAGTAGCATTACCAAGCCCCTGATAGAGCATCAGACTGCCCCATATGTATTGCTACTCTGAGGAGATTTATTTTTATTTTATATTATATAGCATAGCAAATTTTATTTGTTTTTAAAAACATCTTTGCTTGAGTCTTTTCCTCTACTTACACTGTACATTTTTAATATAAATGCTATTAAAGAGCTGTACTGTTTTATGCCCCATATCTGAAAATAATATTGCCTGGCATGACTCTCTGTCATGTTTCCCCTTCTAAATTGTTCTGCTGATGGACTGAGCATAGCTTGGAGATGCTCTGGGAATTTTACCCTCCAGTGGGATGTCACACAAGCTCTTGCCGTTAGTAATGGGAATGGTGGCAGATCTTCTTCTTCATTTCCATCTGATTCACACAGAGAGAGGGCCAGTGGCAGCTTTTATTTGGTCATTCTGGTGAGCAAATGGGCAGTTGGCATCAGAAGAGGTAAAGCAATAGCTCTGCTCACTTTTCCTCTACTAGGTGACAGTACATATTTCTTCCATCACCCCAGAAAGTTGCCCACCAAAGGGCTAAGGGGGCAAATGGGGAGTGAGAGGAGCTTGGAGTAGCCAGTGTCAAGAATGGTAGGTGCTGGTACTGTTTCTTCTACTGCCAGTAACACCTACATGGGCATAAAGAAGAAGGAAGAGCCCTCCCTCCAATCCATCTGCCTTGGTCCAGGCCTCAGAGGGAGAGAAGAACCACTGGACCTCATCCCCTTTCCCTCCACCATTACCTTCTCCTTTTGTTTCGTGTCTTTTAGATTGTAAGCCTGAGGGCAGGGAACTGTCTGATTAAAAATAATAATTGTAAGCCGCCCTGAGAGCCATTAAGGCTGAAGGGTAGGATATAAATACCTAAATAAATAAATGGTACTTTGGGGACTATAACTCCCAGGGTCCTTCAGTCAGCATAGTAGGCATACTGGGTTGTGGATTCTGTGAGTTGTAACCCAAGAAGTTACTTTTCCAAGTGCGGGTGCTATAAATGCCCCAGGAGAAGGACTCCTACCAAAGGTCTTAATAAAATGCATTACATACTATATAAGGATATGTAAATATTTTACTGTTTTTCAGTATCGTTTTAAGGTTTTGCACATCTCGTTCCTTTCGAAATAAACAGCAAATCAATACTGAAATTTAATTTAACTGTCTCAGACAAATGCTGTAACTTTCTCACCCTGTGAGCAGAACTACACAAAGTCATTGTGAGCTGAGGGAGAAATTCACTACAAATCAAACTGAGTATTAAACTGATGAAATAAAGAAAATATGATGTGGTCACAGTTCACAAATACTTGCAGTTTGGAATAGCAAGGCCCTCTTTTTGCTTCCTTTTATTTCTTGAACTCAGGCTTGCTAGAAAGGTTAAGAACAACAAAAAGGGCTTTTTTGGATATGTCTGCAGCAAAAGGAAGAAGGAAATGGTAGGACCACTACGTGGAGAAGATGGCAAAATGCTAACAGGGGACAGAGAAAAGGCAGAATTACTCAACACCTTCTTTGCCTCAGTCTTCTCAGAAAAGGAAAGGGGTGCTCAACCTGAGGATAATGGAGCAGAGGACAGAATAGGGGAATTTCAGCAGAGAATAAGTAAAGAGATAGTACAGGAATATCTGGTTAATGTAAACGAATATAAATCTCCAGGACCAGATGAACTACATCCAAGGGTATTAAAAGAACTGGCAAATGTAATATCGGAGCCATTAGCAATAATCTTTGAGAACTCCTGGAGAACAGGAGAAGTCCCAGCAGACCGGAGGAGGGCAAATGCTGTTCCCATCTTCAAAAAAAAAGGGGGGGGGAGAGAATCCCAATAATTATCGTCCAGTTAGTCTGACATAGATACCAGGAAAGATTTTAGAGCAGATCATTAAACAGAGTGTCTGTGAACATTTAGAAGGCAATTCCATAATCACGAAAAGTCAACATGGTTTCAGAGAAAGAAGCCATGCCAGACAAATCTAATCTCTTTTTTTTATAAAATTACCATCTTGTTAGATGAAGGAAATGTGTGGCTATACTGTAGTATATCTTGATTTCAGTAAGGCTTTTGACAGGGTTCCCCATGACATTCTTGCAAACAAGCTAGTGAAATGTGGGCTAGATAACGTAACTGTTACATGGATTTGTAATTGGTTGACTGACCGAACGCAAAGGGTGCTCAACAATGGCTCCTTTTCATCCTGGAGAGAAGTGACCAGTGGGGTCCCACAGGGCTCTGTCCTGGGGCCAGTGTTATTCAACATCTTTATCAATGACTTGGAGGACAGAATTGGGGGTATACTTATCAAATTTGCAGATGACACCAAATTAGGAGGAGTAACTAATACCCCTGAGGGCAGGATCAAACTTCAGAATGACCTTAATAGATTAAAAGGCTGGGCCAAAGCTAACAAAATGAATTTCAACACAGAGAAATGTAAGGTACTGCACTTAGAGCGGAAAAATGAAATGTATAGATATAGGGTGGGTGACACCTGGCTGAACGAGACTACATGTGAAAGGGATCTGTGAGTCCAAGTAGACCACAAGTTGAATATGAGTCAACAGTGCGATGCGGCAGCTAACAAGGCCAATGTGATTTTAGGCTGCATCCATACAAGTATAGTGTCTATATCAAGGGAAGTAATAGTGCCACTCTATTCTGCTCTGGTCAGGCCCCACCTGGAATATTGTGTCCAGTTCTGGGCACCACAGTTCAAAAAGGACATTGAGAAACTGGAGTGTGTCCAAAACAGGAGGGCGACCAAAATGCGCAAGGGTCTGGAAACCATGTCTTATGAGGAAAGACTTAGAGAGCTGGGGATGTCTAGCCTGGAGAAGAGAAGGTTAATAGGTGATATGATAGCCCTGTTTAAATACTTGAAGGGATGTCATATTGAGGAGAGAGCAAGCTTGTTTTCTGCTGCTCCAGAGGCTAGGACCCAGAGCAATGGATGCAAGCTCCAGGAAAAGAGATTCCACCTCAACATTAGGAGTAACTTCCTGACAGTAAGGGCTGTTCGACAGTGGAACACACTCCCTCAGAGTGTAGTGGAGTCTCCTTCCTTAGAGGTCTTTAAACAGAGGCTTGATGGCCATCTGTTGGGGATGCTTTGATTTAGATTTCCTGCATGCCAGAGGGTTGGACTGGATGACCCTTGTGGTCTCTTCCAACTCTGTGAGTCTATGATTCTATGTGCTGATTGGATACTGGATAGAAGTGCAGTGTAAAACATACAATGTTTTGTTTTCATATACAAAGAAGTTCAAAATGATTCTGATCATTCAAATATTTAATATTAAACTTGATTTTTAGAACTGCAGACAGGGCACAGTAATATGTGGGGTAAAGTAATTTGTAACTTCTCTTTCACTTTATTGTTTGTGTATTTTCACTAGATATGTATCAAACTTTACACCATATGTGAAACGTACAATAGAACAAAGTAAAGCACAATGGAAAACAATTGGACCAGCAAAAGTTCAGGTGCCCGCTCCAAAAGACTTCCTCCGGAAACATTCAAAGGAAACAAAGTTACCAAAGAGTAAGTTTTCAGAATAACAATATTTGAATACATTTTCTGCTATATTTACTTATGTACAGCATTTATATGCACTCTTTCTAGCACATATTTAAAGCAAGAGGAAAACAGCAAATTATCTGAAAATAATTGACAAGCGCACAATAAAAAAAACGACTAGCATCACAAAGCAACTACAAACAACCTAGCCAAAACAGTGCTTACATCCCACCTCCCCATCAAAATCTCTTTCAGGATAAATACCCAGAACTTGATAAGAAAATAAGATTTTGAATTTCGTAAAAGAAAACAGGGAGGGAAGATTCCTTATTTCAGTAGGCAGTTGGTTTGCAATCACAGGGCCACAGCTAAACAGGTCCTCTTCCCGGGAATGATGTATAGATTGTGTGCAGAGATGTGAACATAAGAAGCCAGTAGGTGATATAAGCAGAGATAGTCTCTAAGATAATTATTATTTATTTGCATAGTTGTCTTTCCACACCTCCCCCTTTACTCTTACAGTTTTGTTGTTGTGTGCCTTAATTTCTGATTTACGGTGACCCTAAGGCAAACCTGTCATGGGGTTTTCTTGGCAAGATTTATTCAAAGGGGGCTTCCCATTACTGTCTTCTGAGACTGACTTGCTGAAGATCACCTAGTGAATTTCCATGGCCAAGCAGGAATTCAAATCTTGGTTCCAAGGCCTAGTCCAAAACCTGGCTCTCTACATTCTAACAGCTACCCAATATACAACAAATGGCTTAGAATCAACCCCGATTGCCTATTTGAGTACAAATCTGACATCAGATCTCTCTAGAGTTGATATAATGCTCCGATTACTGCATTGCCTGGGAGGTGAATACTGTGCCATGTAAAACTCTTTAAGACAATGTATGTAGTATTTTCTTGATATCTACTCCAAAGTGGTCTATGGAAAATAAGATTATAGTGGAGCCACAGATTTACATGAGCACTTTTTGCCTCTGGTTTGGTTTTATTTATTGTCATTGTTGTTGTGTGCCTTCAAGTCATTTCCAACTTATGGCGATCCTTAAGGCAAAGTTATTACGGGGTTTCCTTGGCAATATTATTTCAAAGGAGGTTTACCATTGCCTTTTCCTAAGGTTAAAAGCATGTGACATGCCCAAGGTCATCCAGTGGGTTTTATGGCTGAGCTGGAAATCTAACCCTGGTCTCCAGAGTTGTAGTCCCAACACTTAAGCAACTATTATTATTATTATTATTAAACTTTATTTATATAGTGCTGTAAATTTACACAGCACTGTACATACAATCGTTTAATTAGATGGTTCCCTGCCCTCAGGCTTACAATCTAAGAAGACATGACACAAAAGGGGAAGGGAGTGGAGGATGGAGCCAGATGCCTTCTGGGAAGGGCTCAGTTCCTTTGGGGGAGGCCTGATGGGATTGGCCTACCTCCTCTCTCCCTCAGAGGCCAGGATGGAGCCAGATGCCTTCTGGGAAGGGCACAGTTCCTTTGCTGCTTTCCTTTACTATGCTGGCTCTTGCCATTTTTCTCCTATGTCTGCATTTTTTTAAAAATATGAAAGAATAGAAGTATGCACTGCATGCTTACCCAGTTAGTAGAAATATCCATTTGTTACAAGGAGCCCTGGTGGCGCAGTGGTTAAATGCCTGTACTGCAGCCATTCACTCCAAACCACAAGGTTGCGAGTTCAAGACCAGCAAAAGGGCCCAAGCTCGACTCAGGCTTGCATCCTTCTGACGTCGCTAAAATGAGTACCCAGACTGTTGGGGGCAAATTAGCTTACTTGCTGTTCACTGCTATGATCTTTGGACTAGCGGTATATAAATAAAACAAATTATTATTAATTAATTAATTACCTTTCAGAATGGAAGAATAGCTTTACAATATATGCAGTGCTGAAAAGAACTGTCACTTTCATAGGAGATGGAGTATGATAAGTCCCATTTCACCAGTAGAAATGGCCCAGAGGCATTGGGATTTAGGCTCCAGTTAATGAAGAGATCCAGTATTATTGACTCCACATACTCATAATTTTGAACTATTTCTTCAAAATAATGAGATCATAACTGCCGGTTACTGAGTGGCTAACACTGCACCACCCAAAGCCCATTGTTTAAAAAAATGTACATTTTTGAAATCTTTTAGTGTAGCACCTGCACATTGTTTTGATTCTCTTTACAACTATGAGATCTTGGAACTTACTTTTTGACCTTTGTGGAAGTGTCTTAGCCAGTGCTAAACATACTATTCTTACTCTAGATGGTTTATAGCTGCCTTATTCAATTCATTTATGAGGCAGGCCATAGCAGACCTCTGTCTAACCAGTCACCAAGGAGATGTCACCCCTCTTTTATTAAATACTTATTACACCTTGCCCACCCAATAATCATTCTTCTTGTGATGTACATGGTCATAAGGAAACATGCTGCCCAAGGTTGAAATATCAAGCAGCAGCAGCGCAAAAAAGGTGCAAAGGTAAAGGTAGAAGATACCTAGCTGTTGTGTAACAGAGATTTATAAGTTTCATTTTGATTTGTCTTATTTTTTGAGATATCTAAAATATTGGAACATTTCTGTTTAATTTTGTGGCTTTTTATTTTATTAAAAAACACAGGAAAGAAAGATAAAGGCGGTAAGAAAATGTCACAGTCAGCTGTGCCCAAAATAACAGATCATCCAATTATGGGAGTTCAGTGTACCAAGAATTTTATAAGTACCAATGCAGCTAATGTGATCATGGGAGTGGCTAAGAAACCACAAAAACTTTGTGTTGACAGGAAGCAAGGAGACAAATTTGTCCTTGAAACATCAGGACTTCTTCCAAAATACCTCAAGAAAAAGGTATGTTTATAAGTAATTGTAACAACAATGGAACTGATGAATACGTTGGTTTATTTATAGGTTCTGACTTAAAGCTAGCCAGATGTTAAATCCTATATACTGTATATATTCATGTGTAAATATAGAAATTTTAGTCAAAAAACTGACCAAAAACACCTTCGTCGACTTATCCAGAGGTCAATGTAAGTACTGTACTTTAACCCTTCTCTGAGTAGAGTGGTGAAAGGCGGGCACTTAGTCCATCCCAGGAGCACCTAAAAGAAACACCGATCCCCCTCTACTCCCCCTCTATCTTTCATCCACTCAGCCTTTAGAGTAAGCAGAAACAGTTATGCCTGGCAGAATTTTATGTTATTTGGCATCATTTTCCTTTGTTTTGTCCTTTACATCATTTGTTACAGGCCCCTAAATTTTATCCTCAACTTTTCCACAGTTCATATCAAAATCCATAATTTTGACCCAAAACCTGCCCTCGACTTATACATGAGGTCAACTTATAGACAAGTATATACAGTATATCAACTTGGAAATGTTCTCTTGATTTTACAAGAAAGTAAGAATCATTGAATCAAGTGGAACTGACTTCCAAGTAAGCATGCACAGGATTGTGCTATGTATTTAGTTTTCCCTGAAGTCATGAGTACAAACCCTAGTTTTTCAAAAAGAAAAAACTTTAAATTACAGAACCCATTACCTTCTTAGTCTCATTTGGTGCTGCTACTTCCAAACTTTGGAACTCCTTCAGGAGTCCAAAATACTCCTGTCCTTGCTGTCCTCCCATCATCAGGTTAAAAGACATTTTTATGCCATCAGGCTTTTGGAAACTACTGCAGTGGGCTTTTAATCCTGTTAGTGACGTTTTAAGGTTTGTATATTGTCTTTTAATGAATTTCAATATTTAATCTTTAATGTTTTAACTTTTTAAATTCAGTTGATGTTTTAATCTGTGTTGTTTTTAAATATGTTGTAGCTGCCTTGAGTCTAGGGTTGCCATAATTTGCTACCACGAAACCAGGACAAAATGTAGGACAAAATTCACACAAAATGTAGGACATTCAAGAAAAATGGAGGACACAACCAAAAACATTGGTACTTTTTTTAAAAACCTGGAGGAGGAGGAGGCCTTGCCATGGTGGCCTCCTCCTTGGGGCCGCAGCAGAGGCAGCGGTGGAGGAGAGGCCTTGCCACGGTGCCGGCTTCGCTCCCAGGGCCCAGCAGATAGCACTGTAGGCCCTGCCCCAAACTCCCTCCAAGCCCAGCGAGACTTAAAGGCCTGTTACAGACTGCCAAAATAAAGCTGCTTCGGGTCTCTTTGGAGGTATGCTATTTAAATGATGCATGGGTCCTAAGAGTCTGGAGGTCGCGCCAAAGCCACACTCCAGTCCTAAGCACTGGAGTGCAGCTTTGGTGCAGCTTCCGGATTCTTAGGATGCATGCATCATTTAAACAGCAAAGCACCAAAGAGACCCGAAGCAGCTTTATTTTGGCAGTCTGTAACAGGCCAAAGGCAGCTAGGTCTCGCATGCCGCCACTGCCGTGGTGCTGCTGCAGCAGGACTCAGGCGGTGGGAGCCAGGACAAGCTGGGACATTTACAAATAGCTAAAAACCATGAATGTCCCGGGAGAATCCGGGATATGGCAACCCTACTTGAGTCTCATTATTGAGAGAAAGGTAGGATATAAATGAATAAAATGGTCATCTTCTCCTGTTGAATTCAGTTGGATGTATTTCTCAATAGACATGTATCGGACTAACCTGTGATCTTTCTGTCTTCTATCAACACTTCCACAGTTTTCAGTTAGTTTTCTACATTCATAAAGTTGTTGTGCTCCTTTAAGTCATTTCCAACTTATGGTGACTCTAAGGTGAAACTATCATGTTGCTTTCTTGGCAAGAAAGCCCTATAATAGTTTCACCTTAGGGTCATCATAAAAGGTTACCTTTGGCTGCCTTTGAGGGTGAGTGTATCACTTCCCCAAAGTCAGCTAGTGGGTTACCATGGCCAAGTGAAGATTCAAGCGTAGTCTCTAGAGTCATAGTTCAACACTCAAACCACTAACTACACCATGCTGGCTGTCCGTATATACATAAAGGCCTAAATCCAATTGTTAGTTCCAACTAGAGTTGATCCACTGAATCCGTATGATTTATATAAGTGCTGACTTAGCTTTCAGAAAATGTTTCTGTGTATTTCTTTTCAGCTGCTGCAAGCTTTCTGTGTTTAGCCAAAGATTATAAAATTAAAAAATACATCAAATCATTAGCAACATTCGCTTGCATGTCTTTCTTTAGACTCAGATCTGATGAGTCCTTCATAAATGCCACTGTGGTTTGAGGGGTTATGTTAGTATTACAAGTGGGGACTTGCAACAGAAAATTGCAGCATGGACTAGTTCTGTGCTTTCTTTCTGTCACTGACACCCGGACAGTCAGCATTCAGTGGCAATTGAGCATGCTCAGTTTTTGTTTGCATGTCTTTTATTTCCATGTGGTGTATCCCTTTGCACATCTTGAGCTTTCTCAGGACTGCTGCTATCTCCCTCTCTAGTGCTGCTTTAGCTAGGGAAGGATTGACACTCAGCTCAGGAGTTATCTGTTGGAATATCAGATGAATTACAAAGTTTAAAGTTGCTTTTTGGTGTAATTTCATATCATTCAGATTACTGTAAATACCTATATTATACTTGGGCCCTTTCCCCCTTCTGATGTTTTTAAAGTTATTTTTGTTTTCTTGTAGGATTATGGTGTTACTCCAAAATATGTAATTAAGAGAACAGAAGAGGCAAAAAAAGCTCAGGAAGCATATGATGCCTATGTCAGGGAGACCCTCAGGCAAAAGGCTATGAAAAGGCTCTCTGATGAGGAGAGGGAAAGTCTTCTGGAGGTATGTGGGTTGACTTCAAGGAGAGTCTCATGAATAAAAGATAAATGGGTATATCTATGCAGGCAAAAGTTGAAGGGTTTACTAAAAGCTTATAGCTGGTGTAGGTAGTTTTTCACTAGATGGAGCTATAGAATAATTTATATCTATGATTGAACAAGTTACTGCATGTGACAAATTTGAATGAGGTGATAAATTCGATTTGAAAAGTAGATACTATATATAATTCCTACTTCATTGTATTCACTGTAGACAGAGAACATAATTGTAGTTACAAGAATGTTCAAAGTTTTGGGCCCATTTTAAAAAATAATCTCAGGCGTTCTACTTTTTAAAAGTATTATTGCATTAGCACACTGGGAAAATGATGTTGTATAGTGTTGTATAGCAGGGAAATACTGTTGTGTAAAACATTTCATATTTGCTCTGGAGCAACCTCTGCTTCCGTTCAATGGGCCTTCATCTAAGGAAAGTATATTAAACATTATCCTGTTAGCCAAACAGTCCTACTCAGCAGCAAACTAGATTAAAGTTTGGTGCAGCTACTATCAGTGTAGGGTAATTTTTTAGTGCATAGATTATTTCCTAAATGTAGGATTGAAGCCTTTGTGTTTGTTCCTATAATGTGGTTGCAAATTTTCTTTTCATATTTTTGATACAGGGCCTTAAGAAAAACTGGGAAGAGGTGCATCAGGCATTCCAGAGCCTTTCAGTAGAGATCGATACACTACCAAAGAAGCTTAACAAAGAGAGGCTGGAGACACAGATGAAACAGTTGGAACATGACATTCAGACAATTGAAAAACACAAAGTGATTTATATTGCAAACAAATGAGGACCTCATTAGAAAAAAAAATAAGAAATGAGGACAAAGTTTACTTTCAATATTGAAGAAGAAAACACCTATATATTAACATGTAGAAAAATATTTACATTTTAACTATTCTCATATTTTACACTGCAGTAGTTTTTTTAAAAAATTATTATTTATTTTTCTGAAATAAATAGTTTATTTTTTTCCAGATTGTTCAAATTGCTGTATCTTACATAGTACTCTAAAGCTTCAGTGGTCTTTCTAACATGTCATCATAAATAGTCATAATTCAAAGAGACATTTAAATGTTAAAAGGTGGGAATGGCATGCAAGATACAGTAGTTAATAAAATGTGCTAGTAATTTCCTTAAGACTTCATGTTTCTTCTGTCTGTGGTTTAGTTTTTACATTATAGCTTTGTTCATGTTCAACAAAAGCTAGGAATTCGATATAGTCTTCCTGCAAAAAGATGAAATTGAGAAAAATAAATATGTAGCCATTCCAACACAGGAGTGATGTAGCTGTTCCTCTAGTTTCAAACAAATGTTTCTGTCACACATCAACAATATAATGTAGGGTACAAGAGGTAAAACCTGAATATTAGCAAATCCTGTAATTTTCTTAATACTAATGTAATGGCATTCACCATAATTTCCACCATGTTTCTTCTTGATGTAAACTGACAAATCATTTCAGAGTAAGAAAAAACAAAACCTTTTAAGTATATTGTTGCCGTTAACATCTCTTTAAGCTGCTGAACATTGAACCCAAGTCTAAACATGTGTTGAACTGAATGTACCCCCAGGTAACTCTGTACAGGATTGCAGTTTAATTCTGTAGTCCTGTGCAACTTCACTTAAACTCAATGAAATTTACTTTTGAGTAAATATGCATACACTTGTGCTGTACTTTGTATATCCAGGGCCACCATCTAAGCAAAGAACAAATGGCATACTCCACCCACACAGGTAAAGGTCCATAGAACTCAAAGCCAACAGTGTGAGTTGGGTACATGGGTCAGATAATCCCATAAATATATTTCCCCATTCCCAGTAATAAAAATCTAATAATAACAAAAGGACTAACTAAACTTTGGTTGTCCTTTTATGATGCCCATAATCTGCTGCTTCACATGGCCACATCTCTCTGCCTGATGATAGAGCAAGCTGTGTGCATACTACTTTTTCAGACCAATATGGGAAATATTTCCATCATAATTTGGGAGTCCACTGGATTAATTTAGGCTTCATAGAAACCATTTTTTAAACAAGAAGTGCCTTCCACTCACTTCCTGTTGTTTTTTAAAAAAGGCCCCTCCTGGGCCTAAAAACATGGTGGAAATGCCTCCATACTCCCTAGAACATTGGTTCTCAACCTTCCTAATGCCATGACCTTTTAATACAGGCTCTCTCCCCATCACACAGACCCCATTTACTGTAGTTCCCTCTTCATCCATCCAAACACACATAGCACCTCAGATATACAAAGAACTGACCTGTTGAGGTTTAAGCTCCATCAATTTGCACTGTTTTATATAATTAAGACAGACCATCCCATCTTAAGAACTTGGATTTGGTAATTTTAATGCTGATTTTGCTCTGTTCTTGGGCACTAAAAGCCAGCATAAATAAAAACAATTTCCATCATTACTTCCAGGAGATGCACTGGCTTGAATGTGGTAAGTCTCAAGAGAAAGAGAAGTTGAAAGCAAGTGTCAAATATGCCTCTAGGATTGCCTTTTAATGGCCATTCTGCTTCAGGATCATGGGAGTTATAGCCCAACAAATCTGGAGTGCACCAGGTTAGACAAAATTGCTGTATAAACAAGTATGAAAGTATATTTCAGGAACCTCTATGTTCCTTCCAGTTGCATTTGATTATTGATTATGCTTTTAAACTAGACCTCTTAGTTTCCTGGGATTGTTGTACTAGGGCAGTCCCTGAAGACCACAATACAGCATGATACTCCTATCTGTTTAATGCTCATGGAAGCTTCTATCAAATCATCATATGAAGCACTGATATCTTTTTCCATTTAAAACAGAAATGTACTTTTTCATGGAGGTCATCAGTACTATTGACTATAGGAGGGGGAAATGGTATAATGAAAACCATTTGAGCTAGACAGAAGGAAAACATTCAACTCTTTCACTCTCCAGGAAGTTTGACAAAATACATTTTAGAGAATGCTAAGAATGTCACTTTATATTTGTATGTAAAAGAACTGCCAGCGATTAGAGCTGCCAACTCATACACCCTATTGGTACAGCAAAGGGAACAAAGGTGAATAAACATAACCGAGGTTTCATTAGAATTCTTTCTTTTATTAGAACCAAGGGAATACTAAACAAATGCCAAGTTATTTTTATAGAGCAATCTGACTCCCATTTCTGCTTGGCATTTTTCAACTCACAACCATATGAAACCATCTGGGACTCTTAATTTACCCCAGTATCAGTTCCCCAAGAACTCAGTAAAAGTATCTTTGGATCTGGTCCCTAAGATCTGTAAACCATATATTAAACTTGAGGCCTTCCACGTGTATTCTATGACCAAAATGTAGCCATTGGCATGTGTTGGACTGGGACTTGGGAGATTCAGCTGCAAGTCCCTAATGAGCCATGCAATTCACAGGGTGAACTTGGGCTAGCTGCTTATTCTCTGGCTGACCTGCCTCAGATAGTTGTTGTGAGGATAAAGTGGTGAGACGTTGAGCCATGAACATTGCCTTTGTTGTTGTTAACTGCCCTTGGGTCAACCCTGACTCATGACAACCCTGTGTATGAGACATCTCCAAGACCCCTTATCTTCCACTGCTCGGATTAGGTCCTGAAAATTAAGGCCCATGGCCCTCCTGATTGAGTCTATCCATCTGGTGTGTGATCTTCTTCTCTTTCTGCTGCCTTCTACCTTTCCTAGCATTATTGGGTTTTTTTTTCAAAGATTCATGCCTTCTCATTATGTGGCCAAAATATGACAGCCTCAGTTTCATCATCTTGGCTTCCAGGGAGAGTTCAGGCTTGATCTGTTCTAGGATCCATTTGTTTGTCTTTTTGGCTGTCCTGGCCACAGTATCTTCAGCACTCTTCTCCAACACCACTGTTCAATGAGTTTATTTTCTTCCTATCTGCTTTCTTTATAGTCCAGCTCTCACATCTGTACATCATGGTGATGGGGAATACAATGGTTTGGGCAATTCTAATTTTAGTGCTCAATTGTATATCTTTACACTTTAGGATCCTATCTAGTTCTTTTATAGCTGCTCTTCTTATTCCTAGCCTTCTTCTGATTTCTTGACTGTAGTCTCCATTCTGATCAATGTTTGATCCAAGATATGTGGACTCTTTAACTATCATGGTATTTCGATTTCCTCATTATCTAAGTTGAAGTTAAATTCTTACAAATTGAAGAGGGATATCAATGTAATTAATTAGTGAATAAATAAATATGAGGGTCAAGCTACATTACATTCAGTGTGTGAGCACACAGGTTGATGTCTGGGTTTTGATTTTTTGTTCCTAATGTCACAGAGAAAGTCCAACCTGAAATGGGACTATATCAAACAGGGAGGGGTTAGTCACAGAATCATAGAGTTGGAAGAGACCACAAGGGCCATCCAGTCCACCTCCATTCTGCCATGCAGGAAATCTAAATCAAAGCATCCCTGACAGATGGCCATCCAGCCTCTGCTTAAAGACTTCCAAGGAGGGAGGCTCCACTGCACTCTGAGGGAGTGTGTTCCACTGTCAAACAGCTCTTACTGTCAGGAAGTGCCTCCTAATGTTGAGGTGGAATCTCTTTTCCTGGAGCTTGCATCCATTGTTCCGGGTCCTGTTCTCTGGAGCAGCAGAAAACAAGCTTGCTCCCTCCTCAATATGACATTCCTTCAAATATGTAAACAAGGCTATCATATCACCTCTTAACCTTCTCTTCTCCAGGCTGAACATCCCCAGCTCCCTAAGGTGTTCCTCATAGGGCATGGTTTCCAGACCCTTCACCATTTTAGTCGCTCTCCTTTGGACATGCTTCAGTTTCTCCATATCCTTTTTAAATCGTGGATGCCCAGAACTGGACACAATATTCCAGGTGGGGCCTGACCAGAGCAGAATAGAGTGGCACTATTACTTCCCTTGATATAGACACTATACTTCTATTGATGCAGCCTAAAATTGCATTGGCCTTGTTAGCTTAGGCCAGCACTCCTTAAACTATCTAATGTGGGAGACCAGTAAGGGCTTTCCCCCCAATATGTGAGGGATAGGCACCATATTTGAGTCTACTGAGAATTTGGGGGGGGGGGTTGTTGGTTTGCTGTATACCAGCAATCAATAGCTCACAGATTGGCACTGATCTAGGGACCATCACTTAAAGGAACAATGCTTTAGGACAGGGGTAGGCAACCTTTTTGAGCCGGGGGCCAGGTTGCTGTCCCTCAGACAACTGGGGGGCCAAAGCCGGGGGGTGGAGCTTCCACCCTCCAGGGCGGGGCCACATGCCGGGGGTGGAGCTTCCACCCTCCGGGGGCGGAGCTACGTGCCGGGGGCACAGCTTCCACCCTCGGGGGCCAGGCCTCCTCCTCTTTGCCAGCCCCTGATGGAGCCCCAGGCCCTGTCAGAGGCCGGGAAGGAGCCGGCGGGGGCGCAAGCGCTGGAGGCCTCCCCCTCTTTGCCGGCCCCCGACGCATTCAGCTGCACGCATTATCACATCCGCCCACCACTGTGACCACATCTCTCCTGTGTTGGCATCCCTTCACTGGCTCCCTCTCCCTTTCCGCATTCAGTATAAGCTCCTGCTGTTGACATTCAAAGCCCTCCATGGACTGGCCCCTCCTTACTTATCAGACCTTCTTTCTCCTCACCTTCCCACCAGGGCCCTCCGTTCTGGTAGTCAGGGGTTCCTGTCTTAGCCCAGGATTTCCTCTGCCCCATCCCGGATTCGCCCCTTTTCACTTGCTGCCCCTACTCCTGGAACCTTCTTCCCCCACAAGCAAGAGCCATCACTTCTTTAACCAGCTTCAAAATGGAGTTGAAGACCATCCTGTTCAGAGAAGCCTTCCCAGGCATTGCATAATTGTCGCTTGCTATTTGATGTTCCTTTGTTGCCTGTTTTCTCTTGAATCTTTTCCTGTACTGCTAGGTCCTCCCTCCAGTCCATCTCCCCTGATCCAGGCCTTGGAGGTAGAGAAGAACTGTTGGCCCTCATCCCCTTCCGCTTCTCCTTTTGTGTCGTGTCTTTTTAGATTGCAAGCCTTAGGGCAGGGAACCGTCCAATTAAAAAGATTGTATGTACAGCGCTGTGTAAATTTACAGCGCTTTATAAATAAAGGTTAATAATAATAATAATAATAATAATAATAATAATAATAATAATGAAAGAAAGAGAAGAAGGCAGAAGCACAGGCAAGAGAACTGTGGCAAATAACTGGGGAGGCATCAGGGAAAAGATGCAAGAGAGTTACTCCTCAGTAGCTGAGGAGTTGCCTTTTCCTGGCTTTGGCCTCCACAGGGTGACCAGACATCCTCCTTTTCCAGGACATGTCCTCCATTTTGACCTTCTGTCCAGGAGGAATTTCAAAATATCCTCCATTTTGAGCATGACTAAGATGCATGAATTTACACAGGAGAAAAAAAATGGCAAACCTCCTCTGAGAAAACTAAGGGTCACCTTAGGGTTGCCACAAGTCAGAAAGGACTTGAAGACACACGACAACAACAGCCTCAGAGGATGGCCATGGCACCCCTTGAGGAAACTCACCAAGAAAACCTTATGATAGGTTTGGCTCAGGGTCGCCATGAGTCAGAAATGTCTTGAAGGCACACAACAACCACAACAGTGTGGCCTAGTGGTTTGAGTGCTGGACCACAACTCTGGAGACCAGGGTTCAATTCCCTCTCTGGCCATGAAACCTAATGGCTGACCTGAGGCAAGTCACACACTCTCAGACTCAGGGGAAGGCAATGGCAAACCTCCTCTGAGGAAAGGGTTGCCAGAAGTTGGAAAGGAGTTGAAGGCACACGACAACAACCGAGTTTTGCCCTCTTTCAGCCTCAGAGGATGGCAAACCTCTTCTGAGGGAACTTGCCAAGAAAACCTTATGATAGTTTTGGCTCAGGGTCGCCATAAGTCAGAAAGGACTTGAAGGCACACAACAACAATAACAACAACAACAACCACGTTGTACACTCTCTCAGTTTCAGAGCATGGCCATGGGGCAAACTCCCTCTGAGGAAACATGCCAAGGAAGCCTTATGATAGGGTCGCCATAAGTCAGAAAGGGCTTGAAGGCACACAACAAGAACAACCAGCCAGGAAAAGGGGGAAGGCGCCAGGGGAGGGAGAGGAGAGAGGGACCCCTCCTTCGCAAGGAGGCGCCTTTTCCCGGCCTCCTCCTTCCCTCCATCTCGGGCCTGGCGCCGCCTCCTCCTCCTTCTCCTTCCTCCTCCTCCTCCTCCTCCTTTTCCTCCATGGCTCTGGAGGCTTGGCCTCTTCAACCCTGCCTCTGATATCTTGAGGGAAGCAGCAGCAGCAGAAGGCCGGGGCTGAGAGTATATACGCTTTCCCTCCTCCTAAATCTCTTCCTCCCTTGGCTTCTTTCCCTCCTTCCCTCCCTCCCTCCCTCTCTCCTCCTCCTCCTCCTCCTTCCCCTCTTTCTCCTCCTGGAAGCCCTTGGCAGAAGATGGCCGGGCTAAGCGGCGCCGAGGCCAGAGAGGCAGAGGCGCCTGGACGGGGCAGCGGCCGAGGAGGGGTCGTGGTAAATGCAGAAATGTGCCCCCAAATGGTTCACCTCCCTTGGGTCAAAAGGGGAGGCAGGGGGCCAGGGGTCCTCGCCCACAAGGAGGGCAAGGCAGCATCGCAACCACAACAACAAATGGAGGACCCTCCAGGAAAGATGGAGAACGTGACCAAAGAGTGTGTGTGTGTGTGTATACATCTGTATAAATATATATATAATGTGTGTGTGTGTGTGTGTGTATATATATATATATATATATATACACAGTATATAGTGTATGAATATATATATATATATATATATACACACACATATATATATATTCATATAAATTCATACAGATGAATATATATATATTCATATAGATTTATACAGATGAATATACATACATATATATATTTGTTGTCTGTTGCTGTGTGCCTTCAAGTCGTTTCAGACTTATGGCAACCCTGTCAGGGATTTCTTGGCACCTTTTGTTCAGAGGAGGTTTGCCATTGCCTTCCCTTGAGGCTGAGAGAGTGAGACTTGCCCAAGGCCAACCAATGGGTTTCATGGCTAAATGGGGAACCAAACCCTGGTCTCCAGAGTCGTAGTCCAACACTCAAACCAATATGCCATGCTATATGTATATGTGAGTGTGAGAACCAGTGTGGTGTAGTGGTCTGAGCTTTGGACTGTGACTTGAGATCTTAGTTCAATTCCCTGCTCAGCCACGAAACCCACTGGTGACCTTGGGCAACTCACACATTCTCAGCCCAAAAAAACCTCATGATAGGTTCACCTTAGAGTTAGCATAAGTCAAAAACGACTTGAAAGCACACAATACCAGGCACAGACATACGAATGAATTGAAAGTCTGTAAATATCCCATAGAGAGCCAAGAATAAATAGTGTTGAATTAAGTGAGGCTTACTTCTCAATAGGCACGACTAGAATTGTGGTAAGTAATAATTACGTGCACTTAGAAAGTAAGCCTCATTCAACTAGGCAGGAGTTATTTCTGATTTAACCTGCATAAGGACAGGGTTAAGTGACTGCATAACCACCCAGAGTGGTTTGCTGCCAATTTACACCTAAGTCTTATGGTTTTCAATAGGATTTACACTCTTGCAAGTGTATTCTGGAATGCAGCTTTAATTGAAGGTCAGCTGTCCCTTAAAAATACCAGTTTTAAATGTGGATGTGTTTTACTGGTGATTGTAATTCAGAGACATAGCCATGCTAGTCTGGAAAATCAGTATGCAAAGGGATTTTGTAGCACTTTTGAGACTACATAACTCTGTGAAAGAAGTTGTAGTTTAAGATTTTGAAGTCTTGGGCTGCATCCTCACTGCAGAATTTGACACTCTTTTAACTGCTGTGACTCAATGGTATGGAATTCTGGGAACTGTAGTTTTGTGAGACATTTAGCTGCCTCTGTCAGAGAGCTCTGGTGCCACAACAAACTATAACACCCAGAATTCCATAGCATTGAGCAATGGAAATTAAAGTTAAATTAAACTGGATTATTTATGCAGTGCGAATGCAGTCTTCGGTTTACTCCCTTCTGCAATAGATTGTAATGTTTGCTGCAAGAGAGGATGGCATTAAGGGTAGGTTAGGTCAAGTCACATATAACAAGACTGCCCCAGAAGAGTCCTCTGGACTCCTCTTCATCTCTTCCATCCACCTCCTGCTCTGGTCCAGGCAGTTGTGGGGTTAAGGACAAATGGCAAATGGTTGGGTTATTAACCTTGGGACTGTGCAGCCCCCCCCCCCCCCCAAATATGTAATCAGACTACAATTACAAGCATTCATCACCATTGACGAGACTGGCTAGGGCTACAATTCAACAAGAGCTAGAGGGCTACATAGTTTGTAACCCTGCACTAAGGGATAGGTCCTCTTTAGGATGCCTAGTTGTCCATAGGCAATAAAAGACCTTGAGTTGATCCTGAGAGTGAGATTTATTCTAGATCAGTGATTCCCAACTTTGGTCCTCCGGATAATTTGAACTTCAGCTCCCATAACACTTTACTATTGGCCAAGTTGGCTGGGGATTCTGGGAGCTGATGTTCAAAACAAATGGAGGGCGAAAGTTTGGGAACCGCTGTTCTATATTAATACTATTCCAGAGGGCAGAGGCAGCCATCCAGATGTTTTTGGAGTGCAGCTCCCAGGTTTATTCACCACTAGCTATGTTGGCTAGGACAACTGGTACTTGCAGTGATGGAGGGCTGCATGACTCCCTTTTCTAAAACTTTGGTCTTCCTGATGTTTTGAACTTCAAATTCCAGTAGACTCAGCCAACATTGCCAGGGGTCCAGTATTCTGGGAGCTGAAGTCCAAAATATCTTGGGAGGACCAAACATTGAGACCCACTGCCTTGGTTTATGTTTCTTCAGCTACAATCCAATGATTTTATTTCATATCTGGTAACCACCTACCCCAGCCATAGAACATTTATACTTTGGTATACACCCAACTCTTTTCTCTCCCTCATCCACAGAATTTTCATGCTGTGGAATGGTTGTATATTTTATATTTTGAGGTTTCTCACACAGAAGCTGATAAAGCTTCTACTGGAAAAGGAAACAGCAGTATTTTCATTTCCCCTATTAGTGGCAACCCTGTACTGCACATTAGGTGGGGAATAACATTTTCATATGTGTGAACACACACACAGAGCATATGTCTCTGTCTAGATGAAGTACAGCTCCCAGCTCTATGCTGACAGAACTTGTGTATATTACCTTATCAGGTGGGTGGAAATTTTTACTACTGTTTTAATCATCCTGATTAGGAAGTTCTCAACAGAGTGCTAAAAAGGGTGATCGAAAGCAGGCAAGAGGAGTATGCAAGTCTGTATTCAAAAGGACTTTGAATTCACAGTATAGTATAGAATAACAAAATGGAGAATAAAAAACCCTACAGCATTCCTATCCACATTTACATAGAAGTAGATACTGCTGTCTTAAGTGGCACCAGCTCAGGTATGAGTACAGAGAATTTTATTCTTAATCATATGACATCTCATTTATTATTCAATTAAAGTAATAAAACATGCATGTGAGAAGGGATACTTTATTTTTTCATTTTAGAGAGGCATTTGACCTTTACCCTTCGAAGGAGGAATGTGCTCTTCTGAGATCTCTTTGAAGCAAGTGTATAACTATTGTAGTTGTAGCAGTAAATGTTCCAGGTGTTGACATCTGGCCCTACCAGTGTTGGGCATGGGGTTCTTTTAGCTTTCCCCATATGGCCAGAGTTGATGGTAGATGAAGTTTTGCTAACATCTAGGGGTTGACACATTATCCATCCCTGTGCTTAAAGTACAAGGCAGGAGATGGCCCTATCATTAGGCAGAGAGAAACAATCACCTCAAGGCAGCAAGTTTGGCGTGTCATAAAAGTGCAGAAAATGATACTTGTTCAACTTGTTATTATTTTATTTTACTGTCAGGTCTAGAATTATGGGATTTTCTGTCTTGTCTGCCAGTATACTTGGTTGGCATTTATATTATACACTTTGACTGGAAGGATAGTGGATTCCACTTGCTCTTTGCCTCAAACACCAAAATATGTATGGTCTTTCTGGATAGCTGAACCATTTCTGAGCTTTTTAATAAAACATATCACATGGTTGGAAAAACCATGAGGTGTATCTCTTTTCTCACGTTTTGCTACCATGGGATGTAGCAATACCATAGTTTTAAAAGGGGATTAGGCAAATTACTAATGGTTACTAGTCAGGATGGCTGTGTGTTACCCTCCAGGAGCACAGATAGCACATGCCTTTGGATACCAGTTGTTGAGAGGTCACAACAAGTGAGCCAGCGTTAAATAAGAGTTTGAGTGTTGGACTAGAACACTGGGAAACTAGAGTTTGAATTGCCACTTGGCCTTGGAAACCCACTGGGTGACCTTGTGCAAGTCACATTCTCTTAGGCGCGTTACAGACCGCCATAAGAGACGTCCTCAGGACCTCCTAGGTTTAAAAAGGGGCGTCACTTCTTGACGCCCCCAAGCCTAATACGTCCTGAGGATGTACAAGATGGCGGCGCCCCATCTACATGGGGGCCGCCATGATGGCGTGACGAACGCACGGCCTCCAAACGAGGCGGCGCGGACGTGATGCTGTCGCGCGAGGGCGCTTAGTGCGCCCTTTCATCGGCGGAGGAAGGAGCTCCGAAATGGGGTTCCTTCCTGGTTTTGCGTCGCTGGCGCAGCCTTTAGATGGCTGCGCCCAGCGACGCAGAGGAGAAAGGGGCCAAGCAGCCCCTTTCTCCTCCCCCCACCGCGGGGTGCCCTTTTGCCGCTTCCCCGCAGCCTGGAAAGCGGCGGATCGGGGCCTCAGCGGCTGCCGCTCTGACCACTGAGGCCTCGATCCGGCAGGGAAAGGGGCGGGTGCAGGCTGCCGCTTTTCGGCGGTCTGTAACGTGCCTTAGTATTTTTTCTTAGGAAAAGGCAAAGGTAAACCTCCTCTGAATAAATCTTGCCAAGAAAACCACATGAAAGGGTCATCTTAGAGTCACCATAAATTGGAAATGACTTGACACACATCAACAAGAGAGGATTATTGACTTCATGTCCTGCTAAAGGGCTTCTCCTAGACGTAGGCTGAGCAACTGCATATTGGGTGTGGAAATTGCTCCCCTAGTACATCCCCCAGAGGAAGATTTTCCCAGAGCCACTGGAAAGGGGGTTGATTTAGGAGTAAAATCAAACCAGGGGAATCAGATATCTGTGTTTTTATCATGATTTGAGTGGATCTTTAATGTCAATTTTTGGCCAAACAAGTTTCAAAAACGTGAGGGATAATGGACCGTAAGATGGATCTCGGGAATCACATGCAGCATGCAGTTTCTTACACACAGGAATCCTAGATATCTGGCTGTGGGAACCGAGATGTTGGACTAGATAGACCTTTAGTTTGATTCAGCTTTTCTTTTGTTTCTCTTCCATCCTTCTCTCAAGAACCCCCCCATAGGTTTCTGTCTTTGCTTTCTCTTGGACTAACTTGCCCCCATGTGGCTGGGTCAGGGCAAAAAGAAGGTGAACCTCTGTTTTGCCTGTACTATGTGTACACACACCTTTTCATAACACCTCTGTTCATTTTCTGAAACTGTCCAGCTGTCTTTGGCCACAAGAGAAGCTTTTCTGGCGAGGGTGAAAATTATCTGCCGCTACCTAGATTTTCTTCAACTCCCAGCATTCCTCATGATTAGTTTTGCTCTCTGAGGCTGCTGGGACTACCAGTCTGACAGTATCTGGAGGGCTGTATGATTCCTATGTCCATCTAATAGTACCTGCATCTGTTTCATTCGGCCTCATGATAAGAGCAGCCTTGTTAAAATAGTAAAGTTACTTTGCACGATATCCTTTAAGGCTTGAGGCTTAAGCCTGCTTACTAAGGGGAAAAATCCATTGACCTTAGTGGGATGTCTTCTGACAAAATATGCTTAAAATTGTGTGGTTGTTCTGTGTAACTCTTGCTGAATTTTGCATCGTATTTTTCAGTACTACTTAACATTATTTTCAGGAGAGCATTACATTCCAGACACCATATTTCTAAAAGAGGAAAAATATGTTATGCAGCTACTGCTGAATTTGAATTCCCATCAGCCCAAACCAACATGATAACAAACACTGTGCATTTCGGTTGGCCAATAAAAGGTGTCACTGATGGATTTTTGTTTGTATTTATTAAATGGCCATCACACGTAACATGATAACAGTGAGGGATGGTGGGAGTTACAATTCAACAACATCAGGAGAGCTGGAGGATCATTTAGAGCCTGTACAGACAGGCCAAAATAAAGCTGCTTCACTTTGGAGATATGCTGTTTAAATGATGCATGCGTCCTAAGAATCTGGAAGCCACACCAAAGCCATGGTCCAGTCCTAAAGACTGGTGCACAGCTTTGGCGCAGCTTCTGACCTCTTAAGATGCGTGTGTCATTTAAACAGCATACCTCCAAAGTGGCCTGAAGCAGCTTTATTTTGGCCTGTCTGTACGGCCCCATAGATGGCATAAAAGGTTTTCCTGCTTGCAGTAGAGCAATAAAAGGTGTCTCCCACATTAAGGTGCTTAATTTCCAGTGCCAGTCAGTTTATTTGGCACATGAAATGGAAAATTCCATAATCACCTCTCTCAATCTGCTAATAAAACACAGTAATAACAGATCAAGTAACACACTTACTAATATTAAGTAAGTTAGTAGTATTAAATAACAAGTAGTATATAGTAACTTAGCAGTATTGAGTAATTAACCATTTGACATTCTGAATCTGCTGCCTAAGGCAGTTATCTTACTCTGTGTAATTATATGGCTAGCCTAGTTCCCAACTTCTGATATTGGTTACACCTCCAGAAACAGGTTAAGACACCTCATTTTCTGAGGCTGGAATGACCCTGGAGCACTATTTAGGTAGAGGAAATGTGTTGGGGTGTGTGCCATGCTTTCCGTATGCTTCATACCATTCCAGATTGCATACTATTTTTGTCTTTGTGCACCTGTTTACTCAGACAATTTACTGGTTCTGCAGATTATTTGATTATTATTATTATTATTATTATTATTATTATTATTATAGCACTGCACACAAAAGGACATCTTTTTTTCCAAATAAGGATATGGCTGATTTGCACATTATATTGTCATATTGTGTACAACAATAGCTGTAACAATACTATTAGAATGCATAACATTACTCCTTCTTCAAGAGCAGGCTTTTAGGCATTAGTGCACACATGCACAAATACCCCACAAACACTGAAATCTAATATTTTGCACCTGTGTACTTGTTGATGTTGTGGGGCAGGCAACCTGTAACATTCATCTTTGCTATGTGCAGCCCTCAACACATTGTGGAAAATGGCCACCCACCTATGATTTGAAGAAAACTTTGAGCTTTATTGTTCTTCAGAGCTGTCCTGACTGTTCTACTATTCAGATAGCTGTTTGCAGTGTGCCTGTATTTTTCAAGATCCACCCTCGGTACTCCAACAGAACAGGATTTAAAATATAAATCTGCATAAAGTATGGGAATACAGTGCGCCCGCTTCATACACGGGTGCACCATATGCCGTTTCCTGTTTATATGGAAGCCGTGTCGCCATTAAATGAATGATGCACCTGCCGTGCCGCCGTGAGCACAAGCCCCTTATATTGAATGGGGCTCGAGCTTACGTGGGATTTACCTTATGTGGGGGGGGGGGTCTGGAACCCCCACATAAGGCAAGGCTCCACTGTATAATCCTCTTCTGATATTTCAGGGACACTGTTGGCAGTTCTTTAAGGCTGAATCGGCACTGCAGAAATAATGCAGTTTGACACCATGTTAACTGCTTGGGTCAATGCTATGAAATTCTGGGATTTGTAGTGTTGTGAGATATTTAGCCTTCTCTGTCAGAGAGGTCCGATGTCACAAAAAACCTAAAAATCCCAGTATTTCATAGCACTGAGCCATGGAAGTTAAACTGGTGACAGACTGGATTATTTCTGCAGTGAGGATGCTGCCTAAATTATAATAGTTTGTATAACATGCTAATTAGATGCCCGGATATGAGGGACTGGAATATGGCCACCCTATTCTGGGTAGAAGATACCAAGTGGATGAGAAGACTGCACTGGGATCACATGGAGCTTTCTAGTCCTTTTGAATTATCATCACAATGACAGGGAATACTATTTTTGCCCTTCAGGCATTAGCAAGTGTCCTGTTCCAAACACAGGCTAAAGCAGTGCAGGAACATTCAGTCTTGGCAGTTTCTCTTAGACTGGTTTCATTAGAAGATGCTGCAAGTGACCATTTCACATGTTCAAAGGTGAGGATTCCACTTTGTCCAAAATTGGATGACTGAAGAAAACTGTCTACAGGTGCAATATAAACATTCTCCCACTGTTCCATGGTATTTCAGAGAAAGCATGTAAAACCTAAGTTAGTAACATCTACAGGGGATTATAGTGTACAATTGGCAGCATTGTCACAAATCAAATCAATTCAGAAATTCACATAAGTATGTATTCATAGTACTTAATTCTACATTAGAGGCATGGTATTGAATCCACAGAAGTAACTGTGACAATAACATTCCAAATACAATACATTTTAAGTTTGTTAAGATAGTAGGACCTTTAATCAAATTATAGCAACTCATATTGAGATTAGCCATGTTTGCAGTGTACCCTTTGAAAAATTACTCATGACTAATGAAGTTCTACAGATTTCAATAGGTATAATCTAGATCTAATCCAGTTATTTCACATGCACAAATTATTATAATTATGTATGTAATTTCTAAGCTAGGAACTCCAAAACCATTCATTCACCCAGCAAAAAGTTTTGAAGTTCCTGGCTCAGAAATGTCTGAAATTTCAATTCTGAGTATCCCATGAAGAGAGCCTTAAGAGTGTTCAGGTCTTTGCAGCTAATAAACAGATCATCTTTTGAACATCTTGAGGCATGTCTCTTGTTTCTCTTGCATACCTGACAACAGAACAAGGAGTCCCTGCTGCCTCTCATCAGAGAGAACAATGGGGATTCCCTTAACAAGCACAAGGAATTACCAGTGTGATCTCTGCTTGAAGTTAGCAGAGACTTCTATCTTTCTAAGAAGGATAGGGTTTTATGAAGAGGCTATATTGTGGGAAAGGTGCTTGGGAGCCTCTATAGACCAAATTCTTAACTCTTGGTGGTCTAGAATAATCTCCTAGGCCTTTGGAAATTACCAGATGGTAACAGTCTTATGTTTTGTAATGACACTCGGTCTGCTTTGCAGATTTCAGATGATTGGCCAGGATATAGTTTGGATCTGTTTTCCTATCCGCAACACTACTATGGAGATCTTGATTATGTGTTGATACCACATGGGATCATTGTTGACAGGTAAGGATTTGTATAAAGGGCACATATGAAAATGAAATGTTTCATTTTTTGCAGCGCAGGAATTGTTGATTGATTTTGGAAGGAAGGATTAATCCAGCCATCACTAAATCAATCCCCTGCTTGCTAAATAACAGCATTAGTGTTTCTACTGTAATGTTTAACACAGAATGCTGTACCTTTAAATAATTGTACTGTATTTAGGATGCTGATACTCACCAGAGGGGGCTGTATCAGTAAATTACTGTAGGTCTCAGGGTGGGAAGGTGGTATCTTTCTTGCATTGAATAGATGGGTATCAATGATCAGAATTAGTTCCTTTTTTAGTTTTCTGTACTCAGCTAAATATTTTAATGGTTTAATGTCCTCCCTTCTCCCTTTTTAATGAGATTTGGTTATCATGCAACCAATCATACACCCATAGCCCCCTCTCTCACTTTTGACTTGCTGTATGGGGAGCTATTTAACAGTTGCTACAACAGGTGAGCGCAAGGCTACAGTATCTGTTGCATTATAAAATGGGAGTTGGAGTGCACACATGCCAAGTTCCTCCTCTACAGTGAGCTCCATACTCACTGTCTTCAAGTATACCTTTATTCCTGATGTATGCACTGAAGAGCTGTCATGTTAAATGTTTAATCTGTGAGATGCTTTGAATGTGAATGTGGAAATAGCCAAAGGGCTTAAATGTCACAAGAAATTCCTAAGGGTGCTCCTTGTAATGCTTAGTTGTAAGGAATAAAAGAGGGAGATATTAAAGAACATTCAGCATCTCCTTTCTGCAGACAAGCAACAGCACCTGGGGCTTTTATACTCTTCACGCCATAATCAACATTAATTAAATATCTGAAGTAGTGGACTGAGAAAGAGAAATTTTAATTTCTGATGCATAAGAAACACAATCCCAAGTTGTGAAAATTGAAGGTTGAGATGTTGCTGTTGTTTTATAGTTAATGTTAGCTGTTGTAAAGGTAACTCTTTACCACAATTTCTTTTTTATTTACAAAATAAGCTTTCACTTAGAGAAATCTGTCATCCATGATCCCAGGTTGCTTAAAATGACTGTAAACCCAGTATTTCACAAGTAATATTACTTGTTATGCCAAAATAATAATAACAAAGTTATATGTCATTCAATAATTTTGCAAAACATATTGTAATTATGCCCACATTATCCCACTCCCTGTTCACCCAAATTAATACATGGCAGGTGTTGTTGCTATGTGACCCTGTTATTTCCAAGCTTGAGTGAAAATGTACATAAGAGAGCTGCCCATATATTGTTGGATGCCGTATGTCATCACATTTTTATGTGTAAAAGATGTAAGTTTTCTATCTAAAGATCCTAAGCAGTTTCTGGTGGTTTTGTTTGTCTCATTCATGTAGAACTTACTTTTGTAATGTATGCTTTGGGGCTCATGCTGACTGGTGATATGTGCCATACCATTTAATATTTCCTTATGCTTCTTGCCTATTCTCATTGCTTCCCTATTCAAACACCTACCTTTAAAAAAATTAGCACATTCACTGTGGGTGTCTCCAATTCCTTCATTTCCTCCCTTTTTCCCAGATATAATATGTAATCCACAGTTTCCTTCTCATTCTGTTCTCCAAATGCCTCCTTTCAGTATAAAAAACCCAGAAATCTGTACAGCCCTAGCCCTATAGTGTTAAATAGTTAAGCTCCAATGATTTTATTTCTGTGCTTGGACAAGATCAAACTTCACCATACACAGAAATTGCCAGTCTCCGTTCACTATATACAGCAGTTGCCAGTCTCCCATATGGAATGGACCTAGCAAGGCACCAGTGTAGTTAAAGGAAACTGCCTCCCTCTCCATTCAATTGCAATAGTGTATTACCTGTCCATAAGTATCCCCAGCTTCTCTTGTCCCATCAAGAGTCCATATAGACATTCTTATTTCAGCACTGACCTCTTCTCTTTACCTTTTGTTTATTGCTCTCTCACCTTCCCGTGCATTTAGAAGCATTTGTTTTTACCGTGTACTCTGCCTCCCTGCTGAAAAAATGCTGTTGTGTAGGTATTTGGAGACGATCTTGTCCCACTGTCTGGGTGATTAACTTCTCCCATGCACACAGCTATCAGGCTCTTGGCTGGGAAGACAGGTGGACAATGAATAAGAAAATCAAATCATACCATAGACAGGGCATGCTTTATAAAACTGAGATTTATCCATGGTCGATTGTAACAGCTTTGGGGTGCTCCTGGGCTTTTTCCTTCATCTGACATCTCAGGTGGATGCGATGGTCAGGAGTACTTGTTATCAGCTTCTACTGATATGCCAACTGTACCCCTTCCTGGAGCAGGGAAACCTTGAAACAGTAATACATGTGTTGGTAACCTCTTGGCTCAACTTCTGTAACACGCTGTAATTGGGGCTACCCTTGTGCCAAAATATGGCAGCCAGGTTGGTTACCGGCTTACCTAGAACTGCCCACATTACACCACTTCTAAAATCTCTCACTGGCTGCCTATTAGTTTCCAGGAAAGATACAATGTGTTGGTTTTAACCTTTAAAGCCCTACATAGCTTGGGTCCTGACTACTGGCGTGAGCGTCTCCTTCCATATAATCCACCCAGTACACTTCGGTCCTCTGGAAAGAATCTGCTACAACCCAAGAAGACTAGACTTTCAGCAGTGACCCAGAGGTCCTTCTCATCAGCCACTCCTAGACTCTAGAACGACCTGCCAGACGAGATCCGTCAGATTACCACCTTGGAAGCCTTTAAGAAGGCTATTAAAGCGGATCTCTTCTGGCAGGCCTTTCCAGACTAGATTAGACTACTGACTTGCCTCCCCCCTACTTTCACCTTTAAGCCATCGTTGTGACACTGGAAATGTCATTGATACCAGCTCTTCAGACCTCCCCCCCCCCCCCAAACATAAAACCAAATCTGCCCAAACCTTTTTTTTAACTTTATTGGTCCTGGAATGTTTAAAAATTTTCCTGTTTAATTTCTTTTTAAGGTTTGATTAATGATTTTATGTTTGGGGGGTTTGGGGTTTGGGGGGTTTAATTGTATTTTAAAATTGTATGTGATTTTATCTTGATAGTCTTGTAATCCAGTTTGATTCTTTCAAGAAAAAGCAGAATATAAATAAATACTATTAACAAAATTTGGATGGTGGTGTTCATCCAGATATAGATGTCATCTGTTTTTATTTCATCATTCTGAATGGGATATGCATTTAGGTGCACTTCTCCAGTCACATTCTAGTCATGTACACACAGTGTATTTTGTGCAACTTAGTGGAATAAGGATGAATATGTTTTTGATTTCAGGCCATGTATGATCTTTCATTCTTTTGTATTGCATCACAAAATATGCTTGCTGTGAAAAATCCAAGTCTTACCATATGTTTACCCTTAATTTTTGCTCTAGGATAGAACGTTTGGCCAAAGATATCATGCAAGATATTGGATACAATGACATTGTGGTTCTCTGTGTACTTAAAGGTGGCTACAAATTCTGTGCTGATCTTGTGGAGCATATTAAGAACCTCAGTAGAAATTCAGAAAGGTTCATCTCCATGAAAGTTGATTTTGTCAGGCTGAAAAGTTATTGTGTAAGTAATGAGCTTTGTTTTTACATACTGTTTAATTGAAATGTTGTTTGAAAACAGCAGTGAAGACTACACATGGGGTTGGATCCAGATTTAATTGTTTTGAAACTGTGATCACATAGTTAGGTTTATGTAAATTTAGCTGGTTGTAATGTGTGAACCTACCTATGTTGAGAATTTGTGGTTTATTAACCACCAACAAACCTTAACCTCCAAACCCAGAATCATGACTTATCATTGGCTTATTTATCCAGCTGCCCATCCTAAAATAGAACTTGAGAAAAGGACAAGAAACATTCAGAAATTAGGAAAGCAAACCACACTTTGCTTGGCTGTTTGTCATGTTATTTAGTACTTAAGTAGCCATTTAATACAAACCATAGTTTGCTGTGATGTACAAATGTGCTTTAAGATAAACCCAACTGTAGTTACTGGGGCTTAATTTAATCATCAATGGGATGTAAATTCTTGTAATTAAAGTCTTTTTGATTTCAGTGGATCAACCAAATCTGGACAGAGTTTTGCTCCAATCTATTGATAGATTGGTTGTTTTTTTTAAAAAAAAATCTGCTGGTATTAAACTCTTGTCTTCAAACCCTTTGATGTAGTACAACTCAGTGGATAAACTAATAATACAATGGATTACAAAATATGATCTGTTGAAACAGGATAACAAAAACTGAGCACAACTTCTCAGGAGCACTACTGATTTTGTATGTGTGTGTACGTCAGGAAAATTACAATATCCAGAGTTGCATGGACCTGTTTAAAACCAAGTTTTGAGGTTTTAATTCTAGCCTCATTGACCTGTTTACATAACACATTGAACCAGCATGTGAGGACAATGCACTAGTCCCATCTTCTCTGTTCTCTGCCTGAATAGGATAATAACTGTTGTAACATGAAGCTGTTCACAGTTTGTCAGGTTCTGTACCAGTATTGTACAGTCATGTTCATACAACAAACCCCATCACTAGCCTGTAATAATGGCTTCGATCAGTGCTTCTTAAGGTATCTGATGTGTGGGACTGGGAGAGTTTTTTCCAGTGGGACAGAAATCAGCACAATATTTGTACCTATTGATTACATTTGTTTCTTTCTTTCCTGGAAACTTGCTGCAGAACAGCAGCCAACAGGTCATGGACCACTACTTTCAGTATCACTGGTTTAGATTAGATGTGTGTATATATACTGGGAGCCTTCTTACTTTGATAAATGTGTTTTTTCCCATTCAAATTTAATATTTTCTCTCTCCCCCCTCTAACATGCTTCCCAGATAGTAGTTTCCAGACGGTGGTTTCTCACATACCATTTTATTTTTCTCCCTTCATGCTTCTGTTTACTAACCATTTCCTGTTTCTCTCTTCCTTAAGGGACTCCTGCTGCTTTCTGTTCACTTTATGTAGCTGTGCTCTTTTCTTTCTCCAACTGTTTGTCTCCAAGAACCATGTCCAAGTATTGTAAATACTGGTGGAATTCTGGTGCCTTTTCTTGCTCCATGTTCAGCACTCATGGCTAAAAGGTTAGTTTGCTGCAGACTAAGTAAATGAAAGGATGAAGGAAGCTTTTGGATTTAATCACTAAGAACATTTTCATTAAAGTTAGTCCCAAATGCACACACATTTTACTTCTTAGAAAGCTTCCTGTCCTACTAACAGGCAGTTTGACAGAAAGTATAAGCTTGCATGTAACAGTAGGTCAAAAATTCTGGCTTAATAAACCATGATAAAAGCAGCTAGAAGAAAGTACTTTATCACCCAATATGTAGTTAAACTACAGCATTTGTTATTGCAAGAATTAGTGATGACTGTCATCTTTCATGTCTCTTTATAAAATAGAAACAAATTCTTGCAGGATGAGATTGTGATGGGGCAACCAGTCATGATGAATATATATTCCTTCCAGCACCAGATCCAGTGCATTTCTATAGATCAGTTGCTGGGAGTTTGAAGGGGGAGGGGGGACAGAATTCATGGCTAAAGTACAACCGAAAACTAGTAATGTAGGATCACTGCTGCTTCCTGTTTCACATGTTAAGCCGCCTTTGTTCCCCTTCAGAAACTGGAACTTGTGTCCATCAATGAGGTCCTAGATATCTTGTACAAATAGTGGAGCTGTCAGACACCTCATACTACTGCCCAGGGTGTCAATATTTGACTTACATGATGCTAATCCCCCCCCCCCCCCCCGGCCTGGTAACATCTCCAGTCTTTAAACTTGATTCAGCCAAGAACACAGCTGTGGTTACCACTAGCTAAGGACAGAACATTAAATAACGGTAATGCTAGCAGTTCACACAACCATAGAGAACATCTTATTTTGAACTTGCTTCATGTATCTAATCTTTTGGGAAGTTATTTATTGTATTTATGTAGTACAGAAGCAGTTTATTTGAACTGTTTCATATGATCACTTGCCCATAGGCTTTAAGTATTGTTCTTAGCAATGACTGATGAATATCTAAATCTCAGGCTTCAAAGTGACATTGTCTGCTCCTGTTATCAAGAAAGTAACTCTTCTTATATGTCTGTATTGTAAGAAATCATTAAAAGAAAGTTGTTTTGCTAGAGTCTAAATCATGTGATATAAAGTTTAGAAGATTGTATGGCTTGACTTAGAGTTCTCTTTCTTAATCCTTTGAAAATCATCAAAATCATTTGTGGTATCTGGAACATAACTAATTAAAAATGTGACACACCCACACACCCGAATAACAACCCAGATACACAATGGTTACATTGATATGTGCCCACAAGCATTGACATTACATGTTTGCTTTTCCTGCATCCCGTTGTTTCAAATTTATTTTCCAGTCCTTCATTCTCAGCGGTGTTGTCACAAACAGAAGACTCAGTGCCTCAAAACATTGCAAATGCACAACAATACTGCCCTTGTGTTGCTGCGAAGCTGACCCTTTGAGGGAATCTAGTGACATTAATTAATTAATTCAGGTTTCGGTGAATCACTGTTGATTTTTATAAGATACATTGTAAATTTAAAGCTCTAATCCAAGCATGGGAAGTTACTTTATAAAATTAATTTGCAACATTACATTACCAAAACACCCCTCTATAGTTATTTATAATTTTAGTTGCAGTTTTAAAAAGTTGACTGTTTCCTTCCCCATTTCTCAACAACAAGTAAAATAATGGCTTTTTACCTTTTTTAAAATACTGAGCACAACAGCACAAGATAGCACTCAAACCTTCTGCTATATCTCCTCCACCATTTAATAAGATTGCTAACTGTAAAGGCAGTTAAAAGATGAGTATAACATAGCCTCATTAAGTTATAGTCATTTTGTAAATTAGTTATAAATTTGTTATTGAGGAAAGACACTGAATTCAAGTAACTCGTTGTTTGTAAACTAGTTACTCCCAAGCTCTGTCTCTAATATGTATGTGTGTGCTAAACTAGATAACTGCAGACAAAAATGGATTAGCTTGAATTAGCATGTGAAATTCAGACTTTTTTTGTAGGCCCTTGGTCACCAGGCCTACAAAAGACCTTTGTCTGTTAGCACTTTTCCTACTGGCCCATATTTCTTCTGTCCCTAGGCCCTGACTGAGTTTTAGTTTTTCCTGGGCTCCACTTTCTTCCTATGACTGTCTTCCCTTAACACCTCTCTCTCCTCCACTTGGGATTCCTGTGGGTTGCAGCTGAATTGACCATGCTGGCTGGATGATGCCAGCAGTTGTAATCCAAAACTGTAATTTTTCTAGGTACTGGGTCTCAGTTTCTCACCCTGATTCCTACCTTTCCCCCTCTTCCATCAGCTGTTTCTCCCCCTGGACTGTCTTTCACCTGGCATCCCCTCTCACTTCAGAAGTCAATATTTTTGCACCCTTCTTTATACTAATAGTCTTCACACATGTTGGACTACAACTCCATAACCTGCAGAGGGGACAAACACCTGCACATCTAGAGGGCACAGGGTTGGAGAAGGCTTATTGATGGGCGTGGGCTGTGAGAATTTGCTTCTTGTTGCTTTTTCTTAATCTCTAGTATAATGGGGGATACTGTGGCTATGAATGAACTAATTGCTTCTTATATTGAGATCATCATTCTGGCTTCTGGGTATGGGAGCACTCCAAAGGGACACTTGATTACTACTGGATATTCAGTTGCTAATTTATTAAAGTTTCAGTGTGCATTTATAATGGGGCAAGTGCATGTTCTGCGGGCCCAAATAACATTTGCCAAGCAAAATTACTACACTAAAAGCCAATGAACAACAGTGCTCTGCAAATGCTGCCTGTGGGAACTCGTTTCCCTTAATTCACTGCAGTAAACTAAGTGCTTGTTAGGCTTGCTGATTCTAGAGCATCTGAGTGCCATGCTCCTCTCATTTTGACAGTTAGTGTATCTTTACCTATTTTGTGTGGAAATTAAAACTTGTGACTCTCTCTGATGAAAACACACACTCCCCTCCACCCCATAATGTTAAAAAAAAAATCTCCATTAGTTCAGCTGGTAAAGGCATTTCCTTGGAAGAAGTTAATGTTAAATATGCAGTTCTCTGTCCTTTCATATCTGTGGCTAAAGTGGTGATTTGTGTTGTCTTCTTTCACAGCATGTAGTCATGGATTAATTACAGATTGGCGCCTGCCTGGTGGAATGAATTCCCATAACTCCCAGAGCCAATGTTTGCACTAATTTAGGATGAGTTTTTAAAATGGGTGGGAGAGACAGCTATGAGAAGCCAGTTAACACAGAATTTGGCCCTGTGCTTGAAACTTTGGCAAGAAATACTGGGCAAATAATCTTCTTTTTCTCATTTTTTTTCATAGGAACTACTTGAGCATTAGAAGAAAAGCTAACAAGGGCAATTTTAACTGATTGAATTAGGCTTCTTTAAGTTTTAATTTGGAAACTTACTGAAATGTATACATACATGACAGTGTGTAATATGCTGATGAATGAGCTGGCAGGTGGTATTAAGTCTGATAACCAATGCCACCTGCCAGCTCATTCAGTGGTATAACACACACTGTCACATATGTCCAAAACAAGATGGAAACAACAAAGGAAAGGGACTCCATTTTGGTGGGTTTAGAAAAGTAATGTTCTAAGCTCTAGTACGTACATGTACACACAGATGTTCAAAAGAAGCAAATATATGTGTGCAAGGTGTAAGAGCTTTGGAACAGGCCTTAGCTCAGCGATGAGAGAATGTCTCATTGAAAATGTCTTGGGTTATCTATCTTATGCCTTGACAACATTTTATCTGAAATCTTGAACTGTTGCTAGTTATGCAAAGAGATCTTGCAGCACCTTTGAGACTAACTGGATAGAAGATGTTGTTGCATAAGCTTTCGTGGACACTGTCTACTTCTTCAGATGCCAAGTCTACAAAAATTTATGCTACAACATTTTCTACACAGTCTCAAAGGTGCTACAACATCCCTTTGCATACTGATACGTCAGACTAACACAGCTATGTCTCTATTGCTAGTTGGTCTGACTTATATAAAATGGTTTCCTGTATTCTTGTCTTTGTACACAAGAGGACCAAAGTCAAATTGATCAGTACACCATTCTCTTTGTCACTTAGGATCATAATTGCCTGTGTGGTTCAGTGAAAGAATATACTGGATGGTTTTCAGTTACTCTGCTCTATTGATGTGCCAGCCATTGATGGCTTGTTCTGCAAAATCACCTCTCCCGGGCTATTATTCATCCCTGAAGCTGCTGTTGAGGTAGACATGGGAAAAGGCAGATCAGGATCTACTGTAGATTTCAGTACAATTTTCAGTAGATTGCAAGTTTCTGATCCCTCCCTGTCTCACAAAAGCAACAAACAACACCCCCCCCCCTTTAAGAAAGCTTAAGGGAAAACCAGGAGTGAATTTTTGTGCAAAGAGACTTTTGGTCTTGGTTCTGGCAGTGATAATAAATTCTTAGCCTGAGCTAGAACTTAGAGGTGACCTCTTTCTTGGCAAACATAGTTTTAGACCACAACTCCTAGAATCCTTGGCTCCACCCAGATTATATCAAGGTTCTGTGACTATACACTGATATTTTAAATCTTTGTTAGAGTGTTGTTCTTTGTGGTTCAGTTAGCACTATACTTTTATTTTTCTTATGAATTATGACTCAAAAGTCATAATTTCAAGAGCTCTGTCTAGTGATTGGTTCAGTTTAGTATTTTATTTTCTCAAGTGACAGCCATTTGGCTTTTTCTCTGACTGCCTCAAGTCAGAGAGAGAAAAAGAAAATGGAAATGAAGGGAGTGTCAGAAAAAGAGAAAGAAAAGGAGCATTCCTTGTTCTGGTCATACTCACCACTGCCTTTGGGCACCCCCACCATATGTAAGCACTCCCCAATAGTTATCCAGCCCATTGAATGTGGCACATGACAGAAAAGGGATTCTTCACCTCTACAGTAGGAGATTGTGTTGAACACCACAACCATGCACACAAGACATGCTACTGATGCTGGGCAAACACACATGTCCATATAATTGGGATAAATATCACTGTAGGATAGTCTGGAATATATTTGAAAGTGGGAAAGGCACATTCTTGTATCTTGATAATCTTCATAGAACTGAGGTTGATGTTGGGTGGGAGGATGTACTGTAAGAATGCAGGTGAGGTAACTGATGTGTTATAAATAAGATTTACTCTATGCATAGCTTTTGCATATGGAGATAACGTGATTTAGATATGCAAACTAAAAGACATACACAGAACAACCATCCGAACACTTTGTACATTCTATTTAAAGATGAGTACTGCAGTGATTCATTCTTGATCATCTTGCTTAAGTTTAGCAAAAGTAAGACAAGGCTGAGGGGGATGAAAGCATAGTACTTTTATTCTGTGATAATTTTAATAGCCTGAATGGATCCCAATTTTGCCATGCAGAGAATTTCTACTTATTATTTGTATCCCTCTTTTCATACCAACACAGGGGACCATAAAGAGAGAAACAAGTATCACTGTAAACTGAAATATGTATCACCGTAAACATGAACACTGGTGAGCAACAAGCCACCAAAAACATGTGAAACTAATTTAAAAGGAAGCTCCCCTCTGGAAATCGGATCATGTTTTCTAGGCTGGGAAAGAATGGGCTAAATGAATGCCTCCAAGGGAGAGAGATCCAGAATTTAGGAACTGCCTCCACCAAAAGGTTCCTGCCCCATGTAATCAACAGACACTTCCAGAGCTTAGACTACAGCTCCCAGAAGCATCAAGTCACCATAACCAGTTAGCACTGGCTATGCTGGCTGGGGGATTCTAGGAACTGTTTTCCAAGCTCTGGACACATTTTAGATGTTGGCAAGAGGGAATACAGAGTCTGCACTGAAGATCTGTTCAAGCAGATGGCATCCTGAAAGAATAAGGTAGGATTTTAGATATCCTAGGTTTCATTGGTTATTGAATTGGGCTTGAAAACATAACAGGAACCACTGTGAACTTAATAGCATATGGACTTTTTTGTTCTAAATATTGGACTGTAAATGACAGCAGCATTCTGAATCATCTGTAATTCCAAATTCCTTGCAAAGGGAGTCCCAAATAAAGCACCTCAGTATTCTTTCACCCCAGAACTCCACTACATTATTCTGCTGTGTGTATAAACCAGGCCCACAGTTCTGTATCCCAGGCAGTGTGTTTGATATACTGTACATGGTTGTGTAGAGCATTCAGCATCCTGAGATTAATTACTACAGTCCTCCCAGTGAGCTACTTCAGTTAGCAGAGATGAAGAGGGCAGCATTGAGACATTCAAGGAAAAAGCTGTGGGTCTTATGAAAGTCAATCCTGCATTTTCTAAGCTTGTGTGCTGCCTTAATGGCATTGTTGAAACATGAGTCCAGTCTTTCTAGGACAGTGATGGGACCTAGAGGCCTCACAGATTATTTGGATGCAATTCCCATAGACCCTTTATACCATTAACTGTTGGTTAGTGCTGATGGAAGCTATAGGCCAAATGATCTGTAAGGCCAAAGATTTTCCATCCCTACTGTAGTTGGTTTCTGTAAATGAAATGAGAGAGGACGTCATTTTATTCTTTGCATCAGTTAGGACTAATCTTAGCTTTTTATTTAAGGGCATAAAACATAGAACTAGTGTAGTGGTTTGTGTGCTGGGCGATGACTGGAGACCAGGGTTCAGACTCCTGTTCAGCCATGGAAACCCACTGGGCGACCGTGAGCAAGTCACACTCTTTCAGCCTCAGAGGAAGGCAAAGGCAAACCCCCTCTGAACAAATATTGCCAAGAAAACCCCGCCTTAGCTCTGAAACAACATGAAGGAACACAGAAACACACAATAAAGTAGGTTCCTAAGGTATATGGCTTGCAAGGACATGCTTGAATGTTTGCAGATGTCCTCAAACTCTGAATACAAAGTCCCTTGGAATCCCACCAGGGAGAGAGTGCTTAGTAAAAAGTAGAATAAAAGTTACCTTAAGATGAGCCTCTGAATGCAGCATGTCTTGGCATTCATGTTCCCTTTGTGTAGAATTTTGATTACATTTTTAGTATGCCCAGCCCTGCTTGTATTGTATGCCATACTCCAGAACAAATACCAGGCACCCCATTGGTTATAGAAGATCTGGTGGAGGCTTTCAATCATAATGATGGGCTTAAACTGCCATAAATATTATCTTATTTCCTAACTGCCATACTAACAATGCTGCTTAGAGAGCATTTCCTTTCATTTAGCTCTGGAAAAGAGAGATCATTAATTGGAGCAAGCCCAGGAGCGTTGTAATTTCCTCAAGGAATTTGATGACATCCTTCACTGGCATCTCATAAGCCCTTTTACTTAAAATAGATCAGAGTGGGTGCCCTGCCTTGCAAGGCATAAGCCAGAAAGAGACAGTTTTGTTATTCATGAATGTGTCAACAGTAAGGCAGAATCGCTTAGCAAAATGCATCCTATTCCATACCCTTTCCGGTGACACGTCCTCAAATGGTTGTTAGGACTGAACATGGGTTTTGTTATGCTTAGGTTTATGAGATCTGCTTCTGCTCAGCTTCTGCTGATGAAGGATGTTGAACAGAAATCAAAAGCCAGAGTTTTGCCTGCTCTCAGACCTGTGCCTTACAGAACAAATTCCCTTTCATGGGTGCTTTCTGCACCGGCATTTGGGAAACGTCATCCGGACGTCCCATTTTAAAAAAGGGGCGTCTCTATAGACGCCCCTGGGCCTAGTCGGACTCCGACCGTACAAGATGGCGGCGCCCCTTCTACACGGGTGCCGCCATCTTACGTACTGGACCCCACAGCGTCCAGACGTGTCGCGCTGTTGTGACGTAGCGAGCGCGCCCCTGGCGCCTCGCTACGTCGCAAACGCGACGGTAAAAGAAGCTCCAATTTGGAGCTTCTTTTTTCGGTCCGCACGGGAGTCAGGCCGTCTGAAGGCTCCGGCTCCCCCGCGGACCTACTGGCGGCGGCGGCGGTCTGTACCCCGCCTTAGTTAGCTTGTTACAATTATATTCCACTTCTTTGTGGTGTGGGTCAGGCTGATGTTCTGCTTGTCAGTTTCCCAGAAGTGTCCGGTTGGCCACTGTTGGAAGTAGGATGGTAGAGTAGGTTAGAAGCATGGCTCATCAGTTGCTTTAATGTATAGCTCTTACCAGTTCACCACACATGTTCAGTGTCAAAGGACTGTGGAAATTTCATTTTAAAAAACTTTTAGGGCCACAAACCCCAAGGCCCTGGATAGGCAGGTCCAACTATTTGATCCAGCAGGGCTCATGTGTTTTTAATAAAATAAGAAAATCCATGTTGAATCAGACCAAGAGCCTGTCTAGTCCAGCATTCTGTTCTCACAGTGAAGCAGCTTTTCGTCAGTTCTGGGGCAAGTGGTATCTGAATGCCACACCCCCAAGTCACCCGGAAGCCAGGTGGCAAGTAATCACCAGCGCAGCGTCTGGACGACTTGGGGTGTATGTGTCGTGTCTAAATGTCACACCCCCAAGCCAGCACTGAGCTGGATTTTCAAGGCCGTCTGTTTCAGCCCTTCATTTATCAATGTTTGCCACTGAACTTGAGGGGCCATTCAGACTACCTTTTACCCCGGTTCAGAAACCGGATTAAAAGCGAGAAGTTCATATTGGCCCCAATTCTTTAACAACTGAATTCAAGGTTTGCACACTCGTTGAGGGGCAGATGCCCCTTGACGTGGGTTTGAAAGAGGGATTTTACCTGTATCTTTTGAGAAAAACCGGGTCCCTCCAAATGTGAACTTGGCCCCGGTCATGTTCGGGTCAAGTTCAGGGAAGGGATTAGGTCAGAGGGCGGAACATGCCTCTCCTCTCACAGACAACTCTCTCTCTCTCTCTCTCTCTCTCTCTCTCTCTCTCTTGAAATTTTTAATTTTTGACAGACTAAGCGAATAGTTCTACAGGTTGATACATATACATATTGATAGAATGTGTGTGCTTGTGCTACATTTCCCTTTCTGCTTGCTGCCAGCATGGCACTTCACTTTGCAAGAG
>NC_056527.1:23175015-23269357 GCF_019175285.1 Sceloporus undulatus
GCATTATTATTATTATTATTATTATTATTATTATTATTATTATTATTATTATTATTTGTGTGTGACAGAATATGCGGATGCTATAATGCAAATGTTACAAGTGTTTCCCTTTCAATTTGGCAAATTGATACAATATGTGAATGCTTTTGCTACCTATGTAAAGGCATTCTGAGGTCGCAGTCAGAGGGAAAACAAAGCAAGAGAATGCAGAGATGGCATTCTGGGGTGAAGTATTATTATTATTATTATTATTATTATTATTGTATGTGTATGTGAGGCATTCTGGGGTCACAAGGAGGGAAAGCAAAGCAAGAGGATGCAGAGATGGAATTCTTGGTCAAGAAATTATTATTACAGTATTATTATTATTATTATTACTATTATTATTATTATTATTATTATGACAGGAAGAGGATGGCATGGGGGGAGGCAAGGGCTTCAGAGGTAGCATTGGGCTGGAAGCAAAGATGAGGCTAGAGGCTGGCATATGCAAACCCATGACATTGGGGGAGTCACACTCTCTCAGCCTCATGGGAAAGGCAATGGCAAATCTCCTTGCAACCAGTCTTGCCAAGAAACCCCCAGGATGGGGTTGTTTTAGGGTTGTCATAATCTGTAATGACCCAAATACACACAACACACACCCACACCTGGAGGTTTTTAAATTTGACAAGTTGACAGAATATGCTCACACTGCCACCAGCTTTTTTTTAAAAAAGGGAAGGGGAAAGCACCCATTCTGTTGGCCAATGGCTATAGGATATGTCACCTTTGACGAAAGTGGAAGTGAATTTGATTGACAGCAAAGGAGGCTTCATTTTAAATGGGTACCACAAATGTGAACTTCAGAGGGGTAAATTGCCCCGATTGAGGTAAAAGATAGTGGGCATTTGTTTCCAAGCAGATTCGGGGGGGGGGGGGGACCCATATCTGCCCAGTTCTATCCAGGGCAAATGGCCAAGTGGGAATGAGGCCTGAGAGTACATATTTCTGAACCAATATGCCTAGAAATGCAACAAAATCCAAAATCCATCAAACAGTGATACCTTTGTGCAGACAACTGAAATGCACAAAATGTGTAATGCAAGCTTTCAAAGCTTCACTGGCTTCTCCATCAGGCAATGATGTTAAAAATCAAACAGGAGAAGAAAAGTGATGATGTTAGAGTCACAAGCTTACATTTTGTCTCAGATGTTACTTCTGTTGTTAGTTAAGAAGTTCTTGAGGGATCTCAATGGAGGCAGAGGCCACTCCTCTTCTTGGCCATGTGGGGGCTAGAAACAAATTGGCCCAATAAAGGTATCACTGTTTTGTGGATTTTGTACTTTGTTGTACATTGTTGCATGGCCAACATGGTTATCCCAGAATATGTATAGAGCTGCACTGCAAATCAGTAAGAACTGGGACTCTGCAGAGGGAATTCAGAGTCAAGCTGCAAGTGATGACATTTCAGATGGAATATCACATCATTGGGAAGGGTGTGTGCCCACTTGAGAGCATAATTGTGGGATTACTTTGTTTTTCCATTGGCATTTTATTTCCTGAAGAAATTATTTGTGGGGTTAAAATAACAGTGGGCCTGTTGTCCACAAGATATACACATTCCTGGAAAGTGGACATATCCCAAGACATGATCTTGTGTTCTGAGTGCCTTGGGCCAAATTAATTCCAAACAATACTAATGTTAGCTCACAGAATAGCATCTCAGACAGACAGAAAGGCAAGGCAGATTATTATAAGTACATCTCATACACAGTAGTTTCTAAACACAAAGAAGCACATACACAATATGATTTCCTTCTTTTGTCTCCTATGTGAAGATAATTGTAAACAGCTGCCCTAGATAGTCTCCTAGATTTGCACATTTATTCACCAACAGGTGTTATCCTGGAAAAACACTATTTTTACAGGTGACAAAAGTTCTGGATTTGAATATTTGCCTTGGGTCCCACCATACCTAGAGGTAAAATGCCTGAAGGTGGGAATCTGAGAGAAAGCCTTCTTGCTGGCTGCTTCCAGGCTGTGGAACTCCCCCAATGTTTTGTGTCTTTCCTCCAATAGAATTGGCTGCATCTGCACTGCAGAAATAATGCAGTTTGACACCACTTTAACTGCCATGGCCCTCTGCCATAGCATCTTTGTAGTTTTTTGAGATATTTAGCCTTCTCTGTGAGAGAGCTCTGGTACCACCACAAATTATAAATCCCAGAATTGCATAGCATTGGACCATGGCAGTTAAAGCAGTGTCAAACCATCATTTTTGTGATATAAATGCAACCAAAGTCCTTCCTATTCAGGAATTGGATAACTGCCTGGCTACTGAGGAAGGGGATTTTAAGAGGAGGCTGTTGTCCTTGTTTAAATGGACGTGCTTTTAAAATTGGTTTTAATTCAACAGTGCTAGTATTGCAATTTGTTGAATTATGGCTCAATATTATAATATAATTGTGTTTTTATCTGTACCAGTTTTGGGTTTTTTTTTACCATGTGGCGAGTCAGCTTGACTTCTGGGAGAAAGGCAGAATATAAATTACATAAATGCCCAGTGCCTAATGCCATCAGCATGTGTACAGCAGATTACCTATTGCTGTCATTCTCCCCCCCCACACACACACACACACTTCTGCCCCCAATTATGTTGGGTCTCAAGTCATTTTGCACCAACTCTCTAATATAACAGGAGAACTAAATAAATTTGATGGACTGATGTAAGTAGAAGCTCACTGTGTTGTATATAGAATAATCATAAAGTGAAAAATATGTTCATAACTAGGAGGAAGAAGTCAGACTCTCTTAAATATTTTCCATAGTCTAGAGTTAGACAGATGTTTTTATTAGTAGAAATTTAAGAAAGCTGTTACTTTGCAGGGAGTTTGGATTTATCAGATGTGCATGGTTCAAAGCACAGGGTTACTGAGCTGTTCTAGCAAGCAGATAATCCCACTCATCCTCCTTTTTTAATTCATGTAATTAAATTTGGAGGTTAAATCATCCCTGCTAGTGGTTGAATGGCATTCAGTACAGTCTTCTGCCCTCCCTCTCAGCTCAAACTGCTCCCACAGTGAGGCCACGGGTGGAAGGTTAATCTACAGCAGAGTGGAGAAACACAATATATTCCATTGTTTCTGGATTCTGAAAGGACTCATCATTAGAAAACATCTTGCTGTTGCAGTTGCTGTAGCCCAGTAGTCTTCTACAGTATAATCTAGGGACCATCTGCAAGAGCTGTTGAACTGTAGTCACCCAGAATCAAGTACTGTATAGAAACTGTTTCTGCTTATGACTGAAAATCCACAGAATATCAGTCACACCTTCATTGAACAAATGTGTCCTCCATGTATGTATTGCTGATAGAGATAAGAACTAATGAGTTAAAAATCATATAAGTTAGAAAATTTTCTAGCAAAAGAGTCAACATCATCAAAGTAATTTTTAAACTAAAGGTGATTAACTTAAATTGGAATTTCAGCATTAACATAATTCTAAAATAAAGTTGAGCAAGTGTGGTGTAGTGGTTTGAGTGTTGGACTAATACTCTGAAGATCGGGGCTCAGTTCTGCACTTGAGCATTAAAAAAAACCCACTGGGTGACCTTGGGCAGGTTACACACTCTCAGCCTCAGAGGATGGCAATAGGAAGCCTCCTCTGAACAAATCTTACCAAGAAAACCCAATGATAACTTTGCCTTAGGGTTGCCATAAGTTGGAAATTACTTGAAGGCACACAGCAGCAACAAGAACAAATGCTAGTTGAGACTGGCCAACCAAATGATTTAGGCAATAGGATCAAATACACATCTATCCAGAAATCCTATGTCACTAAATTTCATTTTCACCAATATAAGAATGTTTTAGGTTTTACAAAGCTGAAGTAAATATTCACTGAAATGTACTTATATAATCCTAATAAGGTCTCTTTAATTTTTATCATCCTGCAAATATAACAGTGGAAAAGAAGGAATCACCAAAAACCCGATTTATTAAACCATGAAACAGATGAAAATAAAAATGTGTTTATACTATTCAACTTGGACTTCCAAGATCCAAGTGCCAGTCCTCTGAGAACCATGAAACTTGCTGAATGGGCTGGAGCCACTCACTACCTCAATGTGATCTAGTGTGAAGGTTGCTGTGAGGATAAAGTGGGGAGGAGATAAATCATGCATACAACTGTGATACTTTAAAACACTTGGATACTTTATATGCCCAATAAACACAAAAGATTGGCACAACAACAAGTCTTCTGGTACTGTAAAAACTAATACCCAGTCTTTTGGATATAGTTATTTTGCTCCCAAACTTTCATCTGGTAGCAGATGAAAGGAGTTAAATCTCTTTTTTTATTATTTACAAATACTGTATCAGCCATTAGCACTGTTATTTGCAGTCACTGTAAATCATGTAATTTTAGATTTGAAAGGGACATTAGTGATGACCCAGACTTGTTTGCAATGCAAGTCACAACTTAAATTATCCCTGGGAGATGGTAGCCTAACTTCTGCTGAAAGACTTCCATTGAAGGAGAACTTTCTGCCTCCTGAGGTGGTCTATTCCACTGTCAAACATCTACCAATAGGAAGTTTCTACTGGTTTTAATCTAATGTCTCCTCTTCTTAAATTTTCCACACATTGTTTCTAACTTTTAGTGAAAGCCCATTATCATATATCTCCTTAATCTTCTCTCATTGAGCTAAACATTCTCCCTTTCTATTTTGACAGATCACGGTCTGTATCCTCTGGACATGTTGCAGGTTGTTGTTGTTCTTCTTCAAATGCATAATGTATGAATGTTTAAATATAAAGGAGAAAGTTGCAAGCCCCCTCTCTAAATCAAATCCACAAGTTCACATTGGCTTCATGTTAAAACTTAATTTCATTTCATGTTATGCACTTTGGAAAATATAATATGAAAGACTCAGGTTTGCAATTCAGCCATCTTACATTGTTATCTGAAACAGCAACAACAAAATGTTAAGAACCCATTTGGCTGTATATAATTGAGATCTTGAGGCAGTCATAAAATCAGCAGCACAAACAAGATTGAAATGCATCCTGCTGCTTAATTCCTTGATTAATTAAAGTGTCTAGGAATGGATAAGACCAACTAAATGTCACAGCTCAAACAAATGACTAAACAATTTGGTACTTCCATTAAAATTAGGACTCCGGCAAGCATCTTGAGACCTGCACTTTCATTGTTATGCTCTCAATCTTGTAGCAAAACTTTCCATATAAAGAAGGCTGCATCCTTTGCAAACGCCCATTAATCATATTGCATTGTCCATTATACTGGATCTTTTCTTAGTAACTAGTACAAGGAAAAGCAATTTCCTGTTTCAAGTATGTTGACTTTACAGATTCCATGTTCATAAAGTGTACATCCGGAATTTGTGGTAAACTCTTCCCAACATGCCAAAAATAAATAACAGTGTAAGTTATTTATGTAAGTCAAATATAGAGAATACACTTAGGGCTTTCCCACAAGTTGTAAGTGGGAAGATGGGCACATTGTAGTTCATATTCTGCTGCTGACTGGAAGACAGAATGTGAATCACAGTATAACCTGAGAGTGTACTCTTACAGTAGTCCTCGTTTAAATAAACCTAGATTACATATAGCAAAGAGTCTGGTGGAAGACTCCTAGGTTTAGTCCCTAGCATTACAGGTTAGAAGGTGATGGAAAGGGCCATGGAGAGCAGCCACCAGTAACAGTAGACCACTCCATCCCATCCTGCTGTCCTCTAGATTAGTGGTTCTCAACCTGTGGGTTGCGACCCCTTTGGGGGTCGAACAACCCTTTCACAGGGGTTGCCTAAGACCATCGGCAAACACATATTTCCGATGGTCTTGGGAACCTCTATGGTTGGCGTCATCTCTCCTCTATGATTGGGGGTCACCACAACATGAGGAACTGTATTAAAGGATTGCAGCATTAGGAAGGTTGAAAACCACTGCAATTTCAACTCCTGTGAGCAGTCACCTCTGGCCATGTTAGCTAGTGCCTATGGGAGTTGTAGTGAAAAATGTCTGTAGAGTGCTAGGTTGAGAAGGTTGGACTAGGCAGATTAATATGATAGTATAATGAGGTTTCCTATGAAATTACTGCCTTTTCTAGATACAGAATATCTAGAGAAATGACTGAAGAATCTGCTGGGAATTGGAGATACAATATTGTACAATATTGCACCTTGTTTGCAAGCGCACCACTTGGAAAGACACAAAAACAGGGAAGAGAGCTAAGTGGGAATGATTAAGATAAATATCAGAGGGGGGATTTAGGCTATACAGTTATAACAGTTAAGTACAATTATAATTGCCCTGGATCTATCTTACAGAATCCTAGTATGTGTAGTTTGATGAGGTACTTAAAATTCTCTCCTAAAGAGTTCGTGTACACACCACTAAAGTATAAAATCAGACCACTTCAAAAGACTCTTAAACCAAACTACAAATCCCAGGATTCTGTAGGATGGAGCTGCTCTAAATGTGGGGTGTAGATGTATTCTTAAAGAAAACATCCACAACAGAGCCTTGTCCCATGCCCCAGGCAGCTCCATCTCAAAACACCACAGCTCTGCTATTCAATGCAATTGTTGGGGAGGAGTGATGTGACTAATTTATTTGGTGGCCATGGTTGTCTAATAGCTTCTCCATCTCATCCATAAAAATCTGACTGAGGAGGGTCAGTGCCTACAAAATTGCAGTGGGGAGGGATGAGACCAGAGCTTGAAAGTAACATGTTAGATAGACTGTTGTTGAAATAAATAATAAAAGAGTGGTAGTCAAAACATGATTTTAAAAATACAACAAGGATTAATGGTAATTCATCAGAAAAAAAGATGAATTAAATGAAAGCAAGATTAGTAACAATGAAGAAACGGAGGAGGGACATATTAACAGGTCACAGAACGTAAAATGTTAGAAAATAAATGTGTTATGTAATAGTATGTCTTGGGTTCCACTTCGGGAGAAAGGTGGGATAAAAATAAAATAAATACATAATAATAAATAATGTATGTACTAGTAGAATTTTCCAATGAAAAAGGGTGCGATCAAAGTAAGGAATCAGGATACATTTTCTTTGCTTTGCTTTCCCTTTTTATACAAGGAAACCTGTACAGTGTTACATATGTAATAGAAGTCCAAAAGAAAAAAGAAAAGAAAACAAGCTCACTGTTATTGTAATTATGAGCACATGTTGTATTTGAAAAATGATTTTTACTTTATGGTAATTTCAATAAACAATAAAATATAATGTCTGTTTTAAAAAAGAAAGTAACATATTAGAAATTAAGGTGTGGCTCATGGAGATAATATTGATTTGGGGATAATGAGGGCATGACGATTTTATTTTTTCAAGACAATATAATGATTGCGTAATGTCATTACTTTTTCCGTGTAACATGTAACATCTACTTGTTAATTCTAAAAAGAATTTCTTGGTCATTTCAGGGATTGGGAGGACATTTCCTTATTTTAGCTTTATTTTCATAAATAATTGTAATAATAACAATGACCACAATAATAAATAATGTAAATAAAATATAACATGTTGATAACATGTTAATGCACTACTTTCAATGCAGTGAGTAGTAGCTGGCATATTTTCCGGCGTATAAGACGACCCCCAACTTTTCCAGTAAAAATAAAGAGTTTGGGATATACTCGCCGTATAAGACTACCCCTCTTCCAACACACACCAAATAAAATTTTTAAAAAACATCAGATTTGATTTCAATATGGTAATATTAATTCAAATGCTTATGACATGCAAGTACTTAGCAGGAAAACTTGTTGTATACAAAGCCTGCTTGGATTGGTCAGCTCTCCCTGCCCGTCCAGCCCTCCCTGTCTCCAAGACTATCAGAGTGGTAGCGCAAACACAGCTCTTTTTTCCATAACCCGGGCGTCCCGGATGCCTGCAGCTTGCTCCGCCCTTCACTTGCACCTTCTTGGTGAGGCTCCCCCTCACCTCGTCATCGGGACCGTGTTAAGTCACTTCTGTCCACGAATCCTGGTGAGTAGATTTTCTTCTACCGTACTTGTACAGTGCCACCCTTGCTGCTTTCAAATGGTTGCCGCATATGGTCGGGATGTGGCCGCGGCCATTTTTTAGGTCCCCCCACCATATGCAGTGACCGCAGATTCTCCAATCCGGCTCAGAGGTTTCAGCACCTGCCCTGTAAGACGACACCCCATGTATAAGACGACCCCCGACTTTTGAGAAAATTTTCCTGGGTTAAAAAGTAGTCTTATATGCCAGAAAATACAGTACTCCTGAAGAAATAACAACACTTAACATGTTATGTTAGAAAATAACAATAGCATGCAGGATATGAAAGAAGCAAGATTATAATGGAAAAAATGTTGGCACACACACAGAATCTACATCTTCTGAAAAGGGCTGTAACAATTCAGATTATAGGCAAATGGACATGTAGTAAAGGACTTTGTCAATAGTTTAATGAGCTAGAGGGTCAGAAATGTATTGCAGTTGTTTTTGTTCCATGATTAAGGTAGGCTTTCTTCTTCCAGGACAGTTTTTCAAAGATTCCATTTTCTGCTCAGCTACCACAAGCTGACAGATGTGTGCTTCTTTGTGCAATGTTCACATCAACAACACTGTTTATGGGGCTTCTTTGTTTCTTGAGACCACCCAGTTCATTGCACTTTTAGCTTAAGGTCAATTCAAGATCCCTCTGGGCTCCCAAAAACAGTAGGAAAAGTATAGCAAAGGGTTGCCCCACCCAGTTCTAAAGACATGTTCTAATACTGAAAGAATTGGCACCCTAAAAGTTACTTCTGTTATAGAAGGTTTGAAAAGCAGCTATAGAAGCATGTTATACAGATAGAAAGCAAAAGGAAGTTGTGTTGGTCCATAAAGGGGGGGAAATGCAAAATTCACATCTTGGCCAATATCAATAATATTTGGGTTGGTCCTAGTAAAAGTATTGTCCAAATGTGGATTTTGTAATATAATACATGATTCTTTTCTGTTATTCTTCTCTATTATATGTCCTACAGATGTTGTATTGGAGGCCTAACCAACATAGCCAATAGTAAGGAATCATGGGAGTTGTAGTCCAGTAACAGCCACACATTCCTCATGCTTGAAATAAGTTTATATATTTTTTAATTTTTTGGCATCCCACTTATTCTGAAAACTAGAGTCAAATTGTGATGTATATTTAAAATGCATCATTTTACAGGTGACTTGAAGGCATGTAGAGACACACACATAACAGTAAACTTTATCAGGATGTAGTCTTATCACCTGTGATGTCCAAATCTCATCCAGATGTAAAGACTAAAACTTGAGTAGCCAGACAGAGGACTGTAGATAAATGAAAGCAAATAAATGTTAAGATAACAGTCTCATCAAACAGTAAGCTATAGAAAGCCTTGCTTTCATAGGAATGATTTACCCTAGTCTTGATTGTACTATGTTGGGACTAAATGCCCATTTCTTTGGAATTGATGAGTAAATAGCCAATTGTGGAAGGAACCTAGAATAGTGTTTTGGCCATTTCCAAAAGGAAAGTTTAAATCTGAGGTGTGGCAACATTGTTATTTTGACACAAGTGTTGGAGACTGAGCATGTTTACCCAAGGGGTTTGAGTTCCTGCATGGCAGGTGTTTGGACTGGATGGTCTTGTGGTCTCTTCCAACTCTATGATTCTATGACTCAATAGAACACAAGAAGACAGAAGGGAGGAGACTGATTGCCTAAAGAGGTAGCGGAGCCTTCTCTGGATGTCTTCAGAAAGAGGTTGTACAGCTACCTGCAGGGGATGCTTTAGGTGAAAATCCTGCATTGAGTAGGGAGTTGGACTCAGTGGCCCATGAGACCCCTTCCAACTCTAGGATTTTATGATTCTGATATGAAATAAGTACTATAGTTAATCACTTTTCATTGTAATGGCTCCTGTTATAACCTAAGCATAATGTTTTACCATAGGAATTAATTAAAACAAACTACAATTAAAACTGTCTCTGGCCTGAAGCAGATGGGCAGCAAAGAGCAACCTCAGGCCTGTCTGACCACGCAGGGACATAGCCGGGGGGGGGGGGGCTGGGGGGCCCGGCCCCCCCTCCCATTAGAAAAATGAATGGTGTGTGCTGCTGCGCCGCCGCACTCAAGCCCCATTATAATGGTGGCACTTAGTCTGGCCCCCCCCCCTTCCTAAAATCCTAGCTACGTCCCTGGACCACGGACAGGCTATGACCAGCCCAGGACCATGGCGACTGCACAATCTGCTGTCAAAGCAGGCTGTTGTTGCAGTCCTTAGCTGTCACCAGGAGCAATTTCCCCTCACTCCTTTTCCCAGCACCTTCGGGCCACCTTTGGTGGCCTCAGAGCAGCTTCCGGCCATTTTGGAGGCATGTGTCATCTGAATACTATGCCCCCAAAATGGCTGGAAGCCACTTCTTTTGGCCCATCTGTTTCGGGCCTCTGTGCATTGTGGGCCTTCAAGTCATTTCTGACTTATTGCGACTCTGTGGCCTGGCACACACCGCCAGGATATGACGTCCTGGTGGAGATGGTAGGGCTCGGAAGCATGCACCAACCACACGCTCCCAAGCCCTACTATGTGCAGGCAGCGCCATTACTGAGTGGCACCACCGACATGGGAGCCGTATGGATGACATGTGGGCATCTGAACGGCCACACATCTCCGACAGGAAGCAGTATCAGCCCTTATGATACCGCTGTGCTGCGTGGTTTGGGTTCTGTGGTGCAGCTGCACTGTACAAAGGCCCGACGTTTCCCTGCTGGTCTGTACTGTGCCTAAGACAACCTTATCATGGGATTTTCTTGGCTAGATTTGTTCAGACAAGGTTTGCTATTGTTTTCCCCTGAGGCTGAGAGTATGTAACTTGCCCAAGACTTCTCAGTGGGTTTCATGGGTCAAGTAGCAAATCAAACCCTGGCTGTGGTCTAAGACAGTGGATCTTAAGCTATCTTATATAGGGGACTGGGTTCCCCTCCCCCTTTTTTCCCAATGGGCCATGGAATGCTATCATTATTGTGCCCATTGTCCACAATTGTTTATTTCTTTCCTGGAAACTCTGTGCAGACAGGTACAGGGACCATCACTTTGAGTAGCACTGGCCTAAGACAGTCTTTTGACCACATGACATAAAGAATAAGCTAATCTATCCAAAAGCTTCTTCCAAAAACAGGCTGAGGTAGTAACTTGGATATTTTAGTTCTGTATGGCTTTGTGGATCTTAGTGGCCCTTGCTGTCTCTTCCAACTCTACGATTCTATGATCTCAATAGACTTGTACATTCAGCTGACAGTATAGAACTCCAGTATTGAAGCCAAGAGGGCATGTGTCCTTAAGTGGCATTGGAGGTTTCCTCTTGTCTTGCTAGGTCAGATTTCATAGCTCAGCAATTTTGAGCTGCTTGTTCTTTTAAGTTTTGGGAATAGATTTAAGAGATGCTTCTTGAAGGCAATTTCTTTAATTTATAGTAGAGAGGTGTGATGGATCTTGAATCATGACACTGCTAAATGCTTGAAAGTTGGCCAGCCAACAGTAAACAATGCATAATAAGAAACAATGCTATGTTGGGTTGGGTTAGAAAATCGGCAGAAAGAACTGCTTATTCAATTTTTGTAATGTCATCTGGATGAAATGTCCTGCTAATAGCATTTCGAAAGTTGTATGCTCTACCTGGCATTTAATAGATTGTTTGTTCATTGCTAAATGTTAAATATCTCAGTTGGGGGAAGAACTGGAATCTGAAAACAGGTAAGAAAATTAGCAAGGTTGAAGAACTTAAGTATGGTAAACATCAGTATGCGAAACATATGTACAGCTATATCAAAGCCTTTGCTTGGTGTGAAGTGCAGTTAATGCAATATGCAAGAGTGTGCTGTTTGCTTATTTTCTCATTACATTGCAGGCAAATATTCCTCTGCTTCGGCTGAAAATGGCAAATATCTATAAAGGGAATTATATTGCAGTTTCCCCAGTAGCAACCAGTTTACAGCTATACAGTCCTTAACTTCTCTTATTGGCTAGTATAACTGTGCCTTGAAAGACTCTTGAATTCACTTTTTCAGTTCTTTGCCAGCAGCAGAGTTGCTGCTGCAGCCAACAGAGTAAAAAATGCAAAAAAAATGTACTTCAGAGTCATTGAATGGGGTTTGTTCATATATTTTTTAAAAGACAAAGCCCTTTTCACAAATCTGCCCATGTTACTAATCTGGGTTTTTTTTGTTGTTGTTGTTTTTTAAAAAACCCTATTAAGTAAGGAAGACTCTTGCTTCTTTTGTCTTTCTACTTGTGTTGTCTCCTATCTCCCTCTACTTGTGTATTTTACAGGAACATCTCACTTTTTCCACTTTAGAAACATAAGAAAAAGTCAGACATCTTTTTCTAAGGCAGTGGGTTCTAGCAGATGTCCTAAATCTACTTTATGACCTAAATCCTATTGTTAGTCCCAGCTAGAGGACAGCCATTGAATGAACTTAATTTACTTATTTGTTGACTCACCATTCATGAATTCAGTGGGTCTGCTCTAGTGGGTATGGACTAACAGAACTCCAGACTATGTTTATCTTTGTCATATCCATTCTTGAAGCTTGTTTGCTTACTATTGTTGCATTTTGACTTAGAAATGTTACATTTTCTGACAATAGCATGGCCAGAGGCTATGCCAGCTATAAAATTCTGAGAGTTATAATCCAGAAAGTTAACTTTTCCATGTTATGTGTGGGTTTTCACAGAAAATAGTGCAGTACTTCTTTTGTGCCCTCATGCTACCGTATCAGAGAAAATGTTAACAGTGCCACAGTGTTCAAAGAAAGTACTTATCATGGTAGAACAGTAGTGTTTTCTGACATGATAACTTTAATCCATACAGTTGCCTCACTGGGAAAAATATTCCACGGCAAACTTACTAAATACCCTTTAGTAAAATGATCTGCTTACTCTGAAGCATCCTTCCCCAAGCTGGTGCCACTACCCCATCATAGCTAGCCAATATGGCCTTTGACTGGGCTGGTTGGGGTTCATGGGGGTCATACTCCAACTCCTCTGGGGAAGGCTGCGCCTAATCACTTTTGCAGTGATAGGACATTAAGGCTCTCTCTTTAAGGTTTGATTCTAAGTGATATTATCCTGTGATCTGAAAGTTCCATAATAGTAATGTACTTGCACATTATAGGCATTGTGTTGGAATTTTGATTATGAGTGATTTTCATCCATTTCAAAGTGTAGCATAAGATCAAAATCACTGTCCATGAAAATTAAATGCTTGGATGTTTTATTTATTACATAAAAGAGAAACAACACATTTAATTCTTTCATTAAAACCATTGGCATTTAACAATATAGTCTACATTTGCATGTAATCAAGGCCAAAAGAGAGTGGAATTTACCAGTCTCCGCACAGTTTATACACATTCCTTGGAGTTAGGTTCCACTGAGATTAATCTCTGGAAGCCTTATTGTTGGGTTTTAGATTGTGACTAGCTCATTAAAGATTGCGATGATTGTTAAAGTTACTGAAATCTAGATATTATTAAATCAGGAAAACATTTTTTTTTCAGAGTCATGAAAGGGCAAATATTTCTTTCTTTTTTTTTTCTTTAATGGAAAAGTAACATTGCCAAACACAAATATGAAACTATAAGATATACTTCTGCTAAACACTGACAATTTTTCCCATTATGAAAATGCTAGTAAAATGCTGCATATTTTTATTTTCCAGAATGATCAGTCCATGCAGGATACGCAGATCATAGGGGAAGATGACTTTTCAAAGCTGGCTGGAAAGGTTTGTAAAATTCTAAATAAAATGAACTTGGTATTACTTTAGAAGCCCAAGATTCCATTAGTTAAAATGAGGTTGCTGTGGTCCCAGAAGCAGAATTATAATTAAAAAAACAAACATGCTATGAGATAACCAAATCGAAGGCAAAGTCATTTTTGTATAAAAGAGGTTCGCTGAATGCCCAGCCAGTATGGGCACTGTGGAGTTGTAAGCCCCAAAACTACCTTTTTTGAAGTTCAAGAAATTAACAGTGGTTGAAAGAAGGTTGTGTGTGTGTGTGCTTTCAGGTCACCTGTCAACTTATGGCAAACTCATTAGTTTAATAGTTTTCTTGGGTAAGGACTACTCAGAGGTGGTTTTGTCAGTTCCTTCCTCAGAAATATAGCCTATAGCATCTGGTGTTTGTTGTTGGTGTCCTGTCCAAGTACTAACCAGGGCTGACCCTGTTTAACCTCCAAGATCATACAGTATCTGCTGCCTTTAGGGTATTTAGGCCACACAAAGATGTTTACAAGCATCTAAATTATCTTTCCGCAACCTGTTACTGAAAATTGGACTACAACTCTTCATGGTTTCAAAGAAATCATAGTTAAGAATACCCACAGTAAGCTCAAACATTCAAACAACAAGACAACCCAACCCAGGGTTAATTAAAAAAATGGAAGCAAAAACTTCTAAACTCTCCTCACAGCTCTGCTGAAGGACGATTGGGAAGTAAGGAGTCTATGAGCTCAAAGCTTGCCCATATTTGCTTCCATTATGATAAACTGTGGTTTATTGCAGTATCTGAATGCAGCCATTGTCTTTTTTGGCTCTAAAAATTGTTACATTGATCTAGACAAAGATGAATCATGGGACCTGTCACTGTTTTCAAGTAGTCGTAATTAATATTTTATTCAAGCATTTAGAAACCTGGAAAGCATATGCAGTTCCCCTAAATATACACTTTACTTGAACTTACTCATTTTGTAACAAATGAAGATTCTATGCAGGGACAATATTCTTTCTTTAATCCATACCTAGAGGGATAGAAAGCATTGCTTGAAGGTGGAGGACTTCTTTCATTAGACAGATGGTCTGTGTGGGAAAGAAATCATAAGAACAAGCCTCAGGAGGAATTTGAACAAGATTATATTAATTTCCACTACAAGTGCAATTATCTTGTGTTATTCCTAGGAACTGATTAAAATTTTTAGTTAATTAATTATCTGCCCTTTAACCAATTATTCAATTACATTTTAACAAAGTTTCCTGTTGCCAGAGTCTCAGATCTTTTGAATTACTGATGAAGGTGTAAGTTCAGTTTGTTTTTACACTCATTAGTGTCAAAGGAGAGTCCAAGGATTTCTTGTCTATTCCTTGTTATACAGTATTAACATACCAAAAACAAACAAGCTCTGGAGACTGAACAAGTCACTCACAAATCTCAGAGGGCTACCTCCAGTTCCCAGATTGCATGCTTGTTGTTTTTTTTTCCCACTCAGCATTCCCTATGGAGGAAATTTTACCATGTTTCCTCCCAGACTGTTTCCAAATCAGGAAGTAAACCAAAAATCATTTCCAGATTTGAAGAAAGGTCTTCCCTGGAAAGGCCATCACACAATGACATTGGCTTCCATGCCTCCTGGAGATAAGGGAGGGGAGGACATTTAGGCGTTTTTGTTTTTTTAAAGGTTCAAATAATTGCTACAGTTACTCACATGTCATGGAATGTACCTATGTTGTATCTAGGTTTACATTGCTCTTCAGGTATACAAGCGTCTTTATTAAGAAACAGTAGAAATTAGAAATGTGGAAGTCTTGTATAAATCATTTAATTTTGTATAAAAAAACCTTCACCAATTATTCATAAAAGTCCTACTGCAGCTACCTCTGAGGTGTAGCTCTGAGAGGGGTATACAATGAGGGCATTAACTCCTCTAATAAAAATAGTACGTCCCCAAATTAATTTCCCTGCAATCCCCCAATTTCTAGCATTTCAGAGGATAAGGCATCAAAAATCATACTTGTCTGAGTTACCATAATGAGTAGGAAAATTTCATTGGGGGCAGAATTTTTATTTGGGGGCAGTGTCCTCATTCCTCCCCTGCCCCAAACCTGGTAGCTACACCCCTGCATTGCTTAGTGTTTCCACTGGGGCTTGCATTAGATTCCTCTCCCTGGGAAAGTCATCAGAAACAATATTATGAGATTCTGAAATGGAATAAAAATGAAAATACAAAATGAAGACCAACAAGAATTTATTTAATAAGAAGGGGGAAGTGGGAGAGAAAGCAATAGTAATAAGATAACTATATAATGTGAGTTTCAAAAAAGAGAAAAAAAGGATCGAGTGAAATCCAATAAATCGGATGGTCATTTGTCAGATGTCAAGTCTATCTGCTGCTACATAGCCCTGAGTGGGAATGCAGGTCTAGGCCTCATCCTGCCACTATTTGACATCATCATTGCTGCTGTATGAAGGCTGTGTTGAGATTATTTGCTGCATTTCTGTTTTTCCTGATTTTCTGTGATTTTTAATTTTTATACATATTCCCACCCCCTGCTCTCCTCAGTAGCATTCTTCTCTTATGTCTTTCACTCTCCCTTTGAATCACCTCTTTCACACACATGCAAAATTCCTCCTTCAATATTTTCTTTACCATCTTTTTAGAAGTAGAAAGGGTTCTACACCATACCATTGGTAGAAGGCTACAATTTACATACTTCCATAAAGTGAACACATGTTTGTCAATTAATACAATCATACATGGGTTTATTCTACCCAAATACAACTGTTCTTTATCATATATTTAAGATGATTCTTCTATCTGGGTACATATCAGGTAGAGAGATTGTCATAAATGCCTACATTCGGAACACATTTAAGGCATAGCATGTTAAAACCTGTATTCTCGGGATGCCCGTTATCTCCGCTTTTATTCATATGTGTGATTGACTCGCTAATTGGAAATCTAAGAAACGAGAAAGAAATTAAAGGAATCAAAATTAAAAAGAAAGAATTCAAGTTCAGGGCATTTGCTGATGACTTAGCTTTAACTCTAGTAGATCCATTAGAAAATCTGGAAACATTAAATAAGTATTTGTTGGAATTTGAAAATATTTCACGTCTAAGGATAAATAAAGATAAAACGACAATAATAACTAAAAATATGACAAAAATAGAAGAAAGGAAAATGGCGGAGAGGACGAGCTTCTTTGTTAGTAAAAAAAATAAAATATCTGGGGATTACGTTAATGGAAAAATTCGGACTTATTAAAAAATAATTACAAGAAAATTTGGGGGGAAATCAAAAGGGACCAAATGAAATGGAAGGATTTAAAAATGTCATTAAATGGGAAAATTGCATCTATAAAAATGAATGTACTCCCGAAATTTCTATATTTATTTCAAACGATCCCCATAATCTGTAATGAAAAGGTTTTCAATGATTGGCAAAAATAAATCTCGAGATATATGTGGGCAGGAAGAAAGCCAAGAATTAAAATAAAAATATTGCAAGATATCAAAGAAATGGGAGGATTTGGATAATCAAATTTAAAATTATATTATAGAGCAGCATGCTTAGTTTGGATTCAAGACTGGATGAATTTGGAAAATATAAATTTATTAAATTTGGAAAGGGGAAGAGTTAAGATTCGGATGGCACGCTTATTTATGGTTTGAAAAAGAAAAAGTAAATAGAGATTTTAACAATCATTTTATTAGGAAACCCTTATTAAAAGTATAGAAGATGTATAAGGAAAGATGTTCACCAAAAACACCGATCTGGATCTCTCCACATGAGGCTATGTATAGTAAAGAAAATTTTATGGAGAATAGATGGATAAAATTTTGCGATTTAATTAAATATCAGAATGATCAAATTCAAATTCTAATGCAGAAAGAATTAGAAGAAAAAGGGTTTAAGGGCCATTGGTTATTATTTAGACCATTAAGGGAAAAATTAAAAATAGAAATTTAAAAAAATGGGATAGAAAGAAATCTAACAGAATTAGAAAAAATCTTAGTTAACGAAAAATATCAAACCCTTTCAAAAATATACAAAATATTATTAAAATGGGAAACAGAGGAAGAATTCATTAAGGAGACCACGATTCAATGGGCAAAAAATACTGGCCTTAATATAGATATAGGCAAATGGGGAAAGGTCTGGAAAAGCACAAATAAAATTTCATTGACGCAAAATATAAGAGAGAATATTTTAAAATTGCATCATAAGTGACATTTATCACCGGCAAAATTATAAAAAATGTATTTTAAAAAATGAGCCCAAATTGTTGGAAATGCCAGAATGAAATTGGATCCTTTTATCATCAATGGTGGACCTGTAAAAAAGCTAAAAATTTCTGGAAAATAATACATGCAGAGATTGAAAAAAAATTGAATGTGAAAATAAAAATGACCCCAGAATTATATTTACTATGATAGAGAATGATATAAATATGAACAAATCAAAAGAAAGATTGCTATATTACATGATAATAGCTGCAAAGTTAGAATCCGCTAGAATGTGGAAAAATCCTTCTACTCCAACACTGCAAGACTAGCTAATTAAATTATTGGAATTGGCTAATTTAGATAAACTGACATGTCTTATGAAGATGAATAATAAGGATATCTTTGTACAAAGCTGGGAACAGATGATAACATATATAAGCAAGAAATGTGGTGAAAAAATGTGTTGGGGATTTAAAGATTGAATATGTTTTAAATAATTTAAAGTAGTTACTGAATCTATAAGAAGATTTTATTATAAGTATAGGTAGTTAAGTGTTAGGATTATGAGACTTAAGTGAAGATCTTTGAATTTATGTAACTAATTGTTAACGGTGACGTTATTTATGAAGCATGCAGATATACCAGAATTGTGGTGGAGAAAGGAAGTTCCTTTTAATTTTTTTCTCTTTTCTTTCCCTCTTTTCCCCTCCTTTCTCTTTTTGTTTTCTTTTTTCTACTTATTTTGTACTTCTATATTTCTATTGATTAAAAAATACCCTGTATTCTCAAGAAGTCTTTTAGCTCTGTAAAAGAGCACATACTCTGTGAGCTTTAAATTGCAAATTCAGTCTTTGGAAACATTAACTAGAAAGAGCTAGAAAACATCTACCCAAGACTAGGACAGGCACTATTAAAACTGATAATACTGAGCTCAGAAGATCAGTAATGTAATTTATCAAAAAAGTGCCTTTTATATTAATTGATCATCCAGGCAAATGAGATAGTGATTGTCCAACTTAAATACTCAAAGATTTACTTGGTCCTTACTTTGAAGCAAATAAATTTGATCCGAACCTCCTTGACTTAACACATGTATAAGAATGTACTCTTAATCTGAACTACTTTGAACTTTTGTGCCTATCTAGACTACAGCTGTGAAAGATTACTGTTTTGGACTACAGTTCCCAAAGGCCATGCTGGGGAATTTTGGGAGCTGTAGTCCAAAACTAGTTTTTCCAGTCTCCACTCTGAACAGTATCATTGAATTCTTATAGTGTTACAAAGTGATTCGAGGACTCTCCTTAAATGTTTTTGGATCTTGGTTGTTTTTTGTTTTTGTTTGTTTGCAGATAATACCATCCTGAAATACAAGCAATAGGCTCCATATGTGTGCTCAGTATGGTTCTCCCAAAGCCCCAGAGGATAATGCAGAGGATATGCAGTCCCACCAAGGAATAGTGTCCTGTGGGGGAATAGGGTGCAGAGAAATGGTGCCCTCATTACTACCATATTGCATAAGGGAATGGTGGTCTCAGCCTTTCTAGATGCTTGAAGTGGGTATTATTGTTATTTTTTTTAATCAAAAACTTCTGAGACAGTACCTTGTAACATTAAGGTATACGTTTAAGTACCATTTTCAATACAGTATAGATTATTATTTGCAAACAGAAGCAAGAATGACACAAAAGTGTCTTAGGAAAGAACACACACAAAAAATCCACAGACATTCCCATTGCCCGCTATGCCAATTTCTTTGTAAGAATGAATTAGCAGTTTCTTGCCAGTGTCCTATTAGATGAACTTCCTGCTTTTTATCCGGTTTCTGAACCAAAGTAAAAGGTAGTCTGAATGGTCCCATTATTAGCCATGTGAGGGTTATTGATCACGTTAGAATTGTTGCAATAGTACAAGTGTTCTGATTCCAATGATTGATTAGTTTTTGATGTAAATTCTTCATACAGATCTAGGCTTCATGAAAATATACACTTGATTTCAAAAATAAATCTAGCATTTTTCTTCATATAAATTGAACTTTGTGATGCCTAAGGAAGTGGCATGATAGTGGAAAATAAGGATGTTCATCTTAGGCTGTTTGATCCTTGCAGGAAGCCTGTTTTCTGCGACAGTACCTTGTAACACTAAGGTATACGTTTAAGTACCATTTTCAATACAGTATAGATTATTATTTGCAAACAGAAGCAGGAATGACACAAAAGTGTCTTAGGAAAGAACACACACAAAAAACCCACAGACTAGAAATAGACTAATTTGTCCATTCCTTTTGCCCGCTATGCCAATTTCTTTGTAAGAATGAATTAGCAGTTTCTTGCCAGTGTCCTATTAGATCTGCTTCCTTTTCTAACTAGTGACATCATGAGTGTCCTCACAAAGGTTATGTAAATGTACCAATTTTATTATAAATATCCATGATGTTAAACACAGAGCAACATTTACAAAATCTGTCACCAACAGAACAGTGTTCAAAAACAGTACATGTTTATTTTCATCCTTGCTTTATAGAGCATTTAAATAATCCCAATTGAGAGGATTAGAAAAAGTTTGATATTTTTCAGAAAAATCCTTTTTATTTTCATTTTCTAAAGGAGGCTTAAAGCCACCTTTTGAAATATATTAGGAAAAGGAAAATTGTGTGTGTGTGTATAAACTACCCATATCACATTTTTTTGTACTTGCAAGGCTAATTTTGTAGTACATGCAAAAAAAATCCTTTAAAAATGACCTCATTTTGAAAAGGAACCAAAACCTAGGCTTTTGTTGGCTTACCATGTTGTCAACAGTTATTAAATCTTTCTATTGCTACATTAACAAGGCTTTTAATCGTGGATTTCTAGAGTTTACAGCAGGGGCAGGAAACCTCTAGGAAGCTTTCCAGATGTTAATAACCAGTTCCATTATCTTTCCCCACTGCCCATGCTGCCTGGGTCTGATGGAACTTAAGAGTCCAACTACAAGTTCCTCACCCTTGAAGTATACAAAGTAATGTTTGGTGTACCTCCAGTGTACCAGCCAACTGAATTCAAACAACAGTGGTATAGGTAAAGGTTGGGGAAGTGAAGAAGCATGAACAGTTTGCCTACTCTTCCTTGTGTCCTATTTTGGTGGAGCAAGAACACGATCTGTGCTAAGCACAATAATTGAAATATGCTGTTAATGTGTGCAGTTTAACCCTAAGTGTTATTAGAGTTACCAATTGTTATTATTAATTATAATAAGTGTTATTAACCCGCTCCTGCCTAGTTTACCAACAGGGTGATGAGGAAGAAATGGTCCTCAGTATTCTCTCAGAGCATTGGTGGGAAATTGAACACCGTATGGACTATTTTGTATCAACTTTGAGACTAACTGAAAGGAAGAATCTGGTAGCATGACCTTTTGTAGATTTGATGCCACGTCCTCAGATGCACTCAAGTGTATGAAAGCTCACGCTATCAGATTCTTTCTTTCTGTTAGTCTCAAAGGTGATACAAGATCCCTTTGTGTTCTGATTGGTGGCATTGAGACCCAGACATATCTTCAAGACCAAAAGTTGACCAACTTGTAGAGCTGCATTAAATAAGGCCTTCAAATGAACAGACACCCCTTTCCTCCTTTGCCAGGTCTACAACTGTCCTTCATATATAATGTTTTCTCCAGGGTTCAGCTGATGGTTCAGGCTCTCCCAGATCTTCGTTTCCAGTGTAATTCCTGATGTGGTAGCCAATTGTTGGCTCCACAATTAAGCCCACAATTTTTTTTAGCCCAGGCATTTAGATTTTGATAGTTCTCTAAAAATTGCAACTCTTGTTGGAAAATGTGAAAGATTGTAATCAAATCCACCCAACTCCATCATCAAACAGTGAGTGCAAAAAACAAATTAGCTTTTCTTTGTAAAATATACTAAAGTAGTTTTGCTTACAAATAACTTGTACATAATCAAATGCACTGGCACATGGAGGAGGAAAAAAAAGAGAGAAATGGCTGCAGGTTAGTGTTGCAGAAAGAGAGAGGGCATGGAAGAACAGAAGGTCAACAAACTATCAATTACTGAATATAGGCATGGAAATATTGCTAACTCTTAACAACTCTAGACATCTGAACCTGAAAATTATAGTAAAAAAACCCACACAACCATATTCTGAAGGCAGTGCCTGAAAAAGTACATCTTATTTGGAGAGAAAAGTATCCAGTCTTAAATCCCAACAAAGAGCCTTGTCAAGATTTTTGGGAGGAACCCAAATTCTACTGCTTCTTTGTACAGTTGCCCATGAAAGAGGATTTTTGGCAGCTACAGCTTGCTGTTCTCGTGGTTGGAAAAAAAAAATCTGTTGAAATTCTTTCTTCCACATTGAACTCTTCTTGCCTAGCTGGGTTGCAGATATGCATCTGACAGGTTACCTGCCTACCCTCAGCAGATATAACTAGCATGGGTATATTTTTCTGCTGCAGGTGCAAAGATGATTCAGTGCTTTCTGCCACAAACATGAAAAGATGCTGTTAAGAAATTAAGAATCTCTTGATGGTCAACCAGGGGGTTTCCATATTAGTTGGACTCTCAGAATCCCAAGCGTAATTGGCTGTGAGATTAAAGCTTTGAAAAGGGTTGGGTTTTTTTTTTTTCAGATTAAGACTGCCAGAATCCCCAGCCATTGTTAAGAGCTCTTTGGGATGATGGACTCAGCAGTCCAAAATATCTAGAACTGGGTTGGGGATGGCTGAATCTGAGTGTAGCCAATGTGAGAGCTGTTTTTCATTCATTGGCCCCATTCCCACTCGCTCATTTTCCCTGGGTAGAACTGGGCAGATCTGGTTGCCCCATATCGAATCTGCTTGGAAAGAAGTGCCCACTACCCTTTACCTCGATCGGGGCAATTTGCCCCTCTGAAGTTCACATTTGCAGTACCGCTTTAAAATGGAGGCTCCTTTGTTGTCAATCAAATTCACTTCTGCTTTCGTCAAAGATGACATATCCTACAGCCATTGGCCAATGGAATGGGTGCTTTCCCCCTCCTTTTTAAAAAAAACTGGTGGCAGTGTGCGCATATTCTGTCAACTTGTCAAATTTAAAAATCTGTGTGTGTGTGTGTGTGTTGTGTGAATTTGGGTCATTACAGATTATGGCAACCCCAAAATGACCTCATCCTGGGGTTTTCTTGGCAAGATTGGTTCCGAGGAGATTTGCCATTGCCTTTACCCTGAGGCCATGAGAGTGTGACTCCCCCAATGTCATGGGTTTCCACATGCCAGCCTCTAGCTTCCCCTTCGCTTCCAGCCCAGCAGTTCCTCCTCTTTGGAAACTCTTCCCTTCCCTTCCCTTGAAGCCCAATGCTACCTCTGAAGCCCTTGCCTCCCCCCCATGCCATACTCTTCCCGTCACAACAACAACAACAACAACAATAATAATAATAATAATAATAATAATACCTCACCTCAGAATGCCATCTCTGCATCTTCTTTGCTTCTGATTGCCACCCCAGAATGCCTTACATACACATATACATATGTGGCAAAAGCATTCACACATAATTTGCCAAATTTAAAAGGAAACACATTCGCATATTCTGTCACACACACACACAATTTTTTTTTAAATGCCACTTGCAAAGTGAGGTGCTGTGCTGGCAGCAAACAAACGAAAGGGAAATGTAGCACAAGCAGACACATTCTATCAATATGTATCAACCTGTAGAAAAAGCATTCGCATAATCTGTCAAGAATAAAAATACAAAAAAAGAGAGTGAGAAAAAGCTGCCTGCGAGAGGGGAGGCATGTTCCGCCCTCTGACCTAATCCCTCCCCTGAACTTGACCCGAACATGACCAGGGGCAGGTTCACATTTGACGGCATGCAGATTTTCTCAAAAGATACAGGAAAAACTCTGCTTTCAAAAGACCCCTCCCAAGGGGGATTTGCCTCTGAACGGGTGTGCAAAGCTCAAATTCAAGTGTAAAAGAACCAGCGCCAATATGAACTTCCCACTCTTTATCCAGTTTCTGAACTGGGGTAAAAGGTAGTCTGAATGGCCCCATTATTAGCCATGTGAGGGTTATTGATCACATTAGAATTGTTGCAATAGCACAAGTGTTCTGATTCCAATGATTGATTAGTTTTTGATATAAATTCTTCATACAGATCTAGGCTTTATGAGAATATGCACTTCAATTCAAAAATACATCTAGCATTTTTCTTCATATAAATTGAAGTGTTGCCTTGCTTTGTCTTCATATCTCTGCAACTCCTTCTTATTACCCTGATTGTGAGACATCCCTCTGTTTGGGATTCTACATTGTTTTCCTGTGCTCTCCAGATTCAATACAAGCTCCTTGCCCTAGTATCCCATGTCCTCTGCAATTTTGATCAACCAGTTAATATGAGTGCCAAGATACTCATTTTATCAGCAGTGGCATTGTGTGAATGGAGTTATCAATCGAATTATCCTCATCACTACTTTCTTTATCTGTGACCTCATTATCTGCCATCTCATCCCCGACCATGTCTACTGTATGTACATATATAAAGTTTTGGATAACAGTGCATGTATCTGATTGAGGTACGGCCCAAAGACATGCCTGTAACTGAGGTAAAATGATGAGGCTGCCATCAGTTTCATAGTCTGTAAAGTGCCACAGAACTCTGTTGTTTTTCTTACCTCTGGGATGCCCTCCTAATTTAAAATTCTCAGAAAAACAGTCTGCTGTGCAATCTAGTAAAATCTTCTGATTTATATAACTAAATATATCCAGCATGATTTTTCCATGTTTGGTTGTATCTTGCCACTGAGCTGATTCATCTTCTGATTCGTTTTAGCTTATTAGTAGAATCTCTACTATGAATGAGGAGGTGACATGATGTGCACCTGGTGTCTTAATTATGTAATATTTTTTTTAAAAATCCTTCCAACATAAGTATTTTCAGATAGTTCTAAAAATAAATGCTTGAATTATCTGAATTACACTGATTTTTTAAAAAGTGCATGCCACAAACAACAGCAGAAATAAAATGCAAGCCAAGAAACTATGCAGTTAATGTACAATTACAAAATTAAATTACAATTAAATGAAATAAAATGGAGGGGCATATGAACATAATTATCTTAAGTAAGGACGGCTTAGTTTTATAGTTAATCAGCAGACTCCATATTTCCCACAATTTATCATATTTCAATGCTCACTTTGGGTGCATTATTAATATCATTTACAAAATTATATCTCAGATTTAATAGTCAAGCAATCCTTTTTCTTTGGATTGTATTGATTTTTTCACTGCACATACTTCTCTTGCTACTTTCCACTGATATAATATTGGCTCATTGTCACCAGTAATGGTTCTTAGTGTAAGGGAGATAAGCATAATGAAGGATTAGGTAGAGGTTGCAATTTAAATATTATATTAATAAGCAAAATATTTTTTAAAACTCCTCCTGCATTACCAGTACATATGTATATAATCAGCTTTGGAGCTTGACACAATTAACATTTTCCTGTTCCATGATAAAGCATGACTGAAGTCTTTCAGGAATTACCATTAAGAGAAGCTTGGCACAGAGAGGTCAGGGATCCAGGAAAATAAGAGGAGAAGCATTGAGATTGAGAAATGGAATGCATCCCCCCCCCAAGAGAGTTTCAGCAACATTGTGGGCACATTGAACATATTTTATCACTTTAAAGGAGGAAATACAACATCACAGGTTTGGCTACTTTGTTTGACATTAGGAAAAGGAAACCACTCACTTACAATCGTAATGCAGTCGGCCCTTTTTATACACAGATTTTTTATACGTGGATTCAAGCATCCACGGTTTGAAAATGTTCAAAAAAAGTATAAATTTCAAATGTCAAACCTTGCTTTTCCATTTTTTATAAGGGACACCATTGTGTTATGTCATTATATTTAATGGGACTTGAGCATCCACGAATTTTGTTATCCACAGGGGACCCTAGAACCAAACCCCAGCGTATAACAAGCGTCCACTGTATGAACGTGCTGTCACTTCTTGATAGTGAACTATTCAGGCACTTTGCTGCAAAGTTTGAAATATTATGTTTTTCAGACAATAGCTCATAGAATCCTTTGGGTGAGATTTAGGATGTTACAGTTAAAAAAAAATATTGCCAAACTGTAATATGCAAAACCCAAAGGTTTGCAAATTAAGCTGGTAGAGGAATTCAGGGAGTTGTAGGCCAAACAGTAATTTTTCTAAGTTCAGCTTAGTTGGAGAGCACTGAAATGGTGAAGGGGGGACAGTGGTGATTGGGGGGGCATGCAGAAAGCACCCTATTTTGCTAATCCTGATCCAGAGCCTAGACTCTTTCAGGAGTCAGTGTAATATGTTGTCCATTCTTCCAAGCCTTGGGTTGCAACAAAAATGTAACTCAAAGGAAGGGGTACAGTGGCATCTTTTGCTTTTCTTGCAACTGATCTAAATGTAAAATAACAGCCAACCCATTTCCACCCTGGCCCAACATGTTAATTTTTATACTGAACTAGACTATTGGTCTATCCATCCCTGTACCATCTCTTCTATCAGGCAGCAGATCTGCTGAACTGTCTGGGTTTTTTTTAAATGGAAATGCCGGAAGTGAAGCTGGGACCCTCAGCATGTCCTCTCCCATACAAGAATACATTCTGTCCCAGTGTAATACACTGTAGGTCTGATCTAATGCTTCAGCTATTATGGCAAAAACAAGAAAGTGCCTTCTCCCTGTCTTTCTGGCTTCACTGTTTTCCAGGCAGGATCTACATGAAGCTGCCTAGAACAAGAGCTATCTTGACCTCCCCATCCCACAAACCACTGGAAAGGTGGATAAGACTTAAAGAAGAGTTAAGGGGCTCACATGCTACTATTGTGTATCATTACAATGAATTCATTGTGTTCTGTCTAACTAAATTTCTTTCTCTCTTTTCTTTAAAAAACATTTCACTTCAGAACGTGTTAATTGTGGAGGTAAGTCCCTATCATCGTTGTTGTTGTTGTTGTTGTTATTGTTAGTTTCAAAGCTTGGGAAATTAACTGGCCACATAGTCTTAGTCCTAAACAGTGATCTCTCAAAGCTCTGTTCCCATGAACAGATTTATATAGATGTTTTATATTACCTTATAAATGTTGGCGGGTAAACAGACGATGCTTTCTTTGTTAAGCTTGATTTGAATTAGCGTTCTGGTAGATGTAACATTATTGTTGCTGGCTTTTTAAAACTGGCATAGGCTTGTTACAGACTGCCAAAAATAAAGCTGCTTCGGGTCTCTTTGGAGGTATGCTGTTTAAATGATGCATGTATCCTAAGAATCCGGAAGCTGCACCAAAGCTGCACTCCAGTGCTTAGGAATGGAGTGTGGCTTTGGCGCGATCTCTGGACTCTTAGGACCCAGGCATCATTTAAATAGCGTACCTCCAAAGAGACCCGAAGCAGCTTTATTTTGGCAGTCTGTAACAGGCCATAGAAAAAGGAAGTTGAAATACAGTGGTGCCTCGGGTTACGAAATTAATTCGTTCCGCGGCCGCTTTCGTAACCCGAAAAGCCTTCGTAAGCCGAATTGCCATAGGCGCTAATGGGGAAAAGCCGCGTTTCGTGCGAAAAAGCCGAAAAAAGCACCAAAAATTTTCTTCGTATCCCGAAAAAACATTCGTAACCCGGAACAATGATTTCCTATGGGATTTTTTCGTATCCCGAAAATTTCGTAACCTGGGTATTTCGTATCCCGAGGTACCACTGTAATGGAATGGTACTAATGTTGTAGAACTTTCCTATTTCTTTGTTAACTTTTCTTCTTTTTTGCTTTTCTGCATGCTTTTCAAAGGATATCATTGGAACTGGAAGGACAATGAGAGCTCTCCTCAATAATATCGAAAAGTGCAAGCCCAAGATGGTTAAGGTGGCAAGGTAAGTGTAGTGTTTGGGGAAAGAATATAAACAAAGGATTAAGAATATGCTTTGCATTTACTTTCAGTTCCTGGATCCTTCAGTTAAAAGGATTTAATTAGCAGAGAAAATTCAACAGAGAAAAAGTAGAAGTGATGGTCAGGTTGGAGTGGGAAAGTGGAAGTGCAGTACAGTCCTGTGCATTCTTGCTTAGAAGCAAATCACACCTTTGAGGGCTTACTTTCAAGTGAATCTGCATAGGATTCAAAGCTGGTATCAGTTTCTGTGTAGACACCGCTGTTCAACATGATTAACATCTGCTTGTTGCATGGGAGAACTCCAGAGGCAACTGACTCAGCTGCTAAGAATAGAAGCAGAAAAGAAGAAAGGAAATCCTTCTGAGTTACCACCCTCCATTCCACCCCCCAACTTGATGACTCTTCAAACCTCTCAGATGGCAAATGGGGGAACAATAGAGCTATTGACCCTTTTTGCTGAAAGGGATAAGTGGAAGAAAGTTAAAAAGAAAATAGGCAAACAACTTGGCCTCAGCTCAGCAAAACTCACCAGTCATGTATGATGACCCACAAGAATAGAGATGAGAAAATTCTGCCCCCCACAAGTGTTCAGCTCCCATAATCCTTTAGTCAAGCAAATGTGACATCCACAGAAGGTGTGGAAGCCTCACTTACATCATTTCCCACCCTTTGAGCTGAACCTTCCCATTTTTTAAAACAAAAATGCTATTTTGGAACACAAAGAAGTAGTGTGTGTATGTACACAGGAGTATTCAAATAGAGAATTGTAATCTCAGGAAACAATTGGAGGTGTGATTCTCAACTTTTCTCTGGAAAAAAAATTAGGGTGATGCAGGGAGTCTCTCTTGGGGGCTCCAAGTGTTACATAAGAGATGGGTTGCACAATTCCAGCCCCTACATTAAAGCATGTTGCAGACTTTGGCTTTCCAGAATTTTTAAAGTTCATATAAACCTTTACCCTTGGCTGTTGTTGTTTGTGTTGTTGTTAACTGCCTCTGCATCGATCTTGACCCATGGCGACCTTATGGATGAGACATCTCCAGGCCTCCTGTCCTCTACTGCTCTGCCCAGCTCCTGCAAACTCTTATTCGTGGTCTCTTTAATAAAGTCCATCCATCTAGCATGTGGCCTTCCTCTCTTTCTACTCCCTCCACCTTTCCTAACAGTATTGTCTTTTCCAATGATTCATGCTTTCTCGTAATGTGTCCAAATTATTACAGTCTAAGTCTTGTTATCTTGGCTTATAGGGATATTTCTGGCTTGATCTGCTCTAGGACCCATTTGTTTGTCCTTTTAGCTGTCCATGGAATCCTCAGCACTCTTCTCCAGCATCACAACTCAAATGAGTTGATTTTCCTCCTATCATCTTTCTTGACTGTCCAGTTCTCACATCCATAGAATCATAGAGTTGGAAAAGACCACAAGGGTCATCCAGTCCAACCCCCTGCCATGCAGGAACTCTCAAGCAAAGCATACCCGACTTAAAGACCTTCAAGAGAATGTGTTTCACTGTCGAACAGCCATTACTGTCAGGAAGTTCCTCCTAATGTTGAGGTGGAATCTCTTTTCCTGGAGCTTGCATCCATTGTTCCGGGTATTACTCTCTACCGTTTTTTCTCATCTTCTGCTTTTAAAATTGATGTCATATTTAATAAATATAACTCAGGGGGTTTTTTGTATATTTTATCTTTAACATTTCTTGTATTATTTTATGTATTTTATCCCAGAAAACTAACTTTTTCACATTTCCACCACATGTGGACCATTGAACCTCTATCCTGATGACATCTCCAACATGTATCATTTTCTAATTTAAACATTTTTTAGTCTCACTGGGGTGTAATACCACCTGTTACTTTTTAAAAAATTATCTTTCAAATCTTGACATTTTGTGAATGTACCATATTTTCCAGTGTATAAGACAACTGGGCATATAAGACAACCCCCAACTTCAGTCAACAATACTGATGGATGAACAATGTGATCAGAAAAAGCAATTTCCTCTGTTCTGAGGTGCCTAGCAGGCACCAATAGGTTGCTGGTGGGTGGTGATTGAAAAAGAGTTGGAAAAAGTTACTTTTTTTTTTTTACTACCAACTCCCATCACCTTGGCTATGCTAGCTGGGTGATTCTGGGCACTAAAGTCTATAGAAGCAACTTTTCCATACTCTTGAGTTCAACTTGGCAGACCACAAGTTGTATAGGCCTGGAGGCATTAGGAGAGAGGAAGAAAACTATACATTTAACAAAGCCAAGATTAGTTATTTGAACAAGTCCAGTTTTTTTTAAAGCATAAAAACATTTTGTTCTTTATTTAATAATAGTTTGCTGCTGAAAAGAACATCTCAACCTGATGGGTACAGACCTGACTGTAAGTGCTTTCATGCAGATTCTCTTCATTTCGTGACTAGGAAGTAACTAAAATGTTCCATTAACCTGTTTTCGGTCAGTAGGCAAGATGCAACAGGTCCAGCCACAAGGGTGTTGTTCAAAAATGATGCTAAGAATGGCATTTAAACAATGAAATGCTACCTGGATATGAATGCCCCGCTTAGATACAGTCCCTTCCTTTGTGTCTCATTTGCATTATCATTGTTTAAGGGAAATATCTGGGACTAATTAAGAAATGTCCACACTACAGATTTTAAAATTTCAAAGTAGTTTCATTGTCAAGGATCTCACCTTTGACATTCGTAGCAGTATTTTTAAAAACTGTAACTTTGGTTGCTAGCCAGCATCCCCTCATTGTAGCACAAATATCCACACATGGAGATGCACTGTGTGAACACTACATAACCCTCATGCAGAATTGTGACATTGTACAACTGATGTCATTGACTAAGTGCCATTTTGCAATGTGTAATTTACAATGCGCAGCTCATGACTGCAGTATATAATATACAACACTCAACTATAATGCACAGTATATGATGTGCAACTGCAGTGCAGAATGCTCATTCACAATATGTAAATCCAAGGGACAAAGGAACATGCTGTCTGTGCAACCCTGATTTTCCTGTTGTCCACAGAATATATCCATTGTGCAATGGTGACTTTTTGGCCCTGCATGTATAACATAATTTATGAATGTGCATGTCACTAACTGGATGCCAGTCCTTGTGTGTTATGCTAGGGTTGTCTAACTGAAATCCTCACAAATCTACATGTCCCAAGATTTTTTGGGGTTAACCTGTGCTAGCTACCTGCAGTTTGAAAACATTAAGTGTTGGTTTTTTGTTTTTGTTTTTTTGGACTACAATTCGACGAGTTTGTCGTCCTGGCTGGGGGAGTTGGGGAGTTATAGTCCAAAGTAATATTTCTAAGCTTTGTTTGTTACAGCTTCAAATCAGCCTAAACTTGTATGGCAGATGCATTTTAAAAGGTGGTTCTTGCCATCAGCTTTAAAGTGCTATTAGCATTTTGCTCAAGAGGACTAAGCCATATTGCAGCTTCACAGTGGCTTCAGGAAGGAACATTGTCCAACTGGGTGTCAGCTGTAGGCAAATGCAAAATCTGTGCTACAATCTGGTACTTACCAGGACGGTTGCTTAAAGCTGTTGGAAAACTCATTAGAGAGTTAACTCCTCCAACTCTGTGTTTGGGTAAGTGTTGCAGAATTAGTGAGGGTTAGATTTCCTTCCTTTCATATGTCAATAGGCCATCAGGATTATCTTTGGGCAGAATTGTGGTATATTATATGACTTAATTGGACACATCTAAACAATTTCAGAGATCAAATATTTGGCTTTAGCCATAATGAAACATTCTCAGCTAAGAGCTCTGAACTAGCAGTCACTGGGATTTGGCTATTGTATACTTTTTTCTAGGTCAGTGAACAAGTACAAAATGAAAGTACCAGTGTTTGTATTTTTAACAATATACCCTTTCTCTTTTTTGTTGTTGTTGTTCCAGATTATGGATTTGAAATTCCAGATTTATTTGTGGTGGGCTATGCCTTAGACTACAATGAGTACTTCAGAGATCTAAACGTAAGTGTCTTCCATTGGGTGCTGAAGAAATTTATTTTAGTAACTTGTAACATGGTAACCCAGTTGGTCTCAATTTTGTTCCTACTTAGTGTTTGTAACAGTAGTAATTGCTGTAGCCTCTTTGCGGTGCATGGTGTTTAAAAATCTATGATTGTCTAAACATACGCACGTATGCGCTCACACAGAGCCTGTCAATTGGCTCTATGGTCTACTCAAAGCCTGGAAAAGTTACTTTTTTGAACTACCAGAATCTCTCAATCAGCATGGCCCTTGGCCATGTTGGATGAGAAGTTATATGAATTGTAGCCCAAAATGTAATTTCCCCAGACTTTCCATTTACCTCTGACAGCATAACCAGATCTGTTTTATGTAATTGCTTAAGCTAATGCAGACCACCAGTTTGGAAGGTGATGTTTCTGTATCAGGATGACAACAGACTGGGAGCCTATAGCTTAGTGGATGAGTTTATGCTTTGTGTGTTAAAGATATCATTAATTTTTATTTATTTGCTTTTATTTATTTCATGTTCCATTCCTGGCATCTCCAGGTGGGGCTAAGACCTTAGTCTTAAACACTATAGAGCTCGTGCCAATCAGTCAGTGTGGACAGTACTGAGTTAGATAAATAAATAGTTTGACCCATTATAGGGCTTGCTCCTGTTTCCATCACTTCATTTTCTTTTAAGGACACAAAGTGATCTGTGTTGTGAGGTAGGAAGATTTACACAAGCCAACACACCTTTTATTACTGTAGTGCATAATGTAGTTGCATAAATACTACTATTTGACTTTCATGAGTGATGATATGAAACTTGTATTGTTTCAGCACCTATGTGTTATCAATAACCATGGCAAAGCCAAATACAGAGTCTAACATGTAAGCGGTTGGCTTGAACTGGAAGACTGACCATCCACTTGTATAATCTCCTGAAGAACAATTAAACTGACATCCATCTCATCCAGCCTGGACTCATGAATGACATCCTCTTCCCAAGGAGGAACTGCTCAGATTTTGTTCAAGTAGTGGCCTCCCTCATCTCCTTCTAGGGGTAACATTCTAGGGGCAAGAGAAAGACAGAGAAGTCCTGATCTTAATTACAGAAATTATGTTAAAAATGCAGAGTTGGTATGTGAGCAAAAGCTTGTATCCCATGAAACCACATAACAAGCACCTTTGTGCACTGAAATTGAGTACAAGTGCATTGTTGTCAAAATCCTTTCCCAAAGATCTATGGCTTTGTGGGACCATTGTAGGACTTGATACATTCTAATAGTGCAGGTTTTTTTTTTTAATCTCTGGCTGTTTCAAATACCATACCTGTGTCCTCACTTAAGCATTTTTTTAAAACCTTTTGAGGTAGTTTAGGCTAAGAAAGACTGGCTGTCCCAAGGCACACAATGAGTTTGATGGCTGAATGCCACCCCTGAGCCACTTCTATTTGTTCAGTGAATTAATTATACAATTTGTCTACCAAGGCCACTCACACAGAAGCAGTAGTTCACAGTAAGAAAAACAGTTCTGTACTCTGATCTTGCCCAAGGAGGCCATCCACTTGTCTCCTAAAGTGGTGCTCGGGTTTTATGTCTCCGTCCATGATTTTTCTTTATTTCATTTCCTGGCTTGACCTAGCAGACTGTGAACAGATTGAAGTAGCATAAACTATTCTTCAACTCTGTCAAGAATGCACTGGTCCCCACATCTGTCAGTCTCTTATCATTTGGCACAGGCCTTAATGCTGCTAGAAAAACAAAGAGCTCATTCTATATGGTCCTTGTAGGGTCCTATTTAGTCTCACAACAACCCTGTGATGTAGGATGGGCTACCTAATAGAGATCATTCTCTGATCAACCAGTGAGCATTGTATTTCAGTAAGGAACTCAACACAGATCTTCCTAGTCTGGCATTCTGGATACTGTGACACTTGAGATTTGAACTCAGGTGTCCCTGGTCTAGCTCTGTTTTCTCACCACTACTCTAAGCTGTCTCTGTTTTTCTTCTTTTTGTTCTTTACTTTTGATATTACCAACTGTTAGTTTAGAATTAGTACAATATTAAACAAATATGTAATACAATGGAAAGCAGGGGTCATAATCCCTATTTTAGAGAGAGAGGATGGTATAAAAAGCTACTGCAGAGATTCAAAGCAAGGCCTTTAACTAAGAAAATACTAAAGAAAAAAACTCAAAAAATTGGATAAGTTGCTTTTTGGACTAAATTTCCCACAATCATCGCTAGCCAGGCTCACCTGGAGGTTCTGACAGTCCAAGAAATAACTTTTCCCAGTCATAATTTTTAAAGTCACATTTGAATGGCAAGTGGACAGAGATCATTGCTATATCTCTATCTCTCTGATTTGCAAATTCTGTTGCTAGCTATGGTTGCAGGCAGCACCCATGATACAAAAGCAAATGCTGTCAGACCACATTGGAATTACTGTTGTTTGTGCAATGGAAGTTGGAAAAGGCATTAAAATGACAGGATATACCATGCCTATCCTTGAGTTACACAGTTTCTCTGAAAAATTACTGCAAACTATTTAGTCATTAAAATGTATTGGATTCTGCAATGTGGTCTGTTCATGGTGAATGAACGGTCTTTATTCATATGTACTGTAGTTCATCATTGTGGAGCTTCAGTTCTCAACAGAAGTAAATCCCATTGATTATGTTAGGGTTTGCTTTTGAATAAACATGTTTTTAAAATATTTGTTATTCTTACATAAGTCATTATGATTCCCCATTAAGGCTGGAAAAGTAACATTTGGGCAACAGCTTCGAGAATATCCCAGTGAGCTTGAGGAAGTATATGAATTTTGAATGTTTCAAATTGATAGATGTCTAGTGACTGTATCTATTAGTGTGTTTCTAACAAATCAGTGTTATCTTCCTGTGTAAAATCATAGAGAATTCTAGTATTATAATGCAGAATCTTAACAATTTTGCCCACTTTTAACTTGATCATTCAAAGGGAGATGATGATGTGTCATGCATGCATGGAAGTTTTCAGCTGTATATAATAAAGTCAATTTTGATTGGAATGAAACAATAGCAGCTACATTTTGGCTCCTAACCAGCACCTTTCATTTGTGTACAAAAAAGTAAAATAAACCAAGCACAATAATTTGCTAGAATGTCATTTCTTTTCAAGCATCAGGGTTTTTTTCTGGGGAGGGGGGTTGCAGAGAAAAACTGGAAGTCAGAAGAGTTATTTATTTGAACTGTAACATCAGCGGCCATGCTGGCTGGAGGATTCTCAAAGTTGTACTCCAAAAAAAGTCTATTTCAAATTATGGGGAAAATATATTTTGTTTTAAAGATGAGAGAAATGTATGACAAAACTAAGTAGCATGGAAAGCATCTTGAATACTGCTGACTTGGGAAGCTTCCTGTTTTCTTTGCTACCATCTGCAAAATAATTTTTCCTCATTTACCTGCTAAACTGATTTGAATCAGGTCATTATGTGCTATATACAAACTGCTCTCAATAACTTCCTGAAGGAAGCCAGTGGGAAAAACGAAATGAAAAATCTAATGCAAGTGGCTTTGTTCAGAACAGCATGGGGTCCATTGTTGTTAGGTGGCAGTTTCCTTACTAATAAACAGTAAGAAGGCTTTGCTATATTACAGATTGCTTATGACTCCCCGCCCCCATTTTTCAGTATGTATTTGCACATCCCATACAAAAGTTTACAATATAAACAAGGGCTTTTTAGGGGGGAATATGCTGTAAACATTTCCTGCAGGCTGATCTGAACTTTTCCTGTGTACTAGTGCTGTGACTTGTACATTGTTTTCATATTAATAAAATGACTTAAGAGTACTTATAAACTTATTATGATTATTTAATTCATTGTCCTCACTATTGAATGTTTAGGCAGATATGCAATTTTATTGGGTGGGAGGAAAGATGTCCCTGGAGTGTTTCCCCCACCCCAAAGGAAAAAAATCTCACCTTGCAATGCCAATAGATGAACTACTGGATCATAGACTCACAGAGTTGGAAGATATCACAAGGACCATCCAGTCCAACCCCCTGCCATGCAGGAACTCTCAATCAAAGCATATCCAACTTCTGTTTAAGGACCTCCAAAGAAGAATACTACACCACACTTTGAGAGACTGTGTTTCACTGTCAAACAGTCCTTACTGTCAAGGAGTTCCTCCTAATGTTTAGGTGGAATCTCTTTTCCAGTAGTTTGCATCTATTGTTCTGGGTCCTGTTCTCTGGATCAGCAGAAAATAAGCTTGCTCCCTCCTCAATGTGACATCTCTTCAAATATTTAAACAGGGCTATCATATCACCTCTTAACCTTCTCTTCTCCAGGCTAAACATCCCTAGCTCCCTAAGTCATTCCTCATAGGGCATGGTTTCCATTTCACCATTTAAGTCGCCCTCCTTAAATCAACATCCTTTTTGAATTGTGGTGCCCAGAACTGGACACAGTATTCCATATGAGGCCTGACCAAAGCAGAATAGAATGGCACTATTACTTCCCTTGATCTAGACACTATACTTCTATTGATGCAGACTAGAATTGTATTGGCCTTTTTAGGTGCTGCATCACACTGGGCCCCACCATAGCTTTGTATACTATTTAGTCCATGAGTGGCAAATTTCCATTGGTTGGAGGCCAGATTGCATCATTCATCCACTGACGGTACACCTCCAATCAATATCATGCCCCTATGCATCAGCAGCATGGCATCAGTAATACACATATACAGTTATGATTTTTAAAGGGTGCACAACTTGACACGTATCTTATTTTAAAATCAAATTATGCCCCCCTCATCACACACTGCCATAGTGCAGTGGCATATTCTTCAACGGTTGAAAAAATAAGCAGGAACAACCTTACGTAATCCATGGGTCATATAATGCCCGTCCCTGATCATAAAATCTTGTGATATTTAGGTTGGCCTGTTAGTACAGCCTTCATATCATGCATTATATTTGGGGATCGCCATACAGTGGTACCCCGGGTTACGAAAATAATTCGTTCCGCCGCCGCGTTCGTAACCCGAAATCCTTCGTAAGCCGAAAAAGCCATAGGCGCTAATGGGGAAAAGCCGCGATTTCGTGCGAAATAGCGCTGAAAAGCACCAAAAAATTTTTCGTAACCCGAAAAAACCTTTGTAACCCGGAACAGTTTTTTCCTATTGATTTTTTTCGTATCCCAGGAATTTCGTAAGGCGGTGCTTTCGTATCCCGGGGTACCACTGTATTTTCTTATCTGGGACTAGGCATGTTCTTAAGAGATTACAACACCAGGTGAATTTCCCATGGGAAAGATACAGAGACTTGTGAATGACCCAGCTAACACCAAGACAAAGGCTGAATGGGTTTGCTGGTCACTCCTTTCTACCTCCACCCAGGGATCTCTGCATATCCTCTTGCATCAAGAGACAAAGTAAGTCTCACTGCACCAAAGCAGCAAGCCAATACTTCATACGTACCCCCTGCCATGTTCCCATCCAACTTCCCTATCTATCCATCTACCTCAGGGTTGTCCTGAATTCAATTGCTGTTTTTGTAACTCTGACGTTAAAGCCATCCACCAGTCTAGAGACTGGAAACTCATTCCACAAGAAAGCCATCAGGTCTTTGTTACATTTGTGAGATGGCACCTAGCATCCCTTGAGTCTTAAGGATAAATATCAGTCCCCAAATCAAGCCTGTCCAAGCGCAAGAGCATAGAGTACAGTATGCCCAGAGAGACCCTCCTACTCATTGTGCCTGCCTCGGACTCCAGTCTCAGTCACATCTTGCTTTCCATGGTCACCTCTTCAGGAAAGATAAATATTACCTACAACTCTAAAAATCTGCTGTCCCCTTTCCATGCCTCTGCTTCAGTGAACTCTGTGTGGTGTGTCTGAATTACTATTGTGTGTTTAATGGCACTCGTGTATATTTCATTGGGGAGGGGGGGGTCCTTCTTCACCAAAACTTGGAGTCCTCCTCAATAGTGGTATACATATGTGGAAATGATCCTTAAGTTACTCAGCATCATGTAAGCTTTTTGAATTAAACAATTAAAAAAAAATTCTCCAACCTTTTAAGTGAAGCTGACACAGTTGGTGGGGACCCCCCAGTCCCCCACCTTTCTCTGGGTAACAGTCATAATAAAGGTATTGTCTTAATAAATATGTCTGAATTCTTTTTTTTTTTTAATAACTGCTCCCCAGCAGTCAAAATATAACCCTACGCCTACCCCTTTTTTGTATTTGTTTTGTGAGCAGCTTGGGGCGTTCATTTGTGGAGTGGTTATACAATATAGTAAACACAGTACAATAAATAAATTCTGATATTCTGTATTCTCATTGCCTGTAGCTATTTGTATCTGGAGTAGGAATATGATAAAAGTCAGAATATTTTGGAAGCTGTTTTTGGCACAAATGTGTAAATATCCTATTATTATATTTATTTATTTATTTATTTATATCCCTCCCTTCTCCCTGGGACTCAGGGCAGCTTACAACATTAAAAAACCACCATGCAGTTAAAAGCCTAGGCTTTGTTCCTCAGGAGTTTATCAGACAAAGGAAATTGGAAGTACTGTATAATCCAATGGCAATCCAAGCGCAATCATGGGGTTAGACTACCGCACGCAATTTTGAGCAATGGCAAGCTATTTTCGGGCAATGGGAAGTCAGTTTGAATGCAATTCAAATTCATGTAAATTTGCTGAACTAACAAATTCACGTGAATGCGTTTTGGCCCCACTTGCCTTTCATTCAAAATTAAGAGAAATTCCTCCCGTGTGATAAACTCTTCATTGTGGATGCCATGGCAGTAATACTGAGTTGCAGCAATGGCCAGATAATCCTAGTCAGGCACAGAGATTCGACTACCAATTCACTGATTTCCAAAGGTGTAGCCATGTTAGCCTGTTGAGGCCAAAAACAGAGCCTTCTAGCACTGCAAGACTTAACAAATTTATTTTGACATAAGCTTTTACAGCCTAAAGCCCATTTCACTGTCTTGCTAGAAAGTAGAATGAATAATCAAGGTTTACTCCTCAGCAAATATGATAAAATTGGGAACATTTTTCATGGGAAACTGGGTTGTTTAGAAAGCCAGGAGCATATACAGAAGCTTGATTGGCTTTTGTTACAGTGTGGTGGCTTGGATCCAAAAGAAGTGAGTCGTGCTTCAATCTAGGGCTGCATCTGCACTGCAGATATAATCTGGTTTGACACCACTGTGACTGCCAATTCCTCTTTCAGCATATTTTCAGTTATTTTAAAATGTTTGGAAGGTTGTGGAGGTGAGAAGTAGTGAAAGCCAGCTCATTTTTATAAATGTGGAGGTTATTCCAAGGTAAAATCTTGCCTGAAAAAATATAGGGGGAAAGTTAATTTGTGGCTACAGGAGCTTAGAGCCGTCCCAGGGAATTGGGAGGCAGTCACAAAATTGGAGCTTGGTGCACTTTCCTGACTCCATTGAAATCAATGAGGAAAGGTAGTCATTATAATTTATGTACCATAATATTAAAAACTAGAATGTAACTAAATTCCTGTGATTCTAGGCCATAGCACCAAATCTTTCTCCTGATAAAATATCATACATTTCATATTTCTGGATAAAACTGTACAGTGTATTTCCTTTTCTCTTTTTTTATTCTTTTACTCTCGTAATCTTAAGTTACAGAATGATATTAGTGGTAGACCAGGGGTTCTTGATCTGTGGTATTTGGCTCTTTATGAGGTTCATGGGTAGGCTTCTGGGGGAAGAACCACTACTATACACTATACTGCTGGCCCTCGAGATGATGTTTGACTATAATTCCCACCATCCTTGAGCATTAACTCCCATCATCCTTGACCATTTGCCATGCTAGCTGAGCTTAACGGGAGATGGAGTCAAGATACATCTGGAGGACCAGAAGTCCCCACCCCAATCTATTGTTAAATATGCTTGAGCAACTACCTTTATTAGGACAACAAAAATGTCACAAACTGTTGTACAACCTTTTGATTTCTTTAGAACTCTTTGTGCCGTTAAATGGAGCATAACTTGAGTATTTACTGCCTTTTGCCACATTCCACAGTAAGACCATAACTAAATGCAGATCCCAAGGCTTCAACATCTAGCTTTCCCCCCGTTCCTCCCTTGTTTGTTTACTATCTAGCCTGATGAAGAGCACTGAATAATATGGAAGGTTGCACAAAAATAACTATGACATTTTTGTTGGCTCAGTAAAAATATTCCTCTGATTTGGAAACTGGAATTTTTCTTATCACCAACTTGGCTGTCTTTGCTTTTTATAATGACATTTCTGATCCAAGAGTATTTTTATCAGTTTGTTTGTAGGCTTCTTTTGTTTTTGTTTTGGATCGTATTTTTGTTTTGGATATTTTTGTGTGTGTGTCTGTGTTGGACACTATTTTATAATTACTTCTACATAACAGTTACCCTCTGGCCCACTAAATAGTTGATTACCAGGGCCAATAGTTCTTTCTTCAGTGATGGTTGTACTGTACCCCACGACTAATGAATTGGGGAGAGGGAGACATGAAGAAGGGAAATTCAGTTCAATAACATCTGGTAGATTATATAAAGCAAGAGGATGTTCTTTATAAACTGTTATGGACAACATGTTTCTCCGTTTGGCGGTCATCCATTTTTTCCTGTTTTCCTCCTCTACTCTCTGTTGTTGGCATCCTTTTGCACTCTGCCTCCAAAAGATAAAAGGAGAATTGTTGTGTGTAGCAAGGTGACATCAACATTCTGGATTGGTTACTTTTTTACAATTAATTCAGTTCATTCATCTTTCAGATGGTCTAATCCCAAAACTATCTGGAAGCTGATGCCTAATGATGACAAAATAAGCACCATCCCAAACAGCTACACATATAACCAGCTTAGTGACTATATTTTAAATTGGAAAGTTCCAAGTGTAGAGCTGAAAGTAACTTTAAATGGTTTGTGGTTTCCACTTAAAGGGATGTTTGTTTTTGCCACAAACTACCATACCACCCTGAACATATCCAGTCTCATCTGATTTTTTAAAATGTATTGCTGTTAAGCAGTTTCAACATAGTTTAGTATTTCGATGGGAGACCACTGGAAATACAAGGCATCTCCATGTAGGATTAGGAAATAATTTTTTTATCAAACTTGGAGCAGATTCTCAGCTTGAAGGCACACAACAACAACAACAACAGCAACAAATCATTCTGCAGTCAACCCACAGGTATGATATGAATTTACTCTTACACCCTACCTTTCATTTAAAGAGCTCTCAAGGCAGCCTAGATCAGTGATGGCAAACCTTTTAGGGACTGAGTCCCCAAACTAAAAGGCTTTCCAGCACAGAGCCAGTGACAGGATTTTTGTGAGGATGGGACTTCCACCCTCTGGGGGCAGGATTTCCAGGGAAAGACTTCTTCCCCCACCCTCCCGGTCCTTCAGCTGCCTCTCTGGAAACAGCTGAAGGACCAGGAAGACCAAGAAGAGGAGGAACAGAGGTGTGCTTATTCCTCCTTTTCCCCGCCTTCCGTGTGCCCTGAAAAATGGCAGGTTAACCACCACAGGCCTAGATTAACAAAATAAGTCAACCACCACAGGCCTAGATGGTTTTCTCTACCTAAATACATCCAGTGGCCTCACTATGCATGTGCGGGGGGCGGGGGGTATAGACCACACTGGGTGACACCACAGAGGGTGTCAAAATGGGTTTGTGATCTTGGCTATCTCTTTTGAAGTTTGACTAAATCTTGGAGCAGCTTCTCAGCTAAAGTTTTGGCAGTGTCATACAGATCACAATTCCTTGTAACATATGAATGCTCAGCAATTATTCATTTTGATGAGATGCATTCCAACACATTAATTTTATATTAGAGTAGTCTTTGACATTGGTGGATGCATTTGTAAGTCTAAATATCTCTGCTGCCTGGAATTTAACTGATAATCAACATATGTGGAACCTACATGTTTCTACTGTTGCTAAAAGACTCACATTCCATGATTGGAAAGACAAACATTCATCATACATTTTTCAATGGTCAGAAGACCTCACTGCTTTAGCTATATGTGGATATGAATATTAGAGATGTCAATATCAAGAAATTATATTTTTGAGTAGGTGGTGAGCTTGCATAAATCAATATGACTAACTCATATTCATATCCCATGTACTCCCCTTTTTCCTCTTTCTTCCTTTTTTTTTGTACTTAAAAAACATCTGGAAGGGATTCCCCACTGCTTCCAAGCTCTTCTATTAACCTAATCCAGGTATATTGTGGGGACAAAATAGGGCAACCTCTCCTTCAGAAGGGGAAAGTTGTCTGTGGAAAGGAGACACTGGGGTCTAATGTGTGAGCATTTCCTCCTTGTAATTGAAGAGGCAGAGAGTTGAAATGATGGTCTCTCCCAACCATGCTGTTCCATGGCACTAGACTACAGAACAGCTATCAGTTGTCTTGCCAACTTAACAGGCTGAAAGGAGAGAAAGTGGATGGAAATTTAATTTTCATTATTTTTGAAAATGGAACTTCTGGTTTGTTTCCAGATTGAGCAGAGCAGAGAGGTTTGTTGGCTTGCTGAACACGCTGCAAAGAACTCCCTGTACCTACCAGCATGCTTAAATGTTTTGCTCCCTAAGCCTAAACTTCAAATCTGTCACAAAGTAGAGTATGAGCAACCCAACACATTGTGTGCCTGAGGCAAAGGACAAGAGGACCCTCTGCCCCATTCACACCCAAATGATGACAAATGCTGACTAGCCAGATGAATATATGTTTGGATTAGAGTCTCTGATCACCTTGGAGAACAACAGGCTTGTATAGAGGAATACCAACAGAGAAGAATGGAGAGGCCACCAAGGAGCTATCATTTCTGTTCCTCTGCCCCAGTTTCTCTTCCTTGAAGTCCTTGCTTCATTCTGCCTAACAGCGAGGCTGGCCCTTTCCTTTATCTGGAAATGTTTCTCTATCTATGGACATGCGCATGAGCTGCTTTTAAAACCAGCACCAAATATGCCTAAATCCAGCACTCCCATGTCCTTTTTAAGAGAGAAAGAGCACACACACATAAAAAGGGTCTGTTTGGGATAGCCAGACATGAAAACATTAGTCCTCTTTAAATACATAACGTCAGTTTCCAGAGGAGCCAACATTTTAAAATGGTGGGTGTTTCTTCTGTGGATTTATGTGAGCATCATTTTATGTTTTAAAAAATAGTCAAACATACAAACAAAATCAAAGACGGGAGTCATGATACTGCTACAAAATTGTTCAAGCTAGCTCATTCTGGAGAAATACATTCATAAACTCACACCACCCAACACAGAACATGGAATCTCTCCAACCCTATCCTGAGGCAAGATGAACTCACTGTTTCTGGAATGAGAATTAAAGACAGAAAAAGATGGGCAAATTTTGTTCAGTTTGTGACTGTAACTTGTCCATAAGTGAGGGACAGAGAGGGCACCTTCAACATTGACCTAGAAGGTTCCTCAATCTTTAAGCCAGAACTCAGGAAAAGTACCCTTTATTTTAATTACAGCTCCTCTTGCAGCATGGCCACAGGGTAGTTTAAATATGTGAATTTTAAGTGTCCCAAAATTGCTGGGTCTCCTGTAACTATGTGTTGGTGTGTTTCTGACAAACTATTGTTATCTGTTCCTGCAAAACTATATTGAATTCTACTATTGTAAAATTGTCTCTTCATAGAATCATAGAATCATAGAGTTGGAAGAGACCACTAGGGCCATCCAGTCCAACCCCCTGCCATGCAGGAAATCCAAATCAAAGCATCCCTGACAGATGGCCATCCAACCTCTGTTTAAAGACCTCCAAGGAAGGAGACTCTATTACCCTCCGAGGGAGTGCATTCCACTGTCGAACAGCCCTTACTGTCAGGAAGTTCCTCCTAATGTTCAGGTGGAATCTCTTTTCCTGTAGCTTGCATCCATTGTTCTGGGTCCTGTTCTCTGGAGCAGCAGAAAACAAGCTTGTTCCCTCCTCAATATGACATCCTTTCAAATATTTAAATAGCGCTATCATATCACCTCTTAACCTTCTTTTCTCCAGGCTAAACATCCCCAGCTCCCTAAGTCGTTCCTCATAGGGCATGGTTTCCAGACCCTTCACCATTTTTGTCGCCCTCCTTTGGACACGCTCCAGTATCCCAATGTCCTTTCTGAATTGTGGCGCCCAGAACTGGACACAATATTCCAGGTAGGGCCTGACCAAAGCAGAATATAGTGACACTATTACTTCCCTTGATAGACACTATACTTTTATTGATGCAGCCTAAAATTGCATTGGCCTTTTTAGCTGCCGCATCACACTGTTGACTCATGTTCAACTTGTGGTCTACTTGGACTCCTAGATCCCTTTCACATGTAGTTTCATTCAGCCAGGTGTCACCCATCCTATATTTGTGCATTTTATTTTTCCGCCCTAAGTGCAATACCTTACATTTCTCCGTGTTGAATTTCATTTTGTTAGCTGTGGCCCAGCTTTCTAGTCTATTCAGGTCATTTTGAATCTTGATCCTGTCCTCTGGGGTATTAGCTATTCCCCCTAATTTGGTATCATCTGCAAATTTGATAAGTATGCTCCCAATTCTGTCATCCAGGTCATTGATAAAGATGTTGAATAACACTGGGCCCAGGACAGAGGCCTGTGGGACCCCACTGGTCACTTCTCTCCAGGATGAAAAGGAGCCATTGTTGAGCACCCTTTGGGTTCGGCCAGTCAACCAGTTACAAATCCATGTAACAGTTACCTTGTCTAGCCCACATTTTACAAGCTTGTTTGCAAGAATGTCATGGGAAACCTTGTCAAAGGCCTTACTGAAATCAAGATATACTATATCCACAGCATTCCCTTCATCTACCAAGCTGGTAATTTTATCAAAGAAAGAGATTAGGTTTGTCTGGCATGACCTGTTTCTCTGAAACCCATGTTGACTTTTTGTGATTATGGAATTGCCTTCTAGATGTTCACAGACTCTCTGTTTAATGATCTGCTCCAGAATCTTTCCTAGTACTGATGTCAGACTAACTGGACAATAATTGTTGGGATCGTCTTTTTTTCCCTTTTTGAAGATAGGGACAACGTTTGCCCTCCTCCAGTCTGCTGGGACTTCTCCTGTTATCCAGGAATTCTCAAAGATTATTGCCAATGGCTCCGATATTACATTTGCCAGTTCTTCTAATATCCTTGGATGGAGTTCATCTGGTCCTGGAGACTTAAATTCATTTAGATTAACAAGGTGTTCCTCTACTATCTCTTTAATTATTCTGTGCTGAAATTCCCCTAATCTGTCCTCTGCTCCATTATCCTCAGGTTGAGCACCCTTTTCCTTTTTTGAGAAGACTGAGGCAAAGAAGGTGTTGAGTAATTCTGCCTTTTCTCTGTCCCCTGTTAATATTTTGCCATCCTCTCGACGCAGTGGCCCTACCATTTCCTTCTTCTTACTTTTGCTGCGGACATATAAAAAAACCCTTTTTGATGTCTTTAACCTCTCTAACAAGCCTGAGTTCATTCTTTGCTTTAGCTTTTCTGACTTTACCCCTACACATTTCTGCTATTTCTTTGAATTCCTTTTTTGTAATTTCCCCCTTTTTCCATTTCTTATACATGTTCCATTTCAAACTTAGCTCCGTTACATTTCTTATTTGAACTTTCATGGGTAGATGATGATTTGTATGGATGTATTCATCTGTATTCAATACGTTGAATTTAAATTGAAACAGAACATTAGCAACTAGACTTTCGTTCCTAACTGGCACTTTGGTGTAAAACAAAAGAATGTCATTGATTTGATACACAAAAAAACCCTAAACCCGTCTAAGAATGGACATTTCCATAAATAATAAATAATAAAATAAAACTTTTATTTATATCCCACTTATTTGTAAGAAACAATCAAAGCGGCTTCCAACAATTAAAATAATACAGCTATACAGAGATAACAACAATACAAATATATACAACCCTTCCTTAAAAAGGAATTAAACTGTTCTAAAATTAAAATTCAAACATTAAAATCAACACATTTACTGTATATTAAAATCACACGATATCATAGCGCAAAAGCAGCGGGCAAACTCATCATGGCTGGGATTGTACAAATACAGAATACTCCAAGTATGGGGAATCTATATGTAGCTGGGGGATATTCCGGGAAGCAAAAGTAAGCATTGGCCATGCTGGCAGGGGCATTCTGGGAGATGTAGTCCAAAACAGTAACTTTTCAAAAGCTCTTCTGTAGGGCTTACTTGCTTATTCATAAGACTTTCAAATTGTTTTTAGGGAAAACCAGGAATGCAGAATGAGTCGCTCTCCAGATGTTGTTGAACTGCAGCTTCTATTAGCCCCAGCCAACAGAGCTATGGACAAGGTATTATAAAAATTCCAGGCCACAATACCTGGAGGCCCAACTGTTGTCCATCCTTCATGTGAACCTTCCCAGGATGTCAGGTATTAGAAATCAACTGAAACAGAGTCCCACAAGCTAAAAAGCAGAGCCAATAACAGTCCTGCAAAATTGAGGGACATAAAAACGATACACACACACACACACACACACACACACACACGCGCGCGCGCGCTAATTTTATAGAAATGTGGCATTCCAAATCCAAAAATGATTTCAGATTTGCTCCATCATATTTTTCACAACTTGCTTTGACATTTCTATGAATGAAATTATCCCACAAAGAGTAAAAAAAAGGTATGAAAATCTTCTAATAAGCTTTCAAAACACGTTAATTCACTGATATAAAATACAAAAATCCATTCAAAAGCACTAAAAGAAATCATACTGGAACATGAGAATCCACACTTAATCAAAGCTGAGTAACAACTGAACTGATAAAAAATATTAGATTTATGAAAGAACTGTGTGTGGTACTGTATGACACTTTTATTGTGTTTTCAAATTCAGCACCCCAAAATACATTTTAAAAGCTTCAATATATTTTTTTTTGGGAGGGGGGGATAATCTGTGTAATGAGGGGGAGGTTTTGCAAGAGGGTATCGTGTGAGATTTTTTAAGTGGCATATTCTTTGGGATAATTTCCATCCTGGACTAAGTGATGATACCCAGAAAATGGGTCAGTCTAACATGGACCCCAGGGAAAGTGGGATCAAGTCCTCCCTAAAACTAGGCTGAAGGGTTGAAGCCCTCCCCAAAAACAAAGTAAACCGCCCAAACTACTATGTAATTGAGTCTGCTCAGAAATGATCAGTAAGAAGGGTACTAAATAATCAAGCACTAAAAAAATATTAAGGCAGCTATTGCTTTTGAGCCCTCCCAAGAATAATAAAAGTGCTGAAATCTATCACTAAAAAAGTTAAGACAGTTATTGCTGCTGAGCCTTCCCAAGAATAATAAAAGCAAACTGTAACCTATCCTGTGCACATACTTTGGGAGTAAGCTACAATGAACTCAACGTTGGGGACTTCTAAGTACACGTTGTGCTTGCAAGTCTTCATAGGATGTTTGAATGAGAATGGCTGAGAGAAGTACAATTTTCCCTTCTCTGTGCACCTGATTCTCTGCATCTCAGTCTTGCTAGATACACATCATTTTATATTTTCTTTTGAGAATATCCTATATGTGATTCCATATCGTCCAACATATCTCCACAGCTTTTGCTTTTATACAGTGTGTCCTTGGTACCCACTGGGGTTTGGTCACAGGACCCCCTGTGGATATCAACATCTGTTGGTGCTCAAGTCCCATTAAATACAATGGTGTGGTAAAATGACGTCCCTTATATAAAATGGCAAAATCAAGGTTTGCTTGTCTGGATTCCCCCCCCCCCCCAATATATTTCAAGCTGTGGATGGTAGAATCTATGGATAAGGGTTCTGTGGATATGGAGGTACAACTAAAGGAGTGAAATGGAGGGACAGATGTAATAAGAGACCTTATAAGCACCCTTGCATTCCCTTAATTGGGTATTAATTGTGGGTTTCTAGTGTCACAGTTTTGCAACATGTATTTCTTATTTTGCCATTGTTTTAATGGTGGAGTGTTTTCTGTTTCAGTTGTTGTTGTTGGTTATTGTAATTTATTTTATTTATTTATTGAATTTATACTCCACCTTTCTCTCAGGGTAGGATCTAAAGTGGCTTCCAGTAATGCAAAGCATTATTGTGTTTTCATTGTTTTGTAACAGCAACAACAAAAAGTACCTACAAGTAGGCAAAATTCATAATGACCTGCTGGCCAGTATTGAGCACCCTCTGTCAAAAACATTGTCAGAGTCCCTAAGAAGCATGAGGTATGGCTTTCTCTAAATCTTTTAAGCTGGTATAGGAGAAAGTGAAAAAACTAAAACCAAACAGAGACATGGCACAAGGATGGGTAAAAGACACAACTTGGGTAGTTGATATAACCCTGGCTGTGGCCATTGTTGGTTTCTATTAACTTCCTACCTTTTCCCTTTCCCTTTCCTTTTCCCTTTCCCTTCCTTCCTTATATTTCATATGCTGACTTTCATTAAAATTGATTCCAAACTTGTTAAAAGCAGTAGCAAGCACAAATACCAGGTGAAAGGGTAGCTATTAAGGCTGCAATCTTCTATTAACCTTTGTTGTTATGTTTCTTCAAGTCAACTTCAAAATATGGCACCATATCATAGGGTTTTTTTGACAATATGTATTCAGAGGAGATTTGCCACTGCCTTTCTCTAAGGATGAGAGTGTGTGATTTGTACAAAATCACCCAGGGTTAGTCTACATGAAAATATGCAAATTTCTGAGGATTTTTACACATTTGCACTGACGCTTAATTGTCCTCACTTTCTTATGCAAATTCACATCTATTTTCCCTCCCTCTAATGAAAATGCACAGCAGTGTGAGTTCAGGTGAAGTGGATGGACAGCCACATGTTCAATAATGAGCATCCTTGTTGGATATTGAAGAATAAAAAGTTAATCCTTTCCCAGCAGTGTTTATCAAGCTTTGCGGTGGGGGCGCAAAAGCTCAAATTCCTCTAAAGCAAGCATGGCCAGATCACAGTCTATGTGATTTGCATGAGGTGTATTTTAATCATGTAGACAACCACCCAATGAATTTAATGGCTAAGAAGAAATGTAAACTTTGATCTACCAGCGAAACACTCAAAACATTCCTTTTTGGCTTTCCTATACTCACCTATCTAGACGTACGTACCATTGAATAAATTGATAAAAAGCATGTTGAGGTTAAAGGTAAAGGCAGTCCCTTGACATGAATGTCTAATCATAACCAACTGTTGGGGGTAGTGCTCATCTCCGTCAATAAGGCAAAGAACCAGCGTTGTCCAAAGACAACTCCAGTGGTCATGTGGCCAGCATGACTGCACCAAACACAGTTATCTTCCTACCAAAGTGGTACCTATCTAACTATATGCTTTTGCAAGCTTTCGAACTGCTAGGTTGGCAGAAGCTGGGACTACTGGCAGGGGCTCACCCCATCATGCAGCACTCGGGCCTCGAACTGCCAACCTTCTGATCGTCCAGTCATCAGAACTAGTATCTTAACCACTAAGCCACCACATCCCTATGTAACAGTTAGGAAAAGTTTTTTTGGTGTGTGTGGGGGGGGGGGGGGGGGGGGTGTTTGGAGTACAAAAACCTCCCAGCCAGCTTGGCCAGTGGCATAACTTTTCTCTGGACAGACAGAGGTACAATATAGAACAAACAGCAATGAGAAATATCAGATCCCAAAATTAAAAGGAAGTTTTAAAAAATAAATCTAAAAATGTTACCTACAAGCCCCACTGTACTCAGAGAAGGAATATTTTGCCAATCTTAAAGTGCCAAATCTAATCGGACAGTGGCCTTCTTGTTGTTGTTGTTGTTGTTGTGTGTCTTCAAGTAGTTTCCATCTTATGATGACCCTAAGGTGATCCTATCACAGGGTTTTCTGGGGCTGAGAGTGTGTGACTCACCCAGGATCACCCAGTAGGTTTCCATGGCTGGGCGGAGAATCAAATCCTGGCCTCCAGAGTCATAATCCAATGTTCAAACCACTACCCCACACTAGGGCTCCAGTTGCCTTGGGCACTCACAAAATGTACCATTCCTCTTTTCTGCAGGGGTATGGTTGTATTTTGACCCAACCTATCTCAACCCTAACTTGCTGCCCCTGGGTCTGGTTGAGGACATTATCCAGATGCCAGTGTAGACATTACATTTCAATTGCCACTCCAATTTCACTTTTTATGTGAAAGTGCCTCAGGCAGTTTTAAAAATCTTGGGGCAGCACTCTTGAATCTTCCTTCTTTCTTCAATTTACAGAGGTGCTTTACATCTGCTATGTCATGAAGGGAGTATAAAACACAGTCTGAATACTGGTGCTTCTTCTAACCAGATGGGAGAGCATGTGTAACCCTTAACATGGAGGAGTGGGATGAAGAAATGAAAGAGACAATAGTGAAAGGAGAGCCTTTAAACCCAGAGATTGGCTGCAGGATTATGAAGGCATCTGGGGGCAATTTATAGAAGCTTATGTACAGGATACACAATGGCATAGGGATAGGGGAATTGAAGAAAGGAGAAATCTTTTGTGGTGCTTTCACAATCCAGGCCCGAGCCTTATTCCCTTTCTCCACCCCGTTTAACCCACTACTATCCATCCCAGGGATGCTGTAGAGGTGTAGGTCATCCTATATCTCTGTATCTGATCACTATTGATGCCTGTTCAGAAGTATTATGTCTGAGGGGATGAAACATGATCTACTGTTAAATAGATGACATGCTAAAATCCATACGTATAAGCATATATGTTATTTTGTAACAAAGTTGGAAGCAAGTGAAACAACAAGGGCCATTGCTTCTTTGTCCTCTCTTCCTCAAACGAAGAGTTTAAATTCAGCGTTAGCCTCACTTAGGGTTGCCATACTGCCGGACCTCCAAACCGGGGAAAATGTAGGACAGAATTTTCAAATGTAGGACACACAAACTGTGTCCTACATTTCAAAATTTTGTCCTACATTTCCCTCGCGATCGCGGCGGGGAGCGGAGGCCAAGCGGCAAGGGAAAGCCTCCACTTAAGGAGGCTTTCCCTCCCCGCCTGGGCCCAGGGCCTCGCTGCGACCAGAGGCCAGGATCGGGGCCTCGCCTTGTTCCTGGCCCCCGCAGGGACCAGGAAGGAGGCGAGGAGAGCGGCGGCCATTGCCGGGGCTTCACCTCGTTCCTGGACCCCTCAGGGACCAGGAAGGAGGCGAGGAGAGCCGGACATCGCCGGGGCTTTGCCTTGTTCCTGGCCCCCGCAGGGACCAGGAAGGAGGCGAGGAGAGCGCCGGACATTGCCAGGGCCTCGCCTCCTTCTTGGCCCCCGCAGGGACCAGGAAGAAGGCAAGGAGGCTGCAGGGAGGCGGGGAGGTTGGCGTGGCTGCGCCCAAGAGGCGCCGTCTCCCTGCAGCCTCCTCCGCCCCAGGCCTCGCTGACCTCCTCTTCCTCCGCGCGGCCATGTGTGGTGGTGGAGGAGGAGGGCAGTGAGGCCCTGAGGGTTGCCTAGCAACCCCGCTGCAACCAGGCTTTTCCCGGTTTTTGGCGGCACCCGTGCCATGACCGGGCAGGTGCCGCCCAAACCAGGAAAAACCCGGTTGCAGCCGGTCTGAGTGAGGCAACCCTAGCCTCACTCAGACCAGATCCATTGAAAATTAATGGGACTTGGTCACAGTTAACTTGTTCTATGGATTTTAGTGGGTCTTGTCTTATTACCACCTTGGAAGCCTTTAAAAAGGCTGTCAAGACGGATCTCTTCTGTCAGGCCTTTCCAGAATAGCCTTTTTTACACTAGCCTCCCCTCACCAATATCATCGGGCCCGTCATCCCCTCAAGAAGACATCTCTTTGCCCAAATGTATTTGTATTCTTTGTATTTTTGGTGAATTTGTAATTAGAATGTTTTAAATTATCCTGGTGTTTAATTTTCTTTTTAAGGCTTTGATCACTACTTTTATGATTGGGGGGAAGATTGGGATATGGGGTTGTTCCTTTTTAATTGTAACTTTTAACTGTATGCTGTTTTATGGTTATACCTGTTGTAATCCGCTTTGATTCCTCTGTGAAAAAGCGGAATATAAATAAATCATATTATTATTAAATCATATTAGTCTATGTAGGAACAGTGTTGTATTCAGTCCAATATTTATATTCATAAATGGATGCAGATTGGTTAATTGAATCAAACTTGTAAAATGACTTGAGCAAGGTTTCTGTAATGGACAGAAAAGTCATACAAAGATGTTACAAGACCTTAACATCGCACAGAAGAAACAGCTGGTGCTGTTTCTTCTGTGCGATGGGGTAGCAATGCAGATACACTCTCCAATTCATACAGCCAGCCCAACTATTATGCAGGGAAATTGCCTCAGGAGGCAGATGCTGAGTAGAAGGAAGGTATTGAAAGAGAAAGGTGTGTGCCCTATGGCCTGAGGTACAAACTGCCTTCTGGAAAATGCAGTTCCGTTGCCAGTGCTGAAAAAAGATGTGTGTTTTATTTTTAATCCCCTTTGGATGCTCTGTTTGGGAAACCAGTAGCAAACAGATCTCCCTTAACAAAGAACTCACTTATCTTCTTTATCTCTCCCCATGTCATTCACGTTGGTGCATCAAATATAATTGATAAACACCATAGCAATCAGATTTTATTCAGGAGGTGTGAAGAAGAGAGACAAGAATGATTCAGGATGCATGACTAGGAAGGCTGAATTGGTATAATGAGATGAATATGGACAAAGGAAAAATGTATCGGAGGCTGACTATCTGGGGGCATAGATTCCTGACAGGAAGGACTACCAGACTGTGAACTAATTTCCCAAGGGAAATGGTGGGGAATCCATAGCTTGACTCATTTAATGGAGACAAGACAAAGCACTAGAAAAAAGACAGAAAGGAGTGTTTAGGTCATCTACCTCCCCTTCTCCCTTGAGCAGCCTTGGAGTGATTGGGCCTGGATCAGAAAAGGAAGCAAGGGAGTGAGATGATGTAAACGCTCCTTTCAACCACAATTTCTGGTTTCTTTGGTAATGAAATAATACTCCTTATGCAGAGCCAGTTCAGAACAGCCGCCGCCAAACCTGCAGCTGCAAAAGGGTTCATTCCTTGGGGACAAGTTGAAATGCTAATATGATGCTTGCCAATCAAGCTGCAACACTGTGTGTTCTGGGAGGGGAAGCTGCTTCATGTCAGTTGATAGCAGCCTGGTGGAAATAACCTGAACCCACAAAAGGAATCAGTAGACTGTCTCATGGTGCACAGGCTACTGTGGGTCACAGCACATTGTGCACCTGCTATGGGAAGCCAAAAGCATTGAACTTCTCAGGCACAGGTCAGCTTCTCCAAAATGGCAGTCTTTACATTTTTATTTATTTATTTTAAAAAGGAAAATCAGGAAATTGCTTTTCTTGGCCAGCGTGGGATAGCTAGGAAGCAGCCAGGCTGAGGTAAAAAAAAAAAAAAAAAACAGAAACAAAAGCGAGTGTAATGTTTAATTGAATTTGGCTGTACAGTATGGAGAAGAAGCTAGCTCATCTCAGAATCTCACAAAGCTGCCATTCTGTAATAGAGAGCTTATGGAATGTTCTGAAATGAACTTAGTTCAGATAATAGTGCCAAAACATAGCTTGGGAAAGATACCTTTTGGATTAGAATCCATTTACAGATCACAATCTGGGCAAATTGCTTTAACGTTACAACTCAAATGATAAATTATCTTTGAGCCAATTCATATGCACTCCCCTGACTTGAGTCTCTTTTTTGCGAGTTGTGTGTTGGGTGGGGATTGTTTGCCTTGGGGTTCATTCACCCTAAATTGAATGTGTACAAAAGGAAGGTGCTATCTAAGTATTATACAAAGTGCCCAAAGCCTGACTGACAAGACAGTATCAGACTATGGAAGAGCAGAAGGAAGGAAAAGGAATAATTGCAGGCCTTTATATATTTTGTCTGTTTTTCCCCTCAGTACTCAAGCTGGCAGTCAGTAGTGACTGCCTGCTGGTTTTTTGTGCTGATTTGGTTTATCATCCTAGTGCTTTCATTGAATGTTGCTTTCAGAACAGAAAGCATTAAAAAAAGAAGAACAAAGAAGCTTCTTTGGACAGCAAAGAGATGTTTTGAATGATTCAATGTACTTTTCTTACAGCCCTGGAAAGATAAATGTAGATGTAAGTAATATCTTGACTATGGGAGGGAACTGTACAGGTTTCCATGTATTATTGAAGTATGCTAAAGCTGAAAGTTCAGGAATATTTGGAGGGCCAATAATACAGTACACAGCTTTGCTCTACACTTTGATTGTTGGAGAAGCACAAAAAGCTACAGAATGTATTTATTTAAAGTATTTTTTTATTGCTTCCCATAAGGGCTTCTGAGGTGATGAACAAATCAAATCAATTAAAACAAACAATAAAGAGATTTTAAAAACTTTTTTTAAAAAAACTTAAAATGATCTTGAAACACAATCACAATATTCAATTTTAAAACGTAAAAACAGCATTTTGGAACATTAAATGCCCCAAACAACAGCACTTCTTTTGGTTCTCCACTACAAGCTTAAAGGGGATGGTTGCAGAACTAGATGTGTTAGTGGTTGCAGAACTGAGGGTGGTAAATTCACTCCAAAAGTCAGTCTAAACTTTAAAAGAATGTTTAGCAAATAGGATTTTGTACCTTGAATAGCTCCTTTAAAGTTTGGACTATAAGTCAGAAACTACTTGAAAGCAAAGCCTGGAGTGGAATCACCACTCACTAACATGGAAGCTATCACCAAGTGTGTGGGCAATCCCTGCTGAAAACTTTGAAGTTTCAAACAGTTCAGGGTGTTTTTGGGAGATGTAGAAGGTCAATTAACTTTTTAGCTCCGGATAAATGAGAGTAGAAGCCACAATATTGCTACTACTACTACTACTTTATTAAAATAATTACATTCGTTATCAAGCAGCAAAATGTTTTAGCCTGGTCCAATTACTATGTAGAAATGCAAATAATTTATACACCTATAGTAGTAATTTGTCATTTACAGAAAGCCTGAAATGTTAGAAACAATTTTTTTAAATGTGGCTAATCACCTGGAAGCAGTTCTTACTCATTATGAGTAAAAGCTCAAGTGGAAAGCTCATGTTGACAGGCCATGGTTTGTTATTGTTGTTGTTGCTGTGTGCCTTTAAGTTATTTCTGACTTATGGCAGCCCTCAACTGATCCTTTGGCAACCCTATCAGGGGTTGTTTGGGCAAGATTTGTTCAGAGAATGCTTGCTGTTGCCTTCCCCTGAGGATGAGAGCATATGATTTGCCCATGGTTGCTCAGTAAGTTTCATGGTTGAGCAGACAATCGAACCCTGGTCTCCAGAGTCAGACCACTATGCCATGCTGGTTCATGGCTTGTTACGTCTCTTGATTGTTATATCATCAGGTTGTTTCCTCCTAAACTACCCATGTTACCCTTTTGATCCCCACACACACACACACTGAGAGAGAGTCCAGTTTAAGGGTCTCTGAAAAATTTGCATTGCAAAACCTCTTGTCACATTAAAGTCAACAATCTGCTGGAAGTCATACTTCTTTCATTATATTTGGCATTCAAAGCTGGAGCTTCTAGCTGGGCCTCCACCCTACAGCTGCATCTCATCAGCAATCTACTGAAATTCATGGAGCTGGCCAGGAGTCCAAATGTTTCCTGCTGCAACCTGTTTCCAAGAGACATCTCTCTGAGGCATTTGTAGAAATAACTTTTGCCGTTGCTCTGCTTCACACAGAGATGTCTGGAAAATATGATGGGGTTGTTCATAAAAAGAAATATTTTACCTGTTTCTCTAATATCTCTAGTTGATTAAATAAAGCTTTAGGGGGGGAAACAATTTGAATCATATATCCATCATTAATTCACAGTGCAATGCAGAATTATCAAATGGAGATCTCTTGCTTGTATGGATGATCTATCTTGCAGTAAACACTATAGACAGAACTTCTACATCACTTCATATTACCAGCAGTTTATGGTCTAAGCAGGGAGATTGCCTCAGTACACCACTGTGGAGCAATCCTCCCATTGGACCACTGGCACCCCTTCTTCATGTATGTAGTTTCAATAATATTTATTTATTTATCTCTCTCTCTCTCTCTCTCTCTCTCTCTCTCTTGCCTTTCTCCCAAATTGGGACTCAAGGCATCTTACAGTTTTACAAAGAGCAATAGCATACAAAACATAGCAAAAGTTAAGATTAAAATGGAATTAAGCTGTTGTTGTTGTTGTTGTTATCCCATTTTTTTTCACACAACTGGAACTCAAAGCGACTTACAATTTAAAACAACTAGACCATTAAAACATACAAAATGAGCATTAAATTAGAATTAAACTATTACAGTATTAAAACAAATCACACAATAAGAGAATAAAATGCAATTTTAAAAAACTATTCACAGTCTTAAAAGAATTCAAAATTACACTTAAACAGATAAAATTCAATTAAAAGATAAGCAATTAAATCAGCTCAGCATGAAATAGTAGAGCACCCTCCGCCCATTCTTTATCCCACCCCGACCCACCCCTTTTAAAAGCCTGTTGGAATAAAAAGATCTTTGCCTGCTGATGAAAAGATAGCAGGGAGGAGGCCATTCTGGCATCCTTGGGAAAGGAGTTTCAGAGCTTGGAGGCAGCCACCAAGAAGGTCCTCTCTTGCGTCCTCACTAGTTGTGCTTGTGATGAATGTGGGATTGAGAGAAGGGCCTCTCCTGATTACATGATCTGCCAGATATATTGGACCTGAACCATATATGGTTTTATAGGTGATAACCAGAACTTTGAATTGTGCCCGTTCTCAAATTCCACTTTTAAACCATCAGCCTACACAAAGATATTATGAGGAAGTGTGGATTGTAAACTGAATGAATAAATGAAATGCTATCAATTATGGATGAATAAATCCATTAGCTTCTGTTTCCCACACATGCAATATTTTTAATCTTAAATTAATCTTAAATTATTTCTATACTGTTTATGAAGAAACTGACGAATCTTGGCAACTTACAAACCAAATGATGACCAACCATCTACATTGGTGACATTCGAAAGGTACAACTATTTTAAAGATGGAAAACATCATGTCTCTGGCTGCATCCACATGGCAGAAATAATCCAGTTTGACACCACTTTAACTGCCATGGCTCAGTGCTATGGAATACTAGGAATTTTAGTTTGTTGTGGCAGCAGAGCTCTCTGACAGAGAAGGCTAAATGTTTCACAGAACAAGTTCCAGAATTCCATAGCACTGAGCCATGGCAGTTAAAGCAGTGTGAAACTGGATTATTTCTGCAGTTAGGATGCAGCCTTTGTTATATCCCTGTCATGCACCGATTAGTTCTGTAACTTCAAAGATGAGAAGCCTGTATGGTACTAAAAAGAGAAGGAGAGAGAGAAGTGGCAACCCTAACTCTGCATCACAAATTTGACTAACAGAGAGAGTCAAAGAAAGATTTTAAGAATGCAGCAGGATAGGCAAATCTGTCAGTTTTGCTTCCCTCCTTGTTTGATTTTGTTCAGTCTGACATTCTTTCTGCCAAATGTATGAAGAAATTTGGAAAGTTCTTCCCAAAAAACAAAACAAAACAAAATTCCCACCCATCATTACTCTTAAAGAGGAATGGTGTGACATCTTTAAGACAAATAAATGTATTTTGATATGTGCTTGTGGTGGATATCCATGAAAATGCATCTATAGCTTCCAAAGTGTAGTCTCCAGCAGCAAAACCAGGTATCTTTGGGCACTTGATGTATTAATAAATTAATTACAGCATGCAATTTCATGGAAATCCACAAAATGCTTGCATCATCCTGTGTTTATTAATCCTGAAGGTGCTACAAAGCTTTTTGCTGGTTTTGCTGCTGCAGACTAACAGACTGTTAAAACTAATCTCTGATTTTTGCCTTTGGGTATCATCAAGTGATATACCTTTTTAATTAATGAATCCATGGAATTTACATCCTTCCTTTGCACTAATACTGGAGCTTAACTTGGCTACCAGGAAAACACAGAATATATTTTAAATGTTTTTTTAAAAGCATATGTGCTACAGCACAACAATTAAAAAGAAGAGAGAAGAACAGCACCCACTTACTTCAGCAAACAAGTGAGCTTAAAAGCCCAAACCCCTGCCTGAATAAAACATCTTTGACTGATTGAATGATAACAGGTTTTGGACTCCTTTATCAGGGAATTCCAGAAACTGAGAGGAGCCACATACCCTCGAACTGTCCTGATTTGGCATGAACAGTCGTAATTATTCCTCTGTCATCCCACTTTTTCAGCTGCTTTTGAAATGCCCCACTTTTTCTCTCCTTCTCCCATTCTTATCCTTTGTCCTTGGCTTGCTTCATTTGTTACAAACTGAGTTCCAAGTGGAGAAATAGTTAGCACTCAACTAAGTTGGGGAAGGAGAGGAGGGGGCAGAATTTTGCCCTTTGCTGTAGATTCAGGCAAAAGCAAACTGCTACAGCTTCTCCTCATCTGTATCTTATTCCTCACTGATAACGTTTGCTGTCCTGACCACACTCTGATGTTGCTTGGCCACTCATGTCCTGGTTTTCATCTGTGAAATGTTGGAGGGTGTGGAGCCACCCCAAACACCCTCTCTAGCATGCCTCCAATACTAATCAAGTACAGTATACTGTACTACCAAACATATCTGCACAGGAAATGGACAAAGAGAACTTCTAAAGATTTTAAAGCTTCAGCAGATTTGTATATGCAGGTACATTCATGTGTGTGCTGGAATCATCTGAGTACAACATAAAGGTGCTATCTTATATTCACTTACTTGAGATCATGTCCCACTGAAGTGAAGCAGGTTTACCTGTGCGTAGACAGATATGAGACCACACTTTACTTAACACCTTCACAGTAATAGTGCTTTTGAAGGCTATCAGCTCAGACATTCAGTTGTAAATCATCAGATACAGAAAAATCAGCTAATAAGAAATTAAGTGTTAATATGCTATGCCTGACGATTATGCCATTAAGTAATGGGAACCTGAGCCTGCCACTATAATCTAGCTCTGGAACAAAGAGTACAAAGAAGCCTCTCCAAACTTGGTACCTTCCAGATGTGTTGGACTACAACTTTCAGAATCTCCCAGCCAGTGGCTGACAGGTGGGTTGTGGGAATTGTAGTCCAATACATCTGGAAGGTACCAGGCTGTGGAAGGTTTCTATACCGTGCCTCTCAATAAGACAGTGGATATAACTTGCCAAATAGCTGTGAAGCAAAGGAAATTTCTAGCACAAGCTTCCATGAACTCCATCCAATCCACTTCATCAGATGCAACTTCTGGAGTTCACAAAAGCATATACTTTTTCCCCAGTTGGCCTCAAAGATGCTACTGGATCTTTCTATGCCATTTTATTCTTGGATTTCATTAACCAACAAGCTGAAAAGGAACAGGGATATCAAACACTTATGTATTGATTTGAAGAGGGGGAAAACACACCCAATGTCCCTAATTAACACCAACAAGAGACCAGTCTTTTTTCAGAACATTCATTTTATTGCATGCAGACAAGTGGCAGCAATCACAATGTTAACATGAGACTTTTCTTGTGATACTTTAAGCACAAACAAAAACTTTTGACAAAAAAGTCATAAAAGAGGCCCAAAGGGGCAAAAATGTACCACTGAGTTAAGATATGGAATATGTCCATGATCTTCTTTCCTATGAAATGAAAATGCTCATTTTAACACTCAGTCTAAGTGCTAGTATCCAGTACTGTGGTGTGGTTTTATATTCAGAAAACGTACTTGCAAGCGTCGTCATAGGAAACAAGCAGCTTTAATAGAAAAAGAGTAGGCAGTTGTAGATTTTGGCAGGAAAGAGTGAGTAGGAGGCCCTTTGCCTTTCTGGAACTCAGAAGCACATTTAGCAGATGCAGGAAGATAATGCACTTCTTCATTCCATAACCCTTTGAAATAGACCTTTACATCTGATGCTTCAGCAGACGGGAAAGATTACTTGATTCTCCAGTTTACTATTATTCACTCTATTTTCTTCAGACACTCTGAATCTGACAACATTAGGTCATTTAACAGAATACTAGCATAATTAATAAGTTGTTATTGTTGCTGTTGTTCTTTCCAGTTCTTGGACACCTTACAAGAAAGATTAAAAAGTTAAAAACAATGAAGTTATTTTATATAAGGCAAATCCCTCCAGACTATAGAGCTATAGAGATAATCCAAAGTGGAAAGGTAACCATAAAAGCAGAACTCACAGGACGAATACTGGTAACAGAAGGAATAGCAGCTTTTTTTGTGTCCATATTATAAACGTTTGTTAATGTTACAGTTGTGTTCTCTGTATTCATGATTCCCAAGCTATGGCCAGGATTCTCTTAGTGATTTACAGTAGTGTAACTGAGATTACTTAACAGGATCAGGACTGTACATCAAATGGGCCCTCGGTGCTTCAGAAAGAACATTGATTGTCAACTCAAGATCATTAATCCTGATACTAAATTGCCTTATTGTGACATATACTATATCAGTAGCAGCTGTTGGATGAGCACATCTCAATGCTCCTGATGCATGTCTATTGATTTTCACTGTATTGTCTTTTCCAAATGTAAGACATAATTAGATAATGCCATTGCATGAAATCTTGCTTCCATTTAAATCACTTAGAAATTTGTAAGCAATTGGTTAAAGACTCTATTTACACATGGTGTGAAAAACAGCAAAAAATTTTATCCACAGGATTGCTGTCTGTCCCTGTTGCCCCAAACAGCCTATACTATACATGTTTACTTGGAAGTAAACCACATTGAGAGCCAGTGTGGTGTGTAGTGATTTGAGTACTGGATCACAACTCTGGAGGACAGGGTTCAAATCCCAGCTTGGAAATCCACTGGCTGACTTTGGGCAAGTCTGACTCTCTCAGCCTCCGAGGAAGGCTGAACAAATCTTGCCAAGAAAACCCCATAATAGATTCATCTTAGGCTCACCATAAGTTGGAAATTATTTGAAGGCACACAGCAACAACAAAATCACATTGAACATGGTGCAGTCCTGTTGAAAGAAGGTTAATGCCTCACAGCATAGGTGGGAATTGTGTGCCCTCCAAATATTGTTAGACTATAAATACCAGCAGATCTAACCAGCATAGCCAACATGGAGAGCTGTATGATTTCCAACTGTTGTATCGCAATCAGCCCTGCCTTATATATGTTTACTTGGAAGTAAGCCCCATGTGTTCCTCTCAGGCTAACGTGTAGATTGATGTAGCTTTGGCCTTCCTTTTTCATGTAGTGTTAACTTTTATATGTTTTGTAGTATAAGCAACTGTGAGCTAGAGTGGTGTAGTGGTTTGAGTGCTGGACTAGATTCTGGGAGACCAGATTTCAAATACCTGTTCAGCCATGGAAACCCAATCATTGACCTCTGGAAAGTCATATTCTCCCAACCTCAAGAAGGAGGCCATGGTAAATCCCCTCTGAACAAATCTTGCCAAGAAACCCCCATGATAGCCTTAGGTTCACCATACATTGGAAACAACTTGAAAGCACACAACAGCAGCAGAAGCAAGTGTAGAAGCATGGGGAAAGTAAAAGGATCTTCATGGAGAAAAATACATTTGAGGAAGGCACAAACCAAAGAAGGAGAGCAAAGAAATCAGTGGTGCAGAAACACTATAGAAGAGGCTATAGGTGAGCATAAAAAAAGCCAATTGAATTATAGGTCAAGGAAGTACAGAACTTTTAGGAATCAACAAGAAAGGAAGGGCTAATGGGGAAAGCTCCATAGAGATAATGTGTTAGGGTGGGGAAGGGGGTGAGTTGCAACTTCCATCAGCCCAGTGATGAGAAACGATGGGAACGGTGGAACAATGATATCTGGAAGGCCACCTATTGCCCACACCAGGAGAAATGGACAGAATAAGTGATGTGAGAATTTGAAGCCTAGAAACTAGGGTTGAGAAAGCAACCAATCATCAAAATAAAAAGAAAATACAGTGGCCAGGGTAGTTAAAATTCCCATATTGGTTTAATTGAACTAGTATCTCAAGACTTGGCTGGAAGTTGTTGGCTTGAAAATATATTTACATTGCAAAGATGATGTGACCTGTTTGTTTTTTCTTCTATTTGATTATTTTGATGTGTTTTTGGATAATTTTGATTCTTTTATTGTTTCTGATTTGTATTTTTTCAACCTGCTTTCAAAGAATTATGAAAATGGAAACCTTGGAAACTTGGTTTAAAATGAGTGTTTTGTAAATGAGAATTCATTGGCAATAAACATTTTTTTTTCTTTTCTCTTAAGCAAGAAAATAAATAGAAAGAGTTTTTAAACCAAGTAAAACAGCCAGGCTGAATGAAAAACACTTTATAAATGATGAATAGCAACACCAATGTGTAATTATTTGTTCTCTGTCTTTTATCAAGAATTTTACCCTAAATATTTATGATCTCCTGACTGCAGAAAGGAAGTGGTGACTGCCAAAGAATTCAAAGAAAATCAAATTAATCCTTTCCGGTCCTGCAGATGGCAGAGTACAATACAAAGTTAGACTTCAACAAACCAAAAAAGAAGTAGGCAGGTGTCACAATATTCCTAAGGTACTTCTGTGAGTATCTCCTGCCTTTGTTTTGAAGAAGTACTAGGTTTCTAGCCCTCACGCTGAGAGAGATCGACATGAACATACAACCGCAGTGAATCCAAAAGGTACAGTATGACTTTTTGCTTCAGATCTTAGGATATTTACCTTTACAAATGTTTGATATGGACCCTTAAACCATTATGTTTAATGTGCAACACACATACATATTGTGTACTTGTAAAAAGAGTCATGGTGGATCACAACAGACCTTTATCTCAGGCATAGAAATCATACAGCTAGCATTTAGTTAGCAAATCTGATTTGGGTCCCCTGGACCCTTCCTGGAACCACTCCAACTGGGGGAAAATTGGCCCCAATTAGTGGAGTAGTGCAAAAGCCAGTGTGGTATAAAGATTTGAGCATAGAACTTGAACTCTGGAGACTGTGGTTCAGTTCACCATTCAGCCATAGAAACCCACTGGGTGACTGCAAATCACAGACTGTCAGCCATGGAAAACCCCATGATAAGTTCACGTTAAGGTTGCCATAATTCAGAAACAATTTGAAGGCACACAACAACAACACCCGCTGCACCTGGAAGCCTCCAAACTAGTGTTTTTCGTCTAAAAGGAAATGTTTTGTCTTAGAGGAAGGCCTTCTACTGCTTCCATGCCAAAGAAACTGGAAATGAACTATTTGGGGGGTTTCAGAACCCCATACTCTCCAGTGTTTCACAGATGAAGACTGTAACCCATGTGGCCAGGAAACATCAGAGTGCGGTCAAGGTGGCTAAAGCATTATTACTGAGAAAGACCAGAGAAATTAGAAGAGGCTGCAGTGGGTTGCTTTTGCTTGAGTCTGTAGGGAAGTGTGAAATTCCAACCCCTCCCCTCCTGAATTAACTGAGTGTAAACTTTTTTTGCACTTTCCGCTATGTTAGCAGTAATTAAAGTAAGATGAGTACAAAGGGAGAGAGGAGGAGGAGAGAGAAACCGTAGAAGCTGAAAAAGTGGGACAACAGAAGAATAATTGGGGCTGTCTCTAACTGGGGCAATTGGAGGTCATGGGAACCTATCCCCCAAAGAAAGCTGCCCCATTCCCCCCCCCCCCCCGATATGGCTTGCAGAGAATGGTCAGTGAGCAAAATTGTTCCCCTGACCCCAAGAATTTGCCCATCCAGTCCAGCATCCTGTTCAAACAGTGCCCAACCAGATGCCTATGAGTAATCCACAAGAAAGAAATAAGTACAACTGCACCTTCCCAGACCTGTTTCTCAGCAACTGATATGTAGAGGCACTGGTGGAGACAGATACCATGTCTCAATGGAAAAAACATGGAAAATATTATCTGAGCAAGAAGAGATGCTGTGTTTAGCTGTAGCAGGTACATGGACCTGCAAGTACCGTGCAAGTACAGTTCAACCAAGTGCATGATGTGTCCTCATGTAAAGTTTGCAAACTCACAAAAAAGCTTGCTAGGGTTACACTTAAATGTACAACTTAGGTCAGGCTTACAGTTGCCACATTTACTTATCGCTGCACATGCTGGCTGGAACTGATCAGACTTACAGGTCAAAACATCTGACAGGTCGCTTTCCCCATGCTTGGTGAATTATGGTGAATTGTGGTCCTCCAGATACTCAACTGCAACTCTCATCAGCCCTAGCTAGCACATCTATGGTCTAGCTAAAAGGAGATTTACTACCCACTGGACATTTATGCTATCTGGAAATCTAAAAGGTAGTATGGGGAATCTGAAGCAGAGTAATCAAATTGACAGAACCTGAACAACAACTAGTCCCACACCCATACTTACACAGATTCTAGCAGAGAATAAAAAAGCTTAGTCTTCTTTGTATAAAAAAAAGTACAAAAATGCCATTACTTACAAACTACTTCTTCACAAACAAACACATGGTCTTACATAGAAAAAGCAAACAAGCAGTTAGTGAGTAGAGACATGAAAAGGTTGCTAACTGTAAGATATGGCAGCAATAGAAGAATGGGAAACTTTTTGTCCCAACATGTTTAGAACTGATTAGGACAAAAAGTATCCCAATGGCAAAAATCAATTAATTTGTTGGGACAGTTTTTGTGACAGCTGCTTTCTGCACATGGCAAGTGGCTGAAATTCAGGGACATTGTTTACTACTGATGTACATTCAGTGCTGTTAAGTGTTTACTTTGCATAATAAGAGATGCAATGGAAAACATTTTTTTGTGTCTCATAACAGGTATGAAAGATCCCTGATGCAATCCAGGGTAAAGGGCAGTGCTAGCATCACTCCTTACTTTTATATCGGCCACACCTTAGCTTTTGTAACACTTAAAGCAAGATAGAGATTTGTGGGTTTGTGTACTGGACAGAGTGCTGCATTGAAAGCAGAATCATAGGCCTGTTACAGACTGCCAAAATAAAGCTGCTTCAGGTCTCTTTGGAGGTATGCTGTTTAAATGATGCATGCACCCTAAGAATCCAGAAGCTGCACCAAAGCTGCACTCCAGTGCTTAGGAATGGAGTGTGGCTTTGGCGCAACCTCCGGACTCTTAGGACCCATGCATCATTTAAATAGCATACCTCCAAAGAGACCCGAAGCAGCTTTATTTTGGCAGTCTGTAACAGGCCATAGAATAGAATCAGCCCCCTGCCATACAGGAATATACAATCAAAGCACCCCAACAGATGGCCATCCAGCCTCTGTTTAAAAACCTCCAAAGAAGACTTCACCATACTCTGAGGCAGGATATTCCACTGTCGAACAGCTCTGGTGGTTAGGAAGTTCTTCCTAAGATTTAGGTAGAATCTCTTTTTAGCTTGAACTCATTGCGCCTATTCTCTGGATCCGTGGAAAACAAGCCTGTTTCCTCTTTGATACGACATCCCTTCAGATATTTAAACATGACTATCATGTCCTCTCTTAACCTTCTTTTCATCCAGTGATGGCAAACCTATGGCATGCATGCCAGAGGTGGCACTCAGAGCCCTCTCTGTGGGCACATGTGCCGTTGCCCCAGCACAGAGTTTGCCAGAGCTTGTTACTAGAAAGTGCCAGAGGGACATGGCACTTTGCAATAAATAAGTGGGTTTTGGTTTGCAGTTTGGCCACTCAGCCTCTAAAACGTTCACCGTCACTGGAAAACATTCCCAGCTTCCTAAGCCATTCCTTGTAGGGCATAGTTTACAGACCCTTCCCCATTTTGGTCACCCTCCTCTGGACACACTCCAGCTTCTCAACATCCTTCTTGAATTGTGGTGCCCAGAACTGGACACAATATTCCAGGTGAGGCATGACCAAATCAGAATAGAGTGGTAGTATCACTTCCCTTGATCTAGATACTAGTCTCCTGTTGCAGCAATCAAGAATCATGTTGGCTTTCTTGGCTGCTGCATCACACTGCTGACTCATGTTCAGGTTATGGTCCACCAAGACTCCTAGATCACTTTTACAAGAACTGTTGTCTAGCCAGGTGTCTCCCATCTGATATCTGTGCATTTAATTATTTTCTGCCTGTGTGTAATACCTTACATTTCTCCCTGTAGAAATTCATCTTGTTAGCTTTAGCTCAGCCCTCTAATATGTCAAAGTCATTTTTAGTTTTAATCCTGTCCTCTGGGAAATTATCAACCCGTCCCAGCTTGGTATCCCGGGGTGTTATGGAATTAAACTAAAGAGAATAGTGATATTGGTTTGGGGGATTTTGGGTGGTTTTCAGTGTTTATTTCCATTGTAGTACAAAAACATCTTTACTGTTAAATATAATTATTTTAAAAAACTAATAGTATTGTGACCAAAACTTGGCTACTTTTTTGGACTATCAGGTGCGTTACAGACTGCCGAAAAGCGGCGGCCTGCACCCACCCCTTTCCCTGCCGGATCGGGGCCTCAGTGGTGCTTCCCCGCGGCCTGGAAAGGGGTGTCCTTGGGGCTTCAAGCCCCAAGGACACCCCGCGGTGGCGGGGAGGAGGAGAAAAGGGCCGCTTGGCCCCTTTCTCCTCTGCGTCGCTGGGCGCAGCCATCTAAAGGCTGCGCCCAGCGACGCAAACCTGGAAGGAGCTCCGAAACGGAGCTCCTTCTGGGGCTGCGGAAAGGGCGCACTAAGCGCCCTCGCGCGGCCCCACTACATCATAACCGCACCGCCTTGTTTGGAGGCGGCGCAGTCGTGACGTAGTCATGGCAGTGGCCATGTGGAAAGGCTGCCGCCATTTTGTACGTGCTGAGCATGTACTAGGGTTGGGGGGGTGCAGAAGCACCGCCGCTTCATAACCCTAGTACGTGCTCAGCACATACTTTAAGGCCCGTCTGTAACGGGCCTCAGTCTCAGAATCCACAGCCAGCAAGGCCAAGCTCTGTGACTATTAATAATGTACTTAAAAGTTGTATGCCTCACTGACTCTTAATTTACCTATTCTGCCTACCCTCATGTTACTCATCTTCCACCTTGCAGAATTTTTTTGGCTATGGTTGGAGTAATTTAGAATTAGTGGCTGTAATCTCTGTTAGAGAATGCTGATCTTCATGTGTCAATAATTCATTAGTGGTAAAAACATCCAGATGTCTTTCTTTTTAATAGGTAGGCTGTTGTGCTGAATATAGTTTATTAACCTGCCTCTAGTTCACTAGTTTGATTTGAGAGTATCTGTTATTATGTGATTGCTGATTGCACTTCTGGTACATAGCTTAGCTTGTCGTAGTTTTTTATTTGTTCATAACATCTGTTCTAATCATGTTGTAACATATTTGGATTTCCACCAAAATGAGTAGGTGAAACTGTAGGTTTTGTTTCTCATGGGCTTTGAAGAGAGAGAGAGAGAAAAGAATTTCCCAATTTTTATTAAGTAAGTCCATCGCTTTTTCTTCTTTGTGGTTTGAAAAGTAAATACTGTGCTTCTCAATGGCCTTGGATCATGGAAGCTGTAATATCCTTGCTTAAGGTCACCCAGTGGGGTTCCATGGCTGAGTGGAGGATTCAAACCCTGGTCTCCAAAGTTGTAGTACAACACTCAAAACACTACATCACACATGCTCTAAGGTGAACCTTCTACACAGGTTTTTGGGCAGGATTTGTTCAAAGCCAGCTTGCCATGCCATCTTCTGAGTGACATGTCCATTGTCTACCAGTGGGTTTACATAGCCAAATAGGGATTTGAATCCTGTTCTCCCAGAGTCCTAGTACCCAGTACTGAAACCACTACAACACATTGAATCTCTTAGGACTAGCAATTTCATTTAGGGGCATGGGAATTTCTCAAGGGGAGCACAAGACTTGGAGGCTCTGATCCCTCTTCCTTTTTTTCTTCACAAACTTTTGTTATGTGTAAAATGTACACATGCATTGAGTTAGATATTTAATTTACTTAAATAAAACTTCTAATTTGAACAATGCTATTTCCTTATAAAATGCTAAAATATGAATACACTAGATAAATAAAAATATTTTTATACATATACTATGTTGAGTGGGAGGGCTGTGTGACATCTGCATGTAGATGTAAAGGGGGGGGGTCCCAAGTGTCAAAAGTTTGAGTACCACTGGTGTAATGTGTTGTGTGTTTGACTGGGACTTTTGGAGTCCAGAGAATTTATCATACTGGGGAAATCTTGTGCAAAAACAAAATTTAAAAGCTGGAACCCCCCCCCCCCCCAAAAAAAAGCTGGTTGTTTTCACACATGTCATTGTTAAAGTGGTGTAGACAAAAGCCACTCGTTTTTCCTTTCAGGATTTTCCAAAAGTTAAAAGGAGGAGTGGCTTTTGTCTACTTTCTGTTTGGGTTAACACCACTTTAACAACAACAAGTCATGTGAAAATCAACCTACTTTTGTGTTTTTTTTTCCTGATTTAAACCCTCGTTTCCACACAAGATTTTCCCCATGTGATAAACTCCCGGGTTTGAAACCTCACTTGGTTGTGGAAATCCACTGAACAAGTCACATTTTTTAGTCTTGGAGGAAGATAATGGCAAGTTGCCACTGAAAAAATTTGCCAAGAAAATTGTGTGACAAGGTCACTGTAAATCAGCCATGGCTTGAAGGGACACAGTACATCATACTGGCCACAGCTTTTCTCACTTGGTAGAGATGTACTGTAATTCTGTTTATATTTTTTAAAATGTATTTTTCCATCTCTATATATAACGAGCTAGCATGTTGTCACAGTTTGAGCATTGGACTATGACTCTGGAGACCAGGATTCAAATCCCCACTCGGCCATGAGAGCCATCTGGGTAGCCTTGTGCAAGTCACACACTCTCAGCCTTAGAGGGAGGCAACTGGCAACCCTCCTGTGAAGAAACTTGCCAAGAAAACCGCAGTATGGTTTCACTGTAAGCTGGGGGACACAACAACAACATGTAGATTAGCATATGCAGTTTTATGCTAATCAACTGTGTTTTCTTTTTTTGGTAAAGTGTAAGTGACCGCACCATTGTTTTGCAAATTTCCAAAAATGCGAATTGTACAAACAGGCCACCATGAGAGACTAGGGCTAAATCTGCACTGCAGCATTAATGCAGTCTGACACCCCTTTAATAGCCATGGCTCAATGCTACAGAAATCTGGGATTTGTAGTTTTGTGAGCAATTTCGCCTTCTGTGTCAGAGAGCTCTGGTGCCACAACAAACTGCACATCCCACGTTTCTATAGCATGGTGCGTTGGCATTGAAAGCGGTGTCAAACTGCATTATTTCTGCAGTGCAGATTCAGCCTAAAATTGTTAAATTTTTTGGGATAGCTAATTCATCTTAAATTTATATCCACATGCTGTAGATTAATTAACCCAGCATGACCCAGTGTGGTGTGAGACCCGGCGTGGTGTAGTGCTTCGAGCAATGGACTACAATTCTGGGGACCAGGGTTCGAATCCTGACTTGGCCATGTAAAAACTCACTGGGGGCTAATCCGCACTGCAGAAACAACGCCGTTTGACATGGCCGTGGCTCAATGCTATGGAATTCTGGGATTTGGTGAGCCATTTACATTGTAAGCTTGAGGTCAAGGAACTAACTACCAGTTTGTAAGCTACTCTGAAATCATTTCAGAAGAGCAAGGTATAAATACAGTAAATGAACAAATATATTTAGCCTTCTCTGTTAGAAGGCTCTGGTGCCAGAACAAACTACAGTTCCCAGGATTCCACAGCATTGAGTGACGGCAGTTAAAGTGGTGTCAAACTGCATTATTTCTTTGGTGTGGATGCTGCCTGGGTGACCTTGGGCAAGTCACACACTCTCAGCTTCAGAGGATGGCAAGGGCAAACCCTCTGCAAAGAAGCTTGCCAAGAAAACCTTGTGATAGGTTCGCCTTAGGGTTGCCAATGACTTGAAGGCACACAACAACAACAACAAATATTTACACGTTTTTACAGATTGTGGCAAAAAGGAGGGGAGATCTGGACTTTTATATAGTCTCTGGCTATAAGGAGAAGCAAATATATATATATATTTGCTTCTCCTTATATGAGTTCCAACTTACTAAATTAATGTTGACTCCAAAACACACTACAAAAACAATCCATTTCGAAAATGCCTTAACTGCCCTGGCTCAGTGCTAGGGAATCCAGGGGATTGTAGTTTTAATTGTGGCACTGACAGAGAAGGCTAATTAATGTCTCACAGAACTACAATTCCCAGGATTCCCTAGCACTGAGCCAGGGGCAGTCAGTCAAAGCGGTCTCAAAGTGGGGTTATTTCTGCAGTGTGTTTTGGAGCTGGGTGTTGTTTTTGTTGCTCAGAGTGATCATGTGAGGCAGAGCAGAGGAGGGGACTAGAGTGAGTGAGGAATTTCCCTCAGTGTTTTCTGCTTGCCATTAGCCCCGAGGGAGGATTTTTGGGCGGGAAAAGGCCCCTTTCTTCTGTTTTCCTAGTGCTGAGGTGAAATAAAGGGAGACAGAAGGCAGCAACTCCATCAGGCTTCCCGCCTCTTTGTTGCATTGTGTATTGTGTGTTCTAGGCAGGGTAACCAGATGTCCTAACCAGAAAGGAGGACAAGGCCTCACACAATGTAGACATTTCAATAAAAATATAGGAGGCATAAACATACAAGCTAAAAACACTTCTGTAAAGATAAATTCTTGTGTGTATATGTTTTGTGTGCCTACAAGTCGTTTCCAATTTATAAAGATCCTAAGGAGAGCCTATCTTTAAAAAAATAAAACACTTTTATTCAAATTTTTTGACAACCGATGAAATCACAAATAAAATTTCCTTCTATCATGACATCTTGTCGTCTTGTAGATAAATGAGAGTCACATTTTCCTTTGCTTCTCTTCTTCTTTTCTTCCGCCTCCTCTCTGGTGTTGATAATGTTATCTCAGTTCGCTTCATATAATCTCTGCATGTCATAATGGCATAACATTCATTTGTTCATTGAATTCTTGAAATGCAACCAATTCACAGTAATTAAATAGACATGGGTCCAAAACACACTGCAGAAACAATCCAGTTTGAGACCGCTTTAACTGCCCTGGCTCATTTCTAGGGAGCTCTGGGAGCTATAGTTTTGTGAGACATTTGGCCTTCTCTGTCAGAGAGCTCCGGTGCCACAATAAACTACAATTCCCAGGATTCCCTAGCACTGAGCCAGAGCAGTTAAAGCAGTCTCAAAGTGGATTATTTCTGCACTATGTTTTGGACCATAGTCACAGACATAAACATTGCATTATCCCAATATAGAGCTCAATTTTTACATCTTTTTGTTTTTCTTCTTATTTGCTTCTCCTTGTTCTTATACGAGTCCCAATATAATAAATTCATGCTGACTCCTGATTTAAATTAAATTAAAGTTGTTTGGATAATATTATTCTTATTAATTGACTTCATTTACCTCTGCTTTGTAACATGTATATCTGTTGTCTGCTGAAATCGTAACGTAAATTTTATAATTGATATTTAGTAGACAGATATAATACCCTAAGGAGAGCCTATTGTAAGGGTTTCTTGACAAGTTTCATCAGAGGTGGTTTGCCATCCTCTGAGGCTGAGATAGTGTGACTTGGTCAGGGCCACCAGTGGGTTTCCATGGCCGAGCTGGGATTTGAACCCTGTTCTCCAGGGTCCCAGTCCGACGCTCAAACCACTGCACCATGTTGGCTCCCTCATGCTCAAAATGGAAGACTTTTTGGATTTCCTCCTGGAGAGAAGGTTAAAATTCAGGACATATCCTGGAAAAGGGGGACCTTTGGTCACTCTGGTTGTTGGAGCACTGATGTCAAACTCTGGGGTTGTCCTGTTGGCCACTTTAATTGGGGGGAGTTTGTATAATAATACAATAATAATAATACGATAATAATAACCACCAGCAGGCACATTGGAGCAGATTTAAAAGGCTGTGTTTGTTGCCTAACCAAACACTTTTGTTCTCTTTTCACCTTCCATCCTCAACCCTTCCTTATCTCAGGAAGGTGAAAGTTGCTCCTGAAAACCATGCATTTTTCTGGCAGCAGATTATTATATATGTATGTATTTTAAATACAAATCGTTTTAATATTCTTTCTTTCCATCCACCCCAAGGGCAGCAGCCACAACGCCCAGCTGGCAGCCAGACCCAGACATGGGTGCAGCTGGCACCGATGCGATCGCCTGAGGCAGCATAACAATGTAATGGAGTCTCCTTTAATGATGGAAATAAAAAAGTCCTTTGGGTTTTATTTTATTAAAAAAAATAAAACCAAATTTCTGGCCGTCACATTGTCTGCTTGTCTCAGAACTTAGCTGCAGGCCATTGTCGCCGCCTTGAGTCCCTATATTGTGAAATGGCGGGATATAAGAAAATTATATAAAATAATAATTGTCACCCTGAGTAAACTCCTTTCTGGAGCCTGAGGTGATTTCTGCTTAGAAACTGAATAGAAATAATAATAATAATAATAATAATAATAATAGGTTTTGGTGAGTGCCTTCAAATTGTTTCCGACTTATGGCGACCCTTAAAAAGAAGCTATCAACATGATTTTCTTGGCAAGTTTCTTCAGAGAGAGTTTGCCTTTGCCATCCTCTGAGGCTGAGAGAGTGTGACTAAGGAGTTTATTACACAGGGACAACTGGAAGCGTACGTTGGGTTTATCGCATGAAAATTGTGCATTTGCGATTAAGATTTTCACACGACATTGTGAATAAAGTACCATTATCCCAGGAATATCCCGCAAGAATCTCGCAATTGCGATAAAGTTTTTCACATGCTGTCGTCACCAAAAGTGATTAAAGCACCATTAACTTGGGAACAACCAGGCAATAAACAGCAACAAATCATTCTTAGTACTAAGTTCGGAAGCTTCAGCTAGTTCAAAATGCAGCAGCCAGACTGATCACTGGAACATCTAGGTCAGACCATATAAGACCAGTGCTAAAATCGCACCATTGGCTGCCAATCAGCTTCCAGGTGCAATACAAAGTGTTGGTCATCACCTTTAAAGCCCTACATGGCTTGGGCCCGAGTTACTTGAGTCCCAACATAGTCCGCCCCGCACTCTCAGAACATCAGGGAAGAATCTTTTAGAATACTCAAAGACTAGATTAATATCAACTTCCCATAGAACATCCACTGCCATGGCCCCCACATTATGGAACAATTTACCGGAGGAAATCCGTCTTATTACCACTTTAGATGCCTTCAAGAAGGCACTAAAGATGGATCTCTTCAGGCGGGCATGCCTACCCGACCTTCTGTAAAGAAATGGAAGAAATCCCACTTCTGATCGGAACAGCACATTGTAACGGATGTTTTTATTTGTATTGTTGATTCATGTTTTTACTGATTATTGTTTATAATATGTATTTTAGATACCATTGTATTGTATATGGTTTTATGGTTGTAATCCCGCCTCGGTCCAGTGGGAGAGGCGGGAAAATATAAATAAAATTATTATTATTATTATTATTATTATTATTATTAACTGGAAAATCCCGTGAATGATTTGTTGCTATTTTATTGCCTGGTTATCCCCCGGTTATTCCTAGGATAATGACCACTGTGTGTGAAAATCTTAATTGCGATTTAATAGTAATTTGCGTAATTTTCACAGGATAAACCCCGTTTAAACTTCCAATTTTCCTTCGTATGATAAAGTGGGTTTCCATGGCTGAGCTGAGATTTGAATCCTGGTCTCTGGAGTGATTTGAACCCTGGTCTCCAGATTTCCCTGTGGATGATTTGTTGCTAGTTATTCCTGGGATAATGATGCTTAATAATAATAATAATATATTTATATTTTCCTGCCTCTCCCAGATAGATCGAGGCGGGATTACAGTTGGTTAAAACGCATACATCAATAATAATATATATATAAAAATATATCAATAAAAATACAGTTGCTCTTAAAAGCTTTGATCACGACATCATGTGAAAATCTTAATTACAATTGCGCAATTTTCACGCAATAATCACTGTTTAAAGCCTTGAGTTCCCTGTGTGATAAAGCCCATAGTCCAAGACTCAAACCACTATACCATGGTGGCTATTATTATTATTATTGTTAGGTGCTGTGGTTGCCTAGCTGAGGTCTATTATAGCAGCCAGTTCTGGAAAGCGAGGGACTGCTTTGCTGTCCCAGAACACAACAATTTTTAATGATGTATATTTTGATTATTTTTCCTGTTTGTGTTTTTAATGTTTGCGTTTTGTGGCTTTGTAACAATGTTTTTGTTAATCTTTGTAGGCTGCTTTGAGTGCCAATCTGGGGGGAAAGGTGTGATAGAAACAACAACAACAATTCCATTGTAATCTTAACTGTTTGTAATTTTTATTACTACTATTAATAATACTAGCTTGGAAGGATGTTGGGAGCAGTGTTCTCCTCATGACCCTAAATGCAGTTTTAAAGGGGAAAACTTTTAGGAAATTAAACACACATACATGAACTCTGTGCTTTTAAAAGTGTGTGTTTGTGCATGTGTGTGTTGTGCGCCTTCTCTGACTTAGGACCTGTACAGACAGGCCAAAATATAGCTGCTTTGGGTCACTTTGGAGGTATGCTGTTTCAATGATGCATCATGCATCCTAAGAAGCCAGAAGTTGCACCAAAGCTGCACTCCAGTCCCACTCCAGTCCTTAGGACTGGAGCATGGCTTTGGCATGGCTTCTGGCCTCTTAGGATGCATACATCGTTGAAACAGCATACTGTATCTCCAAAGTGACCCGAAGCAGCTTTATATTGGCCTGTCTATATGGGGCCTTATATTACGATTTTCTTGGCAAGATTTCTTCATAGGTTTGCCATTGCCTTCCCCTGAGGCTGAGAGAGTGTGACTTGCCTCAGGCCACCCTTAGACTGGCACATTCCTGAGAGAAAGTGGCTTTCCAGGCTTCTGTCCAGGAGGAAATCCCAAATGTCCTCCATTTTGAGCATGGCTAAGAAGCATGCATTCATCTTTATATATGTGTGTGTTTTTAGCATTTCTTTGCTCATGTCCTCCATTTGGCTCGAATGCCCTACATTTAGTGGTGGCTTGTCCTCCTTTGCAGTGAGGACAACGCTGAACAAGGATGATCAGATGTCCTCACGGCCAAGGAGGACAAGGCACCGCAAAATGTAGGACGCTTGAGAAAAATGGGAGGATGTGACCAACGAAAGCTAACAAAACAAAACCACGCTCTTATAAATGTCAATGCATGCTTCTTAAGTCGTGCTGAAAATGGGAGGGCATTTTGGAATTCCTCCTGGACTGAAGGTTGGAATGTAGGATAGGTCCTGGAAAAGGAGGACGTCGGCTCCTAACTTTTCCTGGGACGCGAGCTGGGAGGAAGAGAGGAAGAGGAGAAAGAGGAAAAGAAGGAACAGAAGAAGGGGCGGAGGGGAAGAGGAGAAGAGGGAGAAGAGGAGGAATAGGAAGAGGGGAAGGAAAAGAAGAGGAAGAGGGGCAGAGGAAGCAGAGGAGGAGGAGGAGAGGAAAAGAAAGAAGAAAAAGGGGGAGGAGGAAGAGAAAAACCAGAGGAGGAAAAGAAAGAGGAGAAGGAGGAGGAGAAAAAGAAAGAGGAGGAGGAAGAGAGGGAGCAGAGGAGGAGGAAAGGAGCAGGAGAAGAGGAGGAGAAGGAAAAAGAGGAGGAGGAAGAAGAAGAAAAGGAGGAGAAAAAAGAAGGGGAGGAGGAGGAGAAGAGGAAGGAGGAAGAGAAGAAGAAATAATAAGCAGTGGAGGAGAAGGGCTGTGGGCGTCCCTTCTCCTCTGTATATACGTCGAGGAGGAGGAGGAGGAAGATGACGAGCCATTGCCATTAGCCTAACAAGGGACGGGTGGCGGCGGCAGCAGCAGCAGCAGGAGGAGGAGGAGAAGCTGTTGTTGCCGCCACGCCACCGCCGCGCCTCCTCCTCCTCCTCTTTTTCCCCGGAGCCATCCTTGACACATACATCCTCCCTCCCTTCCTCTGCCTCTTTCCTCCGGGGCGATGGAGGGGGACCCTTCGGGGCTTGGCTGGGGAGGAAAACTCCTCCGGGGTCCGTGATCTCCTTCCCCTCCTCTTTCCTGCTCCTCCTTGAAAAGTGGGAGGAAAAGAGGAGAGAGAGCTCCATTGTGTTCTGGGGCTTTGGGAAGGCATTCGCGGGGCTTGTTTTCCCCCCAAAGAGACGGATATATATCAATTTTAACAACTTTTCAAATCCTTTTGCGAGGGAGAAGAGAAGCCTTTTGCCCCTCTCTCTCTCTCTCCTCTTTCGGAAGGGTGTTTTCCTGGAATATTGTTTTTGTTCTCCAACTCCGACATAAAACTTTCCCTGTTTTGGGCGCCGGGCTCCTTCGATGTGGACTCCGCGGATTCCTCCTCTTCTTCTTGGACCTTTTGGAACAAGGGCCGGGGGATGAAGTAGTAATGGCGACCCGTTGGGGAGACGGAGACCTCTCCCCGCCGCCCCAGGTCGCCCAAAGCGGGAGCCAGGTAAGGAGTGGCGGAGAAGGAGAAAGGAAGGAAGAGAACTAGCCCTGGCTGGAGGAGGGCGGGGGCGGCTGCTGCTGCTGCTCCTGAGAGAGAAGGCGAAGGCGAAGGAGGAGAAGGGCGGGATTGTGCTCTTCGGGGCTTTTGTGTTTTGCAGGGGAGCGGCGCTAATGGCCGCCCCATCCCTCTCCCCTTCCTCCCTGCCTCCTTCCTCTCCCCTTCCCGCCCGGAGTTGGCCGTTGGGAGCGGTGCGTGGAGCTGGAGGCCGCCCTCGCCTTCCAGCCTCCTCTTATTAGGGAGAGAGAGAGAGAGGAAGGGGGGAAAGTGAAGGGCTTCCGAAAGAATAAAGTTTCGGCACTTCGGTGGCCTCCTCCCTCTTCTTCATCCCCTTGCTTCTCTCCCTCCCCGCCCCATGCTTTTTGCTTTGGGTTCTCTCTCCCTGTTTCTCTCGCCCTGGTTTGGCTTTAGCTTGTCTCTTTCCCCTGATAGTTCTTTGGGTTCTTTCTCTCCCCCAAATGCTTCCTTCACTTTGGGTTGTGTTTCCCCCTCCTGCTGCCTCTTTCTTTTCAGACTTCCTACTTTGGGATGCCTCTCCCTCTTTCTGGGATCGTCTGTTTCGCTCATACTGGTTTTGTTTTAGGTTGCCTCGTTCCCTTATAACTCTTTGGGTTCTCCCCCCCCCCCCCCCACACACACACTTCTTTCGTTTTGTGTTGTCTCTTTCCCTCATGTTGCTTTTGTTTTGGGTTGTCTTTCCCCCTTCATACTTTTATTTTGCTCCTCCATTTCTTTTCCCCTCATAGTACTTTTATGTTGACTTTGGGTTGTCTTCCCCTCGTACTTCTTTCGGATCCCCTCCAATACTTCTTTAATTTTGTGTTGTCTCTTTCCCTCATATTGCTTTTATTTTGGGTTGTCTTTTCACCTCATATAGTCAATTGTTTGTATCCATGGATTCTTTATCCACAGATTCAACCATCCACAGCTTGAAAATATTTCACACACACACACACACACTCCAAAAAGCAGTGCTTGATTTTGTCATTTTATATTAAGGGGGGGGGGGTCCTGGAGCCAAACCCAGTGGATACCAAGGGCCCACTGTACTTCTTTTGGGTTCTCTCTTTCTCTCACACTTCTTTTGTGTTGCCTTTTCCCCTCATATCTCTTTTGCTTTGGAGTTTTCCCAGTCATACTTCTTTTCTTTTGGCTTGTCTATTTCCTTCAGACTACTTTTGGGTTGTCTTTCCCCCTCATACTGCTTTTATTTTGGCCTGTCTTTTCCCCATCATACATCTTTTGGGTTGTTCCTTTCCCCCTCATCCTTGTTTTGTTTTGGGATTTCTTCCTGCCTCCAACATGCCACCTGGGAGGAGAAAAAGGGGACACACAACTCCCTTTCTGTTTTCCCCTTTCTTTGGGGGAAATGCCTGAGGAGAACAGCAACCCCCTCCCTTGTTTCTAGAGAGGGTGAGAAGAGCTAAACTTTGCTGAGATCTTTGATATCCCTTGAAAATCTTTTCCAGGGCAGTTCCCAGGCCTTTCTTCTCTCCTCCTTCCCTCCCATCTCCCTTTGTCCCATAGATTTGATAGGGAGGAGTGAGAGGGCCATGCAGCCCTTCCTCTGATGGTGGTGGTGGTTGTTTTTAAAAATTGAGGCCCTTGAATTTTTATTATTAACCTTTATTTATAAAGCACGAAATCCCATTTTCTCTTCCGTCTGTTGTGTGTATGTGTGTGTTTATGTATATACACACATATTTCCCCCTCCACCTTTTACAGGGCAACTCCAGCAGCTTCCACAGATCAGTTCTATAGGGCTTTTGCATAGTCTGAAGTCCCTTTTTTCACTTACAGTTGTTTCTGGGGAATTCCTGTGTCTCTCTCTCTAGTTTGGGAAGTTGTGTATTTTTAGTGCTTTACAGTGTGTCCTCATGAAAGCTTGTCTTTAGAAAAGCCCCTGTTTCAATCTTTTATCCCAGGCTCCATATTAATAGTACTAAGAGCATTAAATCTCCCTCAGTCCTGTGCGTTTACTCTACATTACATATCAAAGGTGACTTCTGCTATCTGAAATGTTTATGAGGTTTTCCCATGGACTGAGGCACACTGGTGTATTGTGCTGTGCTTGTGTTTATGTGGCGCATATGGTGTGTGAAAGTTTTTACCTCCTGCACGTAAGCCTGTGACGTAGTTGTGTATGTTCTCTACGTGTCGTGACTTTACACTCTGTAGATATTTTCTTAATGTCCAGTATAGGCAAATGTATTCTAAACAAATGATTGCAAATGTCCCTTTGAGAAATAGAATTTAATTCTTCTTAAAAATAGTGTTGGTTTAAGAGGGCATCCTTTAATCTACTGCTCTGTCCTTAGCTTACCCTGATGCTTTGATATAACAGTGCCACATGGTATTATGGCGTTGAAAGATCAGTCTTGTATTAAGAGTGCCCTCTGAGATCTCAGCATAGCAAGTCCCAGTAGTGGAGAATTGTACTGTATTGGGTTATGTTTGTGCCTTAGTAACTTAAATGCATTTTTCATCTACTGTGTGGAGGAAGATCACTGTTGAAAGTGAAGGAAGATAAACAGCTAAACCTTACAATTATTTGGCGGTGAGGAAGATGTGGGACTAGGTGCTGTTCATATAATCTGCCTATCATTAGTTTGGCAAACCATAATGAATCCTTTGCAGATGAGGCATACACAATAGGTGAGATCATATCATTCCATTGAACTAGCTTTTATTTGTGGAAGAACAAACAGGTTTTCATATCTGTAGAAAGGACTTAGTTTTTTAAAAAGCGGAACACAGTTGGCACTTCACATTTGCAGCCTTGGCTTTTGAGGATTTGATTATTTGCACTTTAATTAATATGTTCTCTCTAAAAATCACTAGGCCCTCCAGCGCAACTCTGCCAGAGGTTGACCATAGAGTTGTGCTGGAGAACCTAGAAGTCCCTAGAGAAAACACTTCTCTAGGTATTTGTAGGTCCTCCAGCATGATTCTTTAGTCCACTTCTGGCAGATGTTGACCATAGAGTTGTGCTGGAGGACCTGGTGATTCCTAGAGCAGGGTTCTCTCAGATAACAGGGTTTTTTTAATTTGCAGTTTTTCCACATTCACAAGGGCCCTGTGCCCCTACCCCAGCGAATGTGGATGGACCACTGTTCTCCCTCACTTCCCATTGTACTTGGTGTGAAGCTTTCATACCTAATTATGAAAAAAATCCATATTATTGTATTAACTAACTCAGTACTGTGTATACTCATATATAATAAGTCTAGAAATTTTAGTCAAAAATTGACCATAAAAACTAGAGTTGACTTATTCATGGGTCGGTTTTAGTACCATACTTTAACTCTTATTTTAAAAAAAGGAACAATCCCCCGGGGAAAGGCAAGAGTACAGTCAGCCCCTCTTATACACAGATTTTTTATACACGGATTCAAGCATCCATGGTTTGAAAATGTTAAAAAAAGTATAAATTTCAAGTATCAAACCTTGATTTTCCATTTTTTATAAGGGACACCATTTTGATATGTCATTATATTTAATGGGACTTCAGCATACACAGATTTTGTTATACATGGGGGATCTTGGAACCAACCCCCAGCGTATAAAAAGGGTCTGCTGTATATATAATCTGTCCTAGAAGCACTGACCCCACTATTCTCTTATCCATCCAGCTTTTAGGATGAACACAAACAGTTATGTCTGGCTGGAATTTTGTTAAGTTCTTTGGCATTGTTTTCCTTTGTTTCATCCTTTCGATCCTTGGTTACGTAGCCCTAAGTTTTACCCTCGACTTACTCACGGGGTCTTGCCGAAATCCAAAATTTTGGCCCCAAAACCTGCCCTTGGCTTATACCTGAGTTCAACTTATAGTATATATGGCAGACCTGCACAACTTGGCAGTAGGTAGGGGCCAAAATTAAAATAGGTTGAACTTCTTCAGGCTGCAAATTGGTTTTAATTAAACATTAATAAATTATTATTAATTAATAATAATGAATGTTGTTAATATTAATTCCATTCTCTCCCTCCTCTGCCCAGCCCTCTCCCCAGGAGAAAGCCGAGCAGCGGAGGAGCCTTGCAGGAGGAGTGTTTGCCCATCCTCCTACACATGGCCCTGTTTTCAAAAGCAGGCTGATCAGCAGAGGAGTCTTGAAGTTGTTCCACATCCTTGCGGGCTGCCCAAAATCCTTTGGCGGGCCGCATGTGGCCCCCAGGCTGTAGGTTGTGCAGGCCTGATATACGGTATTTTCTATTCTGTGTTCTTCATTCAAATTAGAGCACTACACACTATATGGTTGTTTAGTTTAGTTCTTCAGTGTGAGCTTCAATATGGTGGATATGCTTTTATTTGGAAGATATTTAATGGAGCTTCCTTTAGCAGTACCTGGATTTAAGAAGGGAGAAGTCAATACTTCAGGCTAGTATATGTATCAGCTAGGGAACTGATAGGATTATATGTAGTTTGCATACACCGTAACTGATCTGTGGAGACTTCCTTCAGGGTTTTATAGTGAAGTTTAGCAGGCCATTTGCATTTCATAATTTCTTTGAAGTGATATTTGTGTCACTAGTGATAAATAATGGTTTTTGGAACATAATTATGTGATGATTTTTTATTACATGGATGCCTTTTAAAAAAGATTCTAGGTGTCCTATGGATAAGATATATAAAAGTTAAAAACAGTAAATATAGTTGTGAAGTCAAAGCTTTTCACAGTGGCATCTATATTTTTTTGTGGGTTTTTCGGGCTATATGGCCATGTTCTAGAAGAGTTTATTCTGACATTTTGCCAGCAGCTGCGGCTGGCATCTTCTGAGAATGCTGGCATGGAAGAGAGTGGGGTGTTGGTTGAGAAGAGGTGATTTGCATGTTAATCTATGTATTGTTCCATTCAACAACATAGGGCGCACCCCTGTGTGCCTGGCCCAGGCATGCGCGCCAGGTGCACATACCATTAGAAATAATGGAGGTTGCTCCTCCGCGCATAATCAAGGTCACGGATCTCAGATCTGCAAGTTAGGAGGGGCGACTGTAGTTCATAATATAATAAGGGAACATTTCCCCACCCCAGTAACAAATGTAAGAATTATCAGTTGGCCTAAGGCAGGGGTAGGCAACCTTTTTGAGCCGGGGGCCGGGTTGCTGTCCCTCAGACAACCGGAGGGCCGAAGCCAAAAATTAAATAATTAAATAATTTTTTTAAAAAAAATAAATATATAAATAAACCAGGACAAATGTAGGACAAAATTTTCAAATGGAAGACACTTTTTTTAAAAAAATGGAGGACACATGAAAAAAATTGCTGATTTTTTAAAAAATGTTAGCATAAATGCATGTTTCTGAGGCTTCTAGAGACAATTGCCCCCCCCAAAGGCCCTGGCGGCAATCGGCGGCAGGACTGGGCTGGGGCCGGTCCCAAGGCCTTGCCGGGCTGCATCCGGCCCGCGGGCCGCAGGTTGCCTACCCCTGGCCTAAGGCACTTTAAAATCAGCCAATATTTTCAAATCTCAGTATTTTAAGGCCAATATTTAGAATCTCTGGGAGTTTAGAAGTGTTTTATGTTGGCACCCAAAACATGACAAATGATGGGAACAGGCGAGTCTTCCTAGAGAAAGCGATCTGCAGTAGGGACCGTCTACTGAAAACTGTCTCCCTCTTATCGCAACCTTTTAAAGTTCCTTCAAATGATGATCACATTTGTACAAGCAGATAGAGGACAGAAGAGACATTCAGTCAAGTGTTGGTGTCTTGAGCTGTATAAGGTTTTAGAGGTTAAAACTAGCCCTTTGAATTGGCCCCAGCAAGGCCTGTTTGGCAAGAATGAGTGTTATATAATCAAACCTTCTATTCCTTTTGAATTGGGCTACTGCATTCTAGCTGTACTTTCCAAATTATCTTCAAGGGTAGACAGATTTATACAGTCAGACCTCCACATTTGCAACTTTGGCTTTTGCAGATTTGGTTATTTGCAAAAATGTTGAATACATTCCAGTGTCCTCCAGAGGTCATGCTGGATTCCTAGAGAGAAGACTTCTCTAGGCATTTGTAGGTTCTCCAGCACAACTCTGTGGTCAGCCTCTGTAGAAGTTGTGAATCTGTTGTGAATTTGAGATGTTAATTTGTTTGTTTGTTGTATGCTTTCAAGTCATTTTCAAAGGAAAAAATAACACAGTATTTTTTTTAATTTATAGTTTTTCCACTTACATGGGGGTCTTGTGTTCCTAACCCCAGTGAATGTGTAGGGCCCAGTATAATGCTGTATAGAAACCCATCCTGGAAGTTAAATGAATGTTGGGCCTTTGGTATTCTCTGGGGTTTGGTTCCAGGATCCTCTGGAGTTTGGTTTGGTTCCCTGTGGAGTTTGGCTCCCTGTGGAAACCAAAATCCATGGGTGCTCAAGTCCCATGTTGCTCAGTAAAATGATATACTTTATATGAAATGGCAAAAAATGTGTTTGCTTTTTGGAAATTATTTTGGGGAATAAGGTGCACTGTGCCTTTAGTGAGTGACTTAAAACTGCCTTCTAGAGTATTAGAGGTGTGCTTAGAATATTTGCAATGTGTATAATGAAATGTCTAAGATATGGGACCCAAGTCTAAAGATGAAATTCATTTATGTTTCATATATACATTATACATATTGCCTGAAGTTAATTTTAAGCACAATATTTCGGATAATTTTTGCATGAAACAAAGTTAATGTACATTGAACTATCAATAACCAAAGGTGAAACAAGCTCAGCCACCCATTTGGATGATTTTGGATTTTGGGAAAAATTGAATTTGGAATTCCAGATAACCTGTAGTTTCTCTAGAAAATGGAGAAGAATTTGCAGATGACCTTGCAATTATTTACTGAATGTTATATACATATTTATTATTATTATTATTATTATTATTATTATTTTCTTATATCCCGCTTTTCTGCCAACATAGGGACTCAAAGCAAGTCAGTAATCCCAAAGCAAGCCATTTCTAAATAATCCTGGACATATATATATATAAAGTGTTCTTTGCTTTTATTTGTATAACCCAGCTTCATCAGAGTGTGGGAATCTTACAGTACAGTATGGAGCAACTCAAGTAGCTTCATTTATGAATTTAATTATCAGTTTACTTTTGGCTTCATCGCTAATTCCTGAAATGTATCTCTTTTGTGCTTCCCTTTGAACTCTTTGGTAATGAAACTGCTGGCAATGCGATGGCACGATATGTGAATTTGATTGTTCTATGCTTTCAAGTCATTTTCAACTTTTGGTGACCCTCAGGTCACCAAACCCCTCAAACCCCTACAGCACACTAGCTACCTCAAGTATGAATAGTATATTTTTAAATATTTGGGAAGTAGAATTCATCCAAATTCAAGACATATATACCTTACATTTCTAATACAGAACTAAGTAATTCTGAAATGGTTTCTGTACTAACTTCAGTGGTCTGTATTTTACTTTTGTGCTGCTCCTATATTCTTCCATACGTCTTTTGTTGTTGTTGTGTGCTCTCAAATAGTTTCCAACCTATGCCTTAGGAAAGCACAAATACCAGTTAAGATAAAATTCTAACAATCATTTTGTGTTTGGGCTAACGGATTTGAACCAAAGATTATTGTAGAGATTGTATGATGTACTTCTTAGTATGCACAGATTTGGGAATTGCTGTTGGATCTTCTGTTTCAGTGAGGACTGCAAATGTTTACATGGCCACTTCTGTGGTAAGAGAGCCATAATGTACTAACCTTTGGTTCTGATGTAGTAAAATTACAAATTGTCTTTGTCTCAAGAATATGTGCCAGTATTGATTGAACAGGTTCCTTCAGTTATGGACCTGTTAATTTGTTGTTTGCATGTTTGCTGAGAAATAAGCCTTGCTGACTTCAGTAGGAATTTTTTCACAAGTAAACATGTATAGGATTACAGTCGATAGTACAGTGCTAGAGGATTTCTTGGAATGCACTCCATAAAAGCTGTTTGGAAACCTATGTGAGCCAAGGTTTTTTTTAATTGTCTGTGTACAGTATTCTGTTAAGTAAACAAATTAGTGTATTGAATGTAGAATAGGATGAACAAGTATAGGAATTCAGCAACAGAAATTTCCAGTTATTACCTGAAACTTCTTCAGATGCATTGCTGACAAATCTCTCCTTTGTATCTGTAATACATGATATTCTTCCACAACCTGCTTTCAGGATTTGGAACATTCTGCTATAGGAAGCTAGGCTGTGCGCCTCCCTGTTGGTGATCCTTCTGATACTCTGGGTTGGAGCAGATGGGCAGGAAAAAGCCTCTTGATCCTGGGTTTTCTGAAGGTGGGTTGAAACCCCATTGTCCATATCGCCTGCTCCCAAGGCGAGCCAAACACCCACGGGGTGTCCACACCCTGCGGCGTCAAGCTGTGCTGCGTAGTTATTTTTTGGGGGTTATCTTCGCACCATGCATGTACACTATTGCACACTGCCTGTGACCCAATTACCTGCTTCTTCCTGCTGAGATGCCATTCCATTGGACAGCTGCCCATATGACTGGCCACACAGTCACCCGTGTCATGCACTGCCTGTACAGTGCATCAGTGTGCTGAGTGATATGTTGGCAAAGCACAATCATGGAGGCTCCCCATACATGCCCCTTCACTCCATGCTCCCTTGTTGGACTGTCTAGTTTGCGTATGTTGTAATCACATCCACTGCATTATTGGCAATTGGGTTTTTGCTTTGCCACAGTCTTGTACTGGTATTGGACTATTTATATGCTGATGCAAAGGTGCACATTTTCTGCCCCAAGTCAGAGCATCCCAGCTTCTTTTTGCTTAGGTTTTTAGCCCTGGAGCGCTGCTTCCTTTCACTTTCTACTCACCTTTGCCTTGTGTGCCATCTAAACACCCCGTCTTCAAAGCAGTTAGTAGCTGCTTTATTTGACCAGTGTGATCTACTCCTCAGATAGCTTTTTGTTCAGTTGAGACTTTAGCATTGAGTTGGATTTGAACTGAAGGGGGTCTTTTTCAGTATTGTCTTTTCCTTCTTTTATGTGTTGTATCTGGGTTTTTTAATATGAATTCTTCGCAGTCATTGCTGAGACAGAAAGGCTGGCTATCAGTGTAATAAATAATTTGGAAGTTAGTTCAGTGAGAGTTTAAAAGTGGAAGCAATGTCTGTCAGACACTTTTAGGTTACATCAGAGGAAGAGAGGGCAAACGTCTGAGTTACCAACATAGCTTGAGCACATCCAGTCTTATCTTATTTTGGAAGCTAAGCAGGGTTGGGCATTGTTGGTACTTGAATGCAAGACCACCAGAGATCTTCAGGTAAGGCTAGAAATCTGTCTGAAACCCTGAAGAACTGCTCCCAGTTAGGGCTGCTAGTTTGGAGCTAGGTGGACCGATGGTCTGACTAGGTGTAAAGCAACTTCATATGCTCCTATCAATAGGAAAAAATCCCATCTAAGCACAGTGTTGGGTTTAATTTTCCTCCTGTAACATTAACGTATGCTGTACTTTGGACAGATGAAAGACAAATGAATAACGTCAAACTATTCAGCCTTTCCAATGGGACTCCTTACAAAGTGCCTTCAAATAGACTTTTCTGTGCTTCTATAGAACTCGGGAATGTCACCTTTTGCTCTGTAACTTCCAAAGTTCCAAAGGAACATGGCCATAACTATGGCTTTTGCAGGCATTCTGAGCATTTTAGTTGAAAAAGTAGCATCTCCAGGTCCTGGCTGTTTAGGTTACTGAGTGTAGTAACGCAGAGGCTGAACAAAATAATTTAGTCTTTTAGTTCTGTGTCTCACTTCTCTCCTGACTTAATTTTTTTGCTTCTGTTGGCTATGTTGAAGTATAAAAGGCACTGTTCTCTTTGTACTGTTCCTGACTGTAGACAGTTGTGCTCAAGGGCCATCACAGTGAGCGTCAGGAAAGGCAAGTAGCTGGCTGTGAAAGGGCTTAATGATACTTAACTGGAAGTGAGGCAGCACCTCTGCAAGGGGGCAAGGTTCACTGAGCTTTCTATGTATTCACCTCTCTTGTGTCTTCCTGTTGGCTCCCCTCAGATTGGATGCTAATCTAGTACAGTAAATGGAATTGGTGTGTCAATTCAGGTCAGCCTGCTGCACAAGGGACCCTTAATGGGTTTTTTTTGTGCACTGATGAGGATTTTTATGTGAGAATGGAGAATCTTTGCTGCCACTTAACAGACTTCACTTGCAGCTAAATAGAACTGTAATGTGAATAGATTTTTGTCTATAAATATTTGTGTTTACAATTTCTCCCTCCCTCCCTCTCTCTAGTGACAACTTGCCAATAAAAACATTCTTTGTTAAGGCAATAGGCAAGATGTTTCACTTTGTGAAATTTCATCAAAATATTGTGAGTGCACTGGTAGCAGCTCAGAAAGGTACCACGACATTATAAAGCCAGTAGTAAATCAAAATACAGAACTGAATCAGTACTAAAACTTATACAGTATTTACAGATTTTTACTTCTGAGTTGGCTTTTTCCTATTACGAAATTAGGTAAATGAGTAGCAAGCTTGAAGCAAAATTTGAATTCTTTCCCCAAAGCTTTGCATGTAGTTAATAAGCATGGTATGCCATATTTTAATTCCAAAGTTTAAGATTTATTTATTTGGCATTCATCTTGTTCATAATGATATTACACGCTTCTCTGGAGGTGAATTCTGCATGTTCTAATGTTGCTTTGCATTTTTTAAAAAGATGTAAATGTTAATTCTTGAAGAAATCTGTTGTCTCTGGTCCTTGAGATGTTGGTGGAGCAAAACTCCCATAATCCACCCTGTACCATTGATTTTGCTGGATAGAGTTGATGAGAGTTGTAGGCTGACATCTGCAGGGCCATATGTTCCCTTCTCCCAGTCTAAGGAATTTATGCTGTGGAAACTCCAGTGATAATTTGATAGGCCATTTCAAATATCAGATTTTTGGGAGATTCAAAGAGCTGAGAACAATAGAGTTTCCAAGTACGTGTTTTGCACAAGTCTCTGGTCTTTCTGTATCTTAGCGTGTGACACTGCCTAGAGTTATGCATGAGCAAATACTGTTGAAATTAATAGGACTTGCTTTGTATATCCACTGGTGTAGTTGCTGATTTACAGCTAAATCCACAATTCAGTTATGCTGCAGTTTCAGCCTGTCTGGTTCTGTTGACTTCACTTGGGGTTAAAATACTCTTAAATGATTGTATTTCAGTTAAAATGGGTTGCTAATGGGTGGCATTTTTCTGGATACCAGTAAAAATCTAGTTGACCCCCCCCCAAAATGTAAATATATACACTGTGTCAACTATGCTTTAATAATACACTTGTCCCTCCTAGTTGTAAAATTCCTATTCGCGGTCTTAAATTTCTGTGGATAGAAAGCCAGGAGGGTGAAAATGGCACTCAGGACCACCCGGCCATTATATCCAGTAGGGTTTGGATATTTACGATTCGCGGGGGGGGGTTCTGGAATGGATCCCTGTGAATTTGGAGGGACAACTGTATACAGAAAAAGGCAGACTTGTTAGTGACTTACTATTATTATTAATATTATTATTGGAAGTATTGAACAAATACTTCTGAAATCAGTAGGATTTCACATAAAAAGGTCAGTATTAATAAAGGTACTTCATTTTAAGCATTTCTAACCACTGTGAAATAATTGATTTTATACAGACTTAGTGTAGCTCAGAGATAAAGAGGAGTGTCAGCTTTTTGAGGGGGCAGTGTTCAAACTTTTTTTAATCCATACATCCCTAGGTACTCTAAGGAAAGTCTTTAGGGGGGCAGTTTCTCCACCCTCTTGCTCTAGGCAGTTTAAGACACAGAAAAGGTATTTTTACCCAACAGAGAGTGACCTAGACGTTTTCTGGCTTACTTGGTGTTGGAAGAAAGACCGCTCCTAACCCTAAAATGGGCTGAGGGGGGCAAGCTATATGAGAAACTGCACTCTAACCCTTTGGGCATTTGGGAGGAATTTTTTAAAAGGCTTTATTACAAAAATGCAAGCCTCCAAGGTTTCTGAGTAGGTTGGTGCAGCCCACTGACCCCTTACAGTTGCCCATCCCAGTCTTGGGAAGAGATACACAAAACAAGATCCTATTGATTTCAGCAACTGTGTGATACAAAATAGTTGAATGACTTAGGACCTGGACATACAGGCCAAAATAAAGCTGCTTCGGGTCACTCTGGAGGTATGCTGTTTAAATGATGAATGCATCCTAAGAGTCTGGAAGCCATGCCAAAGCCATGCTCCAGTCCTAAGGACTGGAGCGCAGCTTTGGCACAGCTTCTGGCCTCTTAAGATGTGTGTGTCATTTAAATAGCATACCTCCAAAGTGACCTGAAGCAGCTTTATTTTGGCCTGCCTATTCAGGCCCTTAGTTGTGACTTTTATCTTGTGAATTTAGCTCAGATTCTGTGTGTATATGTGATTTTTGGTATAAAGAAAACACCTGCCTACTTGCTATCATTGTCACTTTAACATAGGAATATATATCCTTGTGGCAATAGCATACTAACAGAGATTGCCAGATTTTCAGAACTCATTCCACCCCATTTCCCAATAAATTGTGGGTTTAAAAAAAAATCTCCTCACAGAAGAATTTGTTCTATGTTTTTCTAAAAATATATGTTTCCCAAAGTATTTTATGTAAACTGTATTTGTATGGGGGCTTTTTTTTCAAATACTGGTATATAATCTGTGAGCACGTTTCACTTGTGTGCATATTTTTATGTCTCTTTCTTTCACAAAAAGATGTGTATCTGGCTTGGAGAAATGCATTTTTGACATACAATTCTTTTTTGACACACAATTCTTGAGTTGGCTTCTTGGGTGAAACGTTGCATTTTAAAAATCAGCAGAATAGATATCTCACCCTCCTCTACCCCAGAATTGTGGTTGCATTTTAGAAACGTCAACTATTGTAAATAGTCAACATTGGAAAATCTTCTGTGTACCAACTAAAACTTACCCCCCCCCCCAAATGGAGGAGAATATAAAAATCAAGACATTCTCACCTTCTGTTTAACTAGTGACTTCTATTTTATATTGAAGGTTACCAGAGAATTTTGCACACCCGAACAAAACACGCATCCTTTTGCCTTTAGTAATAATGCATCCTGAGTTTTCTAGGGATATAAATGTTTCTGTAAGAGCTTACTATACTTATGTCTACATATAATTCTGTGCTGTAATTCAGCTATGGAAATTGTCTTACATATTTTCATGGATGAATGAGTGGGTTGATTCTAGCTATTGTTAATACTGGAACACCCAGGGATTATCAGGACCACACCTATACGGTAGAAATAGGGCAGAAAGAGGCCCTTTCACCTCGTATCATAAAAGTAGTGAGATGACTCATTGTATTGGACTGGTTGATTAAACACAAGCAAACAAGAGATTTACCAAGATGTGGACTTTCATCCCCTTGTGTCAAATTAGATTGTAGGATCAGGAACTCATTAGTAAGATTCTAAAATGTAAGGTTGTTTCATGTACTTTTTCTTGGGTGGAAATACACTAATGTTAAAATGGAAGTAATCCTATTTGAAGAATTTTGTAGTACTGTACAAGTTTTTGTGTGCCTTCAAGTAGTTTCCAGCTTAATGGTAACCCTGAAGACAGGGATTTTCTTGGAAATGTTTTCTCAGAGGGGTTTGTCCTTGCCTTTCTCTCAGGCTGCGAGAGAATGTGACTTGCCAAGGTCACCCAGTGGGTGGCTAAACAGGGATATGAACCCCAGTCTTAAGAGTCAAAGTCCAGTGGTCAAGCCAGTACACCACACTGCCTTTCCATTTTTAAAATTACTTCCTACAGTGTATGAAGGGGGATGTTGAAAATTCTTGCGGAAAATATATAGTATATGTCGTTTAGCTTCAAATTCTCCTCTCTGCCCTATAGAATTTTTAAACCCATTAAAGTTCTAGTACAGTTTGGATTTGAAAACTCTAGATGCCAGAAAATGCCAGATATCTGACACAAATACATGTAATATCTGTATTCTAAATTGTCGTTCTTCCACAGATGGTTTGTGACCCTAAAATTAGGTTGCGGTTAGACTGTAGTGAGGGACAGGTTGTGAGCACACTGATATTCAACTTAAATAAATAACTTAAATATTAAATAAGTGTGTTTGCAAGTTGTCATCAGTAGCACATTGGCACTGTGGTAAAGTCTTGCTCACCTCTGTTCTTTACAGTTACACAGAGGAATCATTTTGTTAATTATCATAGCCCCACCTGCCATTCTCTTCTTCCTGTTGATGAGGCAGTTTCACTTTCAAATCTGTTAGCTCATCCTCCCTACAAACCATTCTCCTTGTGGGATCTCATTTCCAGTATGTATTCAGATATATTTGCAAGACTGTTTCTTGAGAAATGTTTAGCACTTTCCACTTTGCTTCTACTAGGCAATCATGGGGACTTTTAATGCTTCCAGTGCACATTGATGTGTGATACTTTTTTTTAATCCACTGTTAAGAGGCGGTAGAGGAGAGAGGGAGATTAGATAAGAGTTTGTTTGCTATAAAATTGTGCTTTTAAAAGAAAATCTTGAACTGGATGTTAGAAGATATCCAGTAATGCATCAAACACATTTAACAATAAATAACTGTACAGGATTTAAATCTTGCTTACTGTCACTGGTTTCTGTTCTCCAAATGTAGTGGGCTTACCTTTAATTTTTTTATTCTATTTGCTCAGCTGCTGTATTTGTGACAATAAATAACAATAACTCTGGACCTTGTAGCATCTTTGAGACTAATGGATAGAAAGAAGCTAGTAGCATGAGTTCTCCTAGACTTGAATCTACATTCTTAGATGCATGGGATGACCCCAACTAGACTCAAGTCTGTGGAAGCTCATGCTACCAGCTTCTTTCTTTTATTTAGTCTCAAAAGTGCATAGAGATTTGCCTGACTAACACAACTGTATTTTTGAATAATTACAGATGGATAGAAGTGAATCTTGACATGGTCTACTGAATGTATGTCTACATTTTGTGTAATGTGTAGTATATACAAGATGGAAATGTACATTCTGTATTGATTGCAGAAAGTATGCTGTAAACTAGAAAATCTGTGACAGTTCCGAGAAGCTGCAACCATGGCAGATAATCTTTCCATTTGTAGTTATAATAATACTTTGGTGATCTTTATGCTAATTTAAAACTGAGGAATTGTGTAATAATTCAAATAGTTTCTCTAATAAGTTATCCAAAAATCAAATTAGAATCCTGGTTCTACTTTGGCATTAGGTGATAGCAGAGGCCAGAGTGCATTCTTGCTTGGATTTGCTGAAAGAATGATGAGTCCCGTGAAGCTAATTATATTTCCTTGATTGCAAGTTTTAAGTAGATTTTGGCAAATCAAAATTTTTGACCCAAGTCTCTGAACTCAGAATCACATCCCACTGAGTTCAATGAGACATTCCCCCAAGTAAATGTACATAAGTGTAGTTCTAGTACCTGCTTGTTGATTGTTTTTAGCAAGACCATGGGAAACACAGCTGATACAACAAAAAATAGTATGGAATTATAGCTTACTTTGTATTTCCAAACCTTGACTGGGGTATTGTTTTCCAAAGGGAATATAACGGCTTTGTAAAGGGATGGTAAAGGTAATCTAAGCCTGTCCATTTTGAGTGTACCATCTGACATGAAGCTAATTGATGCACATTCTAGAAAAACAGTCTGATTGGAGAAAGGCTTAAGCCTTTTCTGGTACATAAGGTGTGTGTATGTGAGACAGAGACAGAGATGTACGTTTGAAGTTTGATTTTGAAGGATACTGGCCTTTTGCTTGAGGTAATATATTCTCTTTCAACCAAAAGGCCAGCATCTCCAAGATCAAACTGCAGAAGAGCATCTCTCCTCTCTCTCTCTTTCACACCCACCTTATGTATCAAAGGCTTAGAAGTACTGTATTTCTCCAATCAGACTGTCTTTTAGAATGTGCACCCATTATCTTTATATCCTATGGCGCATTTGATTTTTAAAAAAATGTTCTCCTAGAGAACCAGTGTGGTGTAGTGATTTGAGTGTTGAACTGTGGTTTGTAGTGGTTTGAGTGTTGGACCAAGGTTCGAATCTTCTGCTCAACCATAGAAACCACTGGGTGACCTTGGAAAAGTGACACACTCTCAGCCTCATAGGAAGACAACCCCAACCAAACAAATCTTGCCAAGAAAACCCTGTGACAGGTTCACTTTAGGATGGGAAGACTCTGGCCTGCTTTTGAACCTTCACTTTTTAAAAGGAAGGTAGTTGAATGTATAGTGACAAAATAACTGCAGGTATATTTATTTATTTATATAATTTCTATAGCATACTGCTCTTATATGGATGCTTACATGGAGATCTTCTCAGTGGTCAAGTTATGAAAACTACTGATCTTCAGTAGCCAGGTATTGTAGGGAAAGGATGAGGAAAAGGAGGAGGATTGTTCCCCTAGTTTCTTTGGTGGCTTGGCTTGGCTGCTGCAGTGGTTCTTCTGGTATTAGTTCTTGCTGCCTTCAGTGGCCCCAGACTGGCAGATCCAGACATTTTTGCCAGAAGTGGTGTAGGTCAGTGATTGTTGCTTTTCCTGTTCTTCCTTTGTTGCTCTTACTGTGGCTCCTAGGTTGTTGGCTGATGCTCTCTGCCAGGGAATGGTTGGAGGATGGAGGAACCAAATGAAGGTGGTGTCTCAGCAGAGGTGATAATGACCTGGCCTGGCCTCCCTTTGTGGCAGCTTATTGCCAGGTCACCATATCTTGGTAATATTATTCCATGACTCATTTAAGGGAAACATCCAACATGGAGGTGGCTTTTTTAGATTGCAAGCCTGAGGGTAGGGAAATGTCTAATTAACAATTTGTAAGCTGCTCTGATAGCCTTTTGGCTGAAGAGCAGGGTATGTATAAATAAATAAATAAATAAATAAATAAATTGATGATGATGGTGATGATGATGATGATGATGATGATAATAATAATAATAATAATAATAAGTCCTTGATAGATCTGCATCTGAAAGGCTGCTTTAACTGTCCTTACTTAGTGCTAGGGAATCCTGGGAACTGTAGTCTATTGCGGCACCAGAGCGCTCTGACAGAGAAGGCTAAATGTCTCACAAAACTATAGTTCCTAGAATTTCCTAGCATTGAGCCAGGGCAGTTAAAGTGGTCTCAAATTGGATTATTTCTGCAGTGTCTTTTGGACCTTTGAGTGACACTTTAATTCAAACTGGTTAAAAAAACTAGAAAGTTCCAGATTTTGTTCCTGTTTTTCCAAATTTTATTTTGGAAATCCATTCACACATTTTTTATCCCATAATATTTTTTGTCAGCCTCCAGTACAATCAGATTTTTTATAACTTCTTCCCATGTTGTTTTATTTTAACCCAGTAGAAAATCAGAGCTAGGCCTTAGTAACCTAAATGCACCAGATCCTATCTTATTTTGGAATCTAAGCAGGGTCAGCCCTGCTTAGTATTTGAATGGGAGACCACCAGTGAATACTAGTTGCTGTAGGCTATATTTCAGAGGAAGGAACCGGCAAAACAACATATTTGAGTTTTCCTCACCTAGCAAAACTCTATAAAATTCACGGGATTGCCATATGCTGACAGGCAACTTGAAGGCATATACACAAACAAATCAGAAAGAACAGGAACAAAATCGGGACTTTTTGATCAGTCTTAATGCTCCCTTGGTCAGCTATCTGGCAGCAGAGACCATAATGTAGTTCTTTTTAGCTCTCCATTCTCAAGTCTATTTTATATTTTTGTGAAACCACTGGAAGAGATGAACTGTAGCACTGCAGGTGGGCATTACTTCTACAGTATATTCCTCTGACAAAGCAACTAGCTTTTTTTTGGTTCTAAACCAGTGTCTGAAGGGTGTGGTTAAATGACCAATGTTAAATAGCCTATCCAAAGCTGAACATGCTAGATTACTAAAAAGCAGAGGCTGCCTTTGAAAATTGTCAAGAAATTTCAACTGAACCAAACTAAATTATCAACTAAACTAAATAAAGCCCTGAATCTATACATTTATTTTATGTGACTGTTTT
>NC_056527.1:23269367-23331367 GCF_019175285.1 Sceloporus undulatus
GTCATCTCTATGTGTTCTCTCACTGTTTCTAGGCAGAATTCACAATGCTAGGTTTCATCTGTAAAGCCCTAAATCTATAGTCAGACTACCCAAAGGATCATTTTCTCTCACATACACCTACTTGGATGCTGAAAGCATCTTCAGAGGCTCTTTTCTATGTGTCCCCGTCAAGTGAGGTATGATGGGTGGCTATTAAGGAGAGGTTTTAATTGAGGATGACCATTAAGGAGTGGTAGTACATAGTTGTTCAATGCCTTTCTCAGAGAGTCCAACTAAGTTATTCTTTCTTGCTTTTTGGGGTCAGGTGAAGGCCTCTTCTCATTCTTTTCTCATCCTTTTAAAGTTATTTTCATTGCAAATTGTTGCTAGTCTTATTTTGATATTTCTTTACTGTTTGCCTTTTATCTTATATTGGTTTTAGTTTTAACTTTCATGAGTAGAGGTTAGTAGTAGTAGTATATGAACTGGATCTTTCTCTCTGACCAGATTAGGACCTACTGGTGCTCTTGGACTTTGCTAAGTGCCTAAATGTCATGAAAAATCATTTGTTATAATTGTAACCCTTTAAGGCTGTTATACTGTGCTTTATTGATAAATTTATTTAATTTTATTTCTCCCAAAACGTGGTTTCAAGGGGCTCACACGAATAACAAAAAATATACAGATAAAAGCACAAATGTTATAATACTAAAACACAGGATAATCAGTTACACTATTAAAATGCAATGTGAAAGCACTTCCAATAACAAAATGCTAGTATCTACCACTTAAATGCCCTTTCCTCAGCTAAAAGCCTGCCTGAATAAGAAAGGTCTTTACTTGGCAATGACAAAACAAGAAGAGGGCCAGTTTACTTTCCTTTAGAATGGAGTTTTAATAAATAAAATAATAATAAAAACTTTATTTATATACCGCCTTTCCTGTAGATCAAAGCGGTTTACAACATAGTAAGCATGTGACACATGTCACAGTACAAAACAATAAAATGGCTTAGTAATCACAATCACAATTCCATACAATTTCCTAAAAACCTGAACCATGTACAAATCCTTAAAACCATCAATTATGGGGGGACTCCATAATCTAAACAGAATCAGGCAGTCGTGTCTCCACCAAATATGCTTGTGGGGATTGAGACCTGCCCCTGAAGAGTCTCCCCTGAAGATCTCAAACTCTAGTCCAGGCTCATATAGGAGAATACAGAACATCCTGTGGTAAAGCCCTTGCTGCGGATAATATGGAACCGTCATTTGTTAAAGAATGCCAGCCTTTGTGTTTTAGGAGGCACAAATATATGATATTTGCACTGATTACTGCTTAGCTTCCAGGTCCAAAGTACAGGTAAATTCTTTTATATCCTGGGAACTGCATACATCAGCAACTGTTGTCATGTTAAAAGGCAAGTACAATCAGCCCTTCACATTTGTGGCTTTGACTTTTGAAGGTTTGATTGTTTATGAATTTGATTAATATTTTCTCTCTGAATCTCTAGGTCCTCTAGCATGACTCTGTGGTCAACTTCTGCCAAAAGTCACACTGAAGGATTTAGAGATCCTTAGAAGAGGATGCCTAGGCATTTTTAGGTCCTCCAGTGCAATTTTATGGTCACCTTCTGAGTGATGTTAACCATAAATTTGCCCTAGAAGATTTAAAAGATTCCTAGGGAGGTGTTCTCTTAGGTAAAAAAGGGTCTTTTTTATTTGCCATTTTTTCACTTTCATGGGAGTCCTATGCCCTTAACCCCAGTGAATGTGGAAGGTCCACTGTAGTTCTACATACAAGTATTACATGGAATGAGACTATCTTTGACACAGAGCAAAGAATTACCAGAATTGTTATAAGATTATGGAATAGTCTCCTCTGTTAAGGTACAAGTAGATCTGTGTTCTGGTGGTTCTGTGCTCTCATATTCAGTAGGGATGCAAAATCTGCTACTGTTGTTACCACCAAAAAGTGTGGATGTCAAGACACTGTGTTGTATCCAGTGAATTTTGTCATTGTGTTATAGGCCAAACAGAGAAAACTGCAAACCTTATGTGTGTGTGTGTCTTTTTGCAGTCATGCTACTTGGCATTTTTATAGTACCTGAGGTCCAAAACACATTGCAGAAATAATCCAGTTTGAGACCACTTTAACTGCCCTGGCTCAGTGCTAGGGAATCCTGGGAATTGAAGTTTATTGTGGCACCAGAGTGCTCTGACAGAGTCTCACAAAACTACAGTTCTCAGAACTCCCTAGCATTGAGCCAGGGTAGTTAAAGCAGTCTTAAACTGAATTTCAATGTGTTTTGGACCTTAGATTAACATGTTTTATATACACAAGCATTAACAACAGGTCTGTAAAGTAGGTTAGTGTTATTCTTATGTTGTAGATTCAAGACTGAGCAAAAATGACTTGCATAAAACCATTGAATCAACTCATGTCAGCCCAATGATTCAAGATTCAACTGATCTGTAAATCCCTTTGATCCACCAGTCCCCACACACTCTCAAGTATTCAACTTTTAGCCCATTAAATTGTTGAGCAAAGCATGTGGTACAGTCCCTTAAGATTGTGTCACTTAAGAATGAAGGCGTGGAAGCATTTGAAAAGCAACTACTGTACATTGCAGGGAAAGCCAAGATACAGTGCTTCTTCCTGTGTTGCTGTTATGGTTTCTGCTGTGAGAGACCCTTCCAACATGCAGTGTGCCCCACTTCCATCCCATTCAATGGTAAAGGTGCTGGGAGACTATATCATATGCCTTCCAGAAAATTTGCATTGGCTCTACATTGTTAAACTTAATAACTTCCTATGTATGAAAGAGGAATCAATACAAAAATGTTCTTACCCTGCTGCATCATGTCAGCAATGGCACTAATTCATCTACCAACAGCAGAGTGTTAATCAGAATTCCTGACTTGGTTCCAGACCTCCTGAAGTTGATCTTCGTCTTGGAACATTGCCTTGCAAAAACTTGCTGCATTTATTGCTGTTGTAATAAGCACATGCGCCTTGCAACCCTGGTTCCCTTGGCTTAGTAACGGAGATGAGCAAAGCTCCCTATAGTCGGACACGACTAATTATTTTTGTCAGAACTCATTCCACCCCATTTCCCAGACTATATCCAGGCAAGGCTGCTGCTGGTTTTCCAGGTGAACCTTCTGAAAAGCACTCCGTGCTACAGGGGTCGTGTAGCCCTGTAGAAGAAATAAGTAGTGCTAAGATGGGGATTTAGGTCCAGAAGCCGCCCTTTCTCCCCCGGATGGAGGCCGCAGCAGACAAACACTGCTGCCTCCGCAATGCCTAAAAAGAACCTGGTCCCAGCGCTATTGGCGCTCTCACATGCAACGATGATGTCTACGCTGCGCTGTTTGGGCACTGCATGGATGTCATTGTTGTGCGCCCTATATGGATGGGCACGCGCAATCATGGCGCACTGCACCGCCGATAGTAGGGCTGGGTGCGTGCGGATGCATAGCCCTACCAAGACCTAATTTCAGCCCCAGATTGGACCTTATTCTTCAGTTACTTCTGATGGATTTGTGCTCCTCCAGATTATAGTATCCTTGACATAAACTGCATCAGGACTGCAGAAATCTAATTTGACACCACTTTAACTGCATTGGCTCAGTGCTTTGGAATTCTGGGAATTGCAATTTGTTGTGGCACCAGAGCTCTTTAACAAAGAAAGTTAAATGTCTCATAAAACTGCAGTTCCCTGAATTCCATGACATTGAGCCATGGCAGTTAAAGCATTGTCAAACTGGGTTATTTCTGTAGTGTGGATGCAACCATAGACAACCATCATAGAGACCCTTTATTCAGGATTAAGCTTGTTGACTCATATAGCTCATGGCTGAATCCAAACACTGTTGTTCTGTGCTTTCATAGTGTCACCTGACCTGGATAACAGGGAGCTCTAGATTGGATGCCATAACTTACTGATGACACTTCATGTTATATTCCTGGATGACCTTACCTATTAATTTCTTGTAGATATTAAAGAACAAAACAGTACCTTGAGATACCCTCAGTTACAAATTCTGACTTTTCAGGAAGAAAGTCTCCAGTATAATTATCTGGAAATGAATGTTCAATCAGGATGGAACCTTTGCAGTACTGTGATAACTACCTACAGACTGATGGGTGATGTGGATTTGTAGTTTACCTTGTTTATCTCCCCAAGAAAGATCACTATTCAGGACAACCAAAGCTGTTTTTTTAAAATTGAAATAGAGCCCCAGGATGGATTAAAATTGTCTTGGTCAGTGCTTCTCAACATTGATATTTTTCAGCTACAACTGGTTATTTGCTATTTTTATGGGGGGATATTAGCAGTTATAGTCGGGTATCATCTGTGGACCCAAGGTTGGGAACTGCTGGTCTAGCTAATCTGTTTTTTCTATGCCTTGAATTAGACCCTGGCTTGGTGGCAGCCTAAACCCAGGCTCAAGCACCTTGCTAAAGGGGAAATTTCTGGCAGTTATCCAGGTCCTGGGAGGCCCTTTTCAGTTATGGTTATATTGTTGTCTCTCCTAAGGGTGGCTGGGATGTAGTCTCCCTCTTAAAAGAAGAATTAATTATCTGAAGTTGTTCTTCTTTTGCTTGTTTAATCGGCAATATTGGCAAAGGTAGGGTAAAAAAAAGTGACCAGCCTACTCCAAGCAGCCTGTTAGTTATTGACCGCAACAACTGAAATTTATTCCATAAATTTAGACCTGACTGTGCTTTGGCCACATTCATGAAGTCTGCAGTTTTACCATCTAAATAAGTAGCAGTAGCATTCAAAATCCTTACAGGTTTCTGCAAATGGATAACATTCAAAATCCTTACAGGCCGTCTGGCTTTGCAGTAATTGGAGGTCATGCGGAACTTGCTGACAGGCTCAGCTAACTTCAACAGTCAACCATCAAGTTGTATGGTAACTTCAGTGATGTGGTTTTGCAGAATTAGCCTCTTATCCATTGTGTAAGACTGTAAGCAAATACCATCCTGTGCTCAGCATTTCTTCTGTAAATTGTGTTCTCTTAACTTACCCAGTCATTTTCATAAATGTTTACAATATAGTGCTAAAGCACTGTTGGCAAGTCAATGGAAATAAAGCCTGGGAAGTTTGTTTCAAGTTTCTATGTACTGCTTATTTGAATAAATTAAAAACTCATTTTCTTCAGGAAAGTATAATAAAAGGTTATTATTGCTACATTGCTGGTCCTCTCATAGCATTTCTTGTCTCATTTTGACAAAAGTACTGAAATAGTTAATAAGTTGAAAAGTTTGGCCGCCTTTGTGTAATCAGTAGCTAAAATGTTATTATGTGAAGTATAGAAGGTAGACCAAAGTAGTAAAAGTTCTATGGATATTGAATACAGTGGACCCTTGTTATCCTCTGGGGTTTGGTTCCAGTACCCCCCGTGGATAACAAAATCCATGGATCTCATTCAATACAATGTTTAGAAATTCTTTTTATTGATAGAAGAGATGGTGGGTGAGGACACATCTCTCTTATAAACAGATTGGCCACATTGGGATAGAACAGTAAGACAGAATTATTGGAAATTATGGATTGTTCTTCACAAGTAGCAGCTAATTTAGAAAAAAGCTTTCTGTTGTTTCTGAACCTAAACCCTGGCCTATCATTCCCCTAACAAAAGCAGGAATAGAAAACCTATTTTATACTCCTATTCATTAGTACATCATTGTACCAGGAGCCTGTGTTTGCATATGATGGGGAGATTTTTTTTATCCCTGTATATAAACACATGCACACATGTTCAGCCACTGAACAAGAAGAGGAAGCAGGACCAGTCCTTTAGCTTGCTGCCTGTTGATGATAGCTTTGAATCATTCACCTGTATCCAGTGAATTTCACTGGAATGATTCCTTCCTCCAATAACATAAAATCTTATTATGGAAGGCGCTGGAGCTGTATCTGGGCATCTTTTGTATTAATAGGAGTTTGCATTAATACAGTTCCACTTCAATGACACAATAATGACAGGATAAGCACTACATCTATGAAATGTTTTCACGTGACCGCTATAAGGACAGGAGAGCAATCCCATCCCCATCTGATAATCCCCTCAGTCTCTTTTTGTTGCTACCTCTTCTCTTGGCCAGACTAACGAAAGAAAGAAGCACCAGTGCAGCTCCGACCTGCCAGCCAAGTCTTAGCAAAACTCACAAGCAGGATACAAAACTTGAAAGCTCCTTTCTGCCACAGCTTTTCCTTCTTTGCTTTTGCTCCAGTCAGTTAGTCTCTCCCAAAATGGTTCCACTCTGAGCAGCAGAAACAATGCTCTGTACCCAACCCTTGCGAGAGTTTCCCAACCATCACCATTGGCAAAAGATGCAGCTTAAGGAGTGAGCTCACATGGGCAAGCAAAGAGCAGGAGATTTATCAGTGAGGCTGCATGATGGTCTTTCTTCTGCACCAATACATTGAAGTCATTTCTGTTGCCCCCCCCTTTTTCTTACTGGCCCCTCTTGCCTCTTTCCCCATTACTGTCCCCTTAGATCTTTCCATTGCTCATGGGGCATGTGTATACAGCCCACTTTGGGAATTACTGCCTCAGTCAAATGCACACAGAATAATTCCTTGTATCCTTCAAGGGAAAGACACATGATGGATATAGAGGAAAACTTTCCAGTTAAAACTGTTTTATCTGTACAGTGAGTAAGGCTCCTCACTATCATTTGTGAAAAGACTGCCCCTAAATATATACAGTGTATATACAGAATGAGGAATGTTGCTGCCAGTGTGTTTTTATTTTCATATTCTTTGTGACAATCTTGTTAGTTTGTATTTATAACAGATTGTCTAGCATGAGTATGTTCTGATAAATATTGATGGAAAAAATGAGACAGAACAGCAGTGATAACTGGTAGTCATGTGTTTCAGGTGATTTGTAGTCCATGATGTATGAGTCTATGTGACAAATGCTTTGCCCTTGATGGTTAACTTGGTGGTTGAATTGTTGTCAACTTGTTTGTGCTTCTCCTCTTAGTTAATAGATTCAGAGCAATCCAGGGACCATTGTGTTCTCCTGTTCCTTAAGGCAGGGGAAGGGGTCTGACACATGGCCCTCCAGAGTCTTCAGCTCTCATCATCCCTCACCTCTGCAGGCTAACAGTGATGGGAGCTGGAGTCAAATACAGTCTGGAATGCTATAGATTCTCTAGACCTGGCTTAATTCTTGTTCAGCCAGCAGAGGGTTAGATTTAGGCTAGGCAATGCACATAGTGAGAGCCAGTGTGGTGCAGTGATTTGAGTTCTGGACTACAGCTCTAGAGACCAGAGTTCAAATCCCCACTCAGCCATGGAAACCCACTGGGTGGCCTTGGGAAAGTCACACTCTCAACTTCAGAGGAAGACAATGGCAAAATGACCTCTGAACAAATCTTGCCAAGAAAACCCCATTAGAATTGCCATAAGCCAGAAATGACTTGAAGGCACGCAATGACAACAATGTTCATAGTGTAGCAACATGTCATGGAATATTTCCATAGCTATAGGAAGTTTGTCTCCATATGTGTCTTGGAGGACTGGCATGATATTTAGGGGCGTGGCTTTCATCACCCTGATAACAGTTGGTGTATAAAATGTGGAGTTGATACCTGAAAAGTGCATGAAAGCAAGGACGTCTTCCTGTTTACATTTGCTGGAGCAAAATCAAGTGAAATGAAAATATGATGAACCTAACTGTATTTTACAGCTTCCCTTTTCTTCCAAAGTGAAAATTCTTAAAAATCTAGCATATATTTTTTGCCATGCCCCTGAATCAGCAAGACCTGAGCAGAACTGTTGACGATGCTTGGAGGTCTCTTATTTATGAGGTAGTCATAAGTCTAAGTCGACGGCAGTTAACAACAAAAATCTTCACTCTTCATTTGCAACAAATATGCCGACATTGTTACTTTGGTATTAGGAGCCTTTCTCCTTTGTAACATTTCAGAACATCAAATGGATTTATATCAACTTTCGCATCCTAGCAGCAGCAGGAGTCAGTTCTAGAATGTACAAACATAAAGGGGGAAAATAATCTCTGTATTTGCAAAATTATTCTAATTGCGTTATTGCCATTTATTGCCAGGAGGGGGTGAAGGGCTTAAGTGGTGTTGAAAATAATTGCCAGAACACAGTTTTTTTCCCTTCCAAAGTAGACTTACTGCCCCTTCAGTTATTATAGAAGAACGATTTGCAGGGATGAACAGTATACAATATATATGATTTATGTCCCTTCTGTTTTGGGCTTAAAAGTTAGGCTCATTTGTCTGCAATATCCTAATGGTGGACACTTAATACACATTTCCAGCATGCAACATTAGTGTATTAGTGGATGAGCTGGGTTCAGTACTCTGAATGTGAAGGATTGTACCAGTAGTACAACTAGTCGGCCCCTCATATCCCTAGATTCAACATCCACGGATTCAGTTATCCATGACTTGGAAACATTTTTTTAAAAAAAGTAATTCCAAAAAGCAAGCCTTGATTTTATCATTTCATAGAAGGGACACCATTTTACTACACCATTGTATATAATGGGACTTGAGCATCCACAGATTTTGGTATCCATGGCAGTTCCTGTAACCAAACCTCAGTGGATACCAAGGGCCTATTACACCTAAAAGTCAGTAAAAGACAATTCCAAAAAGGTGTATAAATGTGGCTCTCAGTTTGTTTGCAGGTTCCTTTGGATTCAGTGAAGCAAGTGATGGAAATAAAAGCAGGCAGTTATAACTTAGCTTGCATAGCAGGGCTTGTCCCTAGATGCACTTCTACAGAAATATGATTTGATGTATTCTGAAAGTAGTTATCATTAGTCACATTTATGGGGAGAAAACAACATCTTTTGTTACTCAACTGTAGCAGATTATCACCCCCTAGTTCTGGCAAGAAATATACCTCTGCTACCCTTCTTTCCACTAGCAGAAGCAGGATGATTCCAATATAGCCCCTTTCGTGTTTTCTTTACTAAAATACATTCGGTGAAACACTGTGGAAACATAATAGGTATGTGATTGAAAGGTTTGGTTCACATGTTATATGATTCCTAAACAGAAGCTAGTGCTTTGCACTAAGTCACTACAGGAATCTGCACTTTCCATTTTTCCTATCAGCAATGCTGGTTGAAGCTGGGAATGTAACAACATCTGGAGGGCTACAGATCTGTCCATACACTGAATGATGAATGTGCTGCTGCGTCTCAACATCAGTGTTGTGAATGAGTCCATAAACACTACGAGCCCATTTATCTATAACTCATGTGGAAATATTCAAAGATATAGCCGTGTTAGTCTATAGAATCAGTACGTAGAGAGATCTTGTAGCACCTTTGTGGAAATATTGACAGCATAATAGTTGGAAGAACCTATGGTCCTCCAGTATCTCACTGTCACTAACAGTTGGCTGGCCTGCAGCTGATGGGAGTCCAGGGCCACAGGCTGCCTGCCACTTACCTGGAAGAACCAGCACTCATCTAGTTAAAATTTCTGTTTCTGATCACTAACAGGCATTTTTTAAACATGTACTTTAGTACAGATGTCAAGGAAAAGTAATGTGGGAAACTTGATAATGATAAAAAAAAATCTTGCATGTGTTATAATCCACACTACCACTGCTATAAATCAATGTCTGAAAGAGCATTTTTGTTTCTATAAAATTTGAGAATCAAGCACAGATCAAAATAGGACAGAAAATTGGAGTGCCACGCATATCCCCCTTCAGAGAGTATTTCAGTGGCAGCCAAGATTCCCTGTACTTGCAGAATTCAAGCTGAATTTGCTTCAGTAGTGTATGTGTTAGTAGTTAGAGTGAATTTCCCCCCACAAACAAAAACCTAAAATACTGCACTCAGTCACATTTGAAGTAAAATTACATTGTGTAGCTGAATAGAGTAGAAAGGGTTGTAAAGAATCTGAAAAGTTCACTTGTGATATGCAATTAGTGGTTTGAATTCCTGTGTCTGTTTAAGAATACAGGCACTTTACAAAACATGCATGCAAAGAATTTTAAACCTGGTTGGCTGAAAATTGATGGCTTTCCCCCAGCTCTACATTTCCGTCAGCTAGGTATAGATGAGCTTAGTGGGTGTTACATTTTAGTAAACGTGTAGCATTATAATTGTATTCATGAAACTATTTTGCAGTTTCCAAGTTCTTACCAGAGATGGGTCCTGCAGTTTTAAGGGTTGCATAAAAGAAAGAATACAGTGACTCAGTTCAAATTGTGTTATCACTAGAGTGCTTTGATGGGAAAAGTTATTTTTCAGCCAGAGGTTTAAAAGGAAAGATCCAATTTAAGACTTGAGCCTGGCATCCCTATTTTACACTGATAGTGTGCAGTAGTATTCAAATAATTTTTGCCACAGACAATAGGCTTGGCCCAGTTATAAAGATCTGCCTGAAAAAAGGTGTCTCATGATTGTGTCTGTAGACGGCAAGGATCTCTGAACATTAGAGGTTACTTAACTAAAAGTGCAAGGGCACAGTGTTGCCTGGAGTATGTAGATCAAAAGAGGGGGACTATCTCTTCTACAGTTGTTATTGACTACAGTTCCCATAATTCCTTGTATTGGCGTGGATGGATAACGCTTTTAGAGAGTTGAACACCAAAAGGTCTGGATAGCCACAGGTTCTCCACCTCTGCTTTCCCCACTGCTATTGGATAATAAACCTTGGCTTTGAGCCTTTTGTAAAATTCACAGTTATAAAAAATGCATGAAATCTAATGTTGCATGAGTGGGCTTCTGCTTCTGAACATAGACCCCGGAATGCAGGGGGACTCATGCTCCTTCACGGCTATGCTGAGGGGCTGGATGCCTTCTCCCCAAATGATCAGACAAAATGGATTACCAAAACTATCATTTAATTGCGCCTTCCTCAGAAAATATCATTCAGAAATGTACTAAATGATCTAGCACTAAGTAATATTAAGGCAGCTATTGACATTGACCCCTCTCACAAATAATAAAGGCTGCCTATAATATACGCACTGAACCCTTGGAGAACACTTCTAAACAGACATTGTTCTAGCAATAGACTGACCATACATACCATTTTAAATGGGACAGTACCGCTTTTTTCATATTTCCAGACCGTCCTGTCGTATTAATATAAATGTAAATTTTGTCCCATTTTCAAGAAAAATACCTTGTTATGTTGCAAAAATGGTTTGAAGATTTCTGTTTAAAATTGTGGTTGCAAAAACAAAACAAAAAAACCAAAAACAAAATTGTGTCATGGAGTGTGAGAAGTTTTATGATAAGGTGTTGAAAGACTGAAATCTGCTGTGTAAAATTACTTCATCAGAGAAATATTCATGATACAATCGTGGTGAAATACAGTCCCCCTCTACATCAACCTAAGTTTTTGTATAGTTCTGACACTGAAGAATAATTGTTAGCTCAATATATTCGTGTAGTAAATGTTTTTGTTGTCATCTTACTTTTTCTTGAGTAGGGTCCTGTTTTTGCTATCCCAACTTTGTCTTTGTCTCAAGGTGCTTAGCCTAGCTAGCAAGGATCTTCATGTTTAAAACCAATTTCTGGGCCCTTGATTCTGAGGTACCACTTCTTTTCTCCTCCAGTTGCTGAAAATGTGCACCAGAATTAGTATTTAAGGGTGTTTAGAGGGCTGAAGACAGGAAATGGAATTAGCACCCTCCAAACTCCACTGATGGAAGCAGGAAGTCCTAATTGGATTTCTCCCAACTGGTATTCATCTAGCTGTTTGGAATGAGACAAATTGGTTGGGGAAGAGACACTGGGACCAGAGAGAGACTGGGACTTTGATTTTCTGTAAAAACAAACAAAACAAAAACAACCAGCAAAAATTCAGAAAGAGAAGGACAAAAATAATACAATGCTAGCCATGCAACAGATTAAAAACAATCTGATAAAAACCACACAGTAGTGATCAGAACACTGGTTTTCATATTCTTAATGTTAGATTACTGGAATCTGGTTGGAGCAGTAAAGTTTTTACCGGAGCTTGGAAATGTTTCTGGCACTGCTAGTAGGGGATTTCGAGAATTATAGTTAATATTGGCCCGGTACAGAGACAGGTGGGAAGAGCTGTAACCGGGCTGAAACTAGGGTTCGAGAGCATGCAACAACTGCACGCTCCCAAACCCTAGTGCGCGGTGGTGGCATCATGGCGACGCCTTTTCCTGTTTGCAGTGCTGCAAAAAATAAGCCGCTATAGGCAGCGCATCGGTGCTGCAGCGTGCAGCTGCTGCAGCACTGACTCAGGCCAAAGACGGGTGGCACAAAGCTGCCCGTCTGTCGAGCTCCATTAACATTCCCACATACTGATCTTGATCACGTTTAAAACACCAACCTTATGGAATGGCCTTCTGGACGAGATCCATCAAATTACCAACCTAGAGAGCTTCAAGAAAGTTGTCAAGACAGATCTCTTCCGGTAGGCCTTCCTGGAATAGAACCCGGCCACATAAAGATACCCCCACAGACATATATAAGTGAAGATTCCGCCCACCGTTATTCTATTATTGTACTATTGCCTTTAGATTTTATTGTCTGTAATTTTAATGGATAGAATTGTTTAATCCTTTTTTAAGGGGGGCGGGAAATTGTATATATTGTTGTATTTTTTAAAGGTTGTACGCCGCTTTGATTGTGGTAACAAAAAGCAGGATATAAATAAAATTTAATTTATTATTATTTATTTTAGTCTGTGTAAATAGAGTCCATCCATCTAGCACGCTGTGTTTCTTTCTGCATGCCTCCACCTTTCCTAGCATTGTTGCCTTTTCCAGTGAATCATTCTTTGATTTATGCTTTGATTACTATCAAAGATTAAAGGCCAACATCTTTATTATAGCATAAGCTTTTGCAGACTAGCATCCAGAACCAGACCAACACCTTCACACTTTGGAAATAGTTAAGATCACAGTTTGTTTTTGGAACCAGTTAAAACCTGGTGCATAATTGTCAGGCTCCAGTTGTGGTTACTAAATAAAAATGCAGTTGTGATTTACGTCCCTGTAGCAAGCAGGATTTGCAAATGTAACCAACTATTTCTGAGTTTTGTAATACTTTGTTCTTCTAGGCTTTCGGCTAACCCGCCAATGCTCTCAACCTTGTTTTCCCCACTCTGAAGCTGCTCAGCTGTGAATATGTGAATGAGTTTTCAACATGGAATCTGCCTGGTTTAAGAGGTCAGAGAAGCAAAGCTGCTGAGCTTTGATCTTGGGGCATATTTGAATTTTAGATGGCTAGAAGAAGAAGCAAGGATGGCTTCCTGTTCAAACAGTGGCAGAGCAATTTGGTAGTTAATTGACATGATTGCCATCAATTTGTGGACTAGTCATCTGATGTCTCTTTCAATAAAAGGCTCCTGCAGACTCTCTTTAGATCTCTCTGGCTTTCCTCTCATGATTTGTAAATTATGTATTCCACTTGGTTGTTTTGAGTCCCCCTCAAGTGCTTATTATCTGATGGATTTCTTGCCATAGTGTTTTTAGACCTGCGTATGTAACATTAGTGTTCCCTGAGTGCACACAGACACCAGGGAGATGGTTTCTTATGTTTACTTTAGGCCCAGAACACACTGCAGAATTAATCCAGTTTGAGACCGTTCAGTGCTAGGGAATCCTGTGAATTGTAGTTTATTGTGGCACCAGAGCTATGACAGAGAAGGCTAAATGTTTCACAAAGCTAAAGTTCTCAGAATTCCCTAGCACTGAGCTGGGCAAGTTAAAGCGGTCTCAAACTGGATTATTTCTACAGTGTGTTTTGGACCACTGAGTTCAGTTGTTTAGTGCCAAGTATGTATAGACTGGAAAGTAAGGACTGGAAACTATACCAAAAGTGTACTAAAGGATTACTTTTGAAATTTTTGTTGATAAAAACTAGTTCACTTTTGCCATTCTTCATCATAAAGTGGTATTAAACCTATGTTCAAGATTTGTTATAGATGTGTATTTTTAATGTAAAATGCAATATTGACACCCACATCTTCACACTTTTCAAATTGTACTATGACAGCAATACATGTATGAATAAATTAGATTAATAATTAGTACATAATTGTTTTCCCAATTTACATAACATCTTGTAAAGTACTAGGATTTTCAGAGGATTTTGGGAAGGAAAATCTGTAGTGACATCACTGACCAAATCTCTGAGTCCTCCTTAAAGTTGAAAATAACTACCGAAATGTTTCCAATAGCAAATGTAACATAATGTAGACTTTCACAGTTTGGCGTCCTCCAGATATCCAGTATATTTGAGGGACACTAGGATAGGGAAGGCTGCTATATTGAATTGTCTGTAGTGTTCATGATCACCTTCTTTTTGTTTAGAAAATAAACAACAGAACCTTGAAGTCCTTATCAGCATTTAACGCAAAACAATCCAGGTAGGGAATGGAAAATGTAATCCAAGCATTTTAATGAGGCATTGGCTTTTTGATCTCTTTGTTGGCAGAATGACTCCAGGAGAATATCTTGCATTCCTGGAAATCTTATGTACTTGCAAAACTGCAGTTAACAGCAAGATAGCTCAAAACTATTACTGTTGAGAGTCAGCATGCTATAGTTGTTTCAGTGTTGTGCTATGAGTATGGGGCACCCTGATTTGAAATCTGACTTTGGCCATGGAAAACCACTGGATGACTTTGAAGAAGTTACATACTCATAGCCTCAGGGGATGGCAGTGACAAACCCCCTCTAAGCAAATCTTGCCAAGAAAAAAATGGTGAATGGTTCACCTTATGATAGCTATAGGTCGGAAACAACAAACAAAAAGAACAACAGTGCATTAGGTTTGCTTCCTTTTGCAGGGTATCACTGCTGTTGAATGTTGTCTTTGTTCCCCCAGTAATGTCACAGGGTCATATTTTGCCCTTCTGTCCCTAATTTGTCTTCCATAGGGATTTATGTTGGTGTGAAAATGGAAGCGTACTGATAGGCCCTTTCTCATCTTCCTTTTGTTGAGATGCAAGCTAATATTCTCTCTGAAGAAAGAACTGTGTGTAGGAAGGAACACATGTGGAAAACATTGAATCAGGATTGAAAATCAATACAGTTTTGTCTATAAAAAGATATAGTCACATCCACATATCTGCTGCTACTCATGCTGTCTATTTGTTTGTCTTGCTATATCAGAATAAGTTCAAAACATTCTCTGGGGTACTCTTTATATTGAAACTGGTCCGTGACATCAGCTTAAAGCAGAGAAAGGAGTCAGGTTGTTGTGCAGGCCATTACCTTGTAGCACTTCTTGATGCAGACATTTGGGTACGTGTAGTTGTCAAAATCAACTGTGTGAAGACAACGCTGAACACGCTTCGCTTATCTCTTCCTAATTGCCAAGGCAAAGAATTACTACTGCCAGGATCTCTCTGTAAAATAAAACTGTACCAGAAGGATAGCATTCAGATAGCCACACTTTGTACGTTTGAGCTTACTTTTTCCTCCAAAGTGGCTTTTTCATAAGTTCTAATTCTAGAGTGATACAGAAATTGCACAAGCTATTTTTGGACTACAGCTCCCAGAATCCTGCAGCCACTAAACTTGCTATCTGGAGGATTCTGGGAGCTTCAGTGCAAAAAGAATATTTTTTTCCAAGCTCTAGTCTGAAACTAACCTCTACACCGCAGTAGAGTAGGTTTGTTGCTTCATTTTCAAGTCATAAACAAATGCTATTGTATTACATGAGTAAACAGTCCAATTTTAAAAAAATCCAACTATCACAAAAGGGAACATCAGAAATAAAGTCTGCAATCTGCACTGTGTCTTAATATTAAGTGACCAAGTACTTGTTCAAACTTAGCTATATTTTTATATTTTATATGTTTATATTTTAATATACAGTAGTGGCAACTGTGGATAGATTATTCAGAGTAGAGTTAAGTGAATCCTACAGGAGCTTCCAAATGTTTTGGACTATAACTCCCACAAACTCCAGACAACATGACCTGGCCAGGGATTATCTAGTTTTTGTTAGGCCACTGTAGGTGGCAGATACTTCTTGTTAAACATCACCTCCAGAGTGTCATCTGCTAAATGTGTTTCCAGAGGATGATGATTTTCTTTCAAAGTTTCCACCTTCAAATCCAATCCTAGAAGCTGGAAATTCCTGTCTGAGTTTGCTTGAGGGATTCAAACCTAGTAAGTCAGCTGAAATCTTCCGCTTTAGGAAGTTTACAGATTAAAATGCCGGTGTGGAATTCCAGCCTTTTCCAGATCCGGACAAGTCAGTTGTTGTTCTGTGCCTTCAAATTATTTCCGATTTTTAGCAACCCTAAGGTGAACCTGTCACAGGTTTTTTTTTGCAGAATTTGTTCAGAATGGGTTGACCTTTGCCTTCCTTTGAGGCTGAGAGAATGTGACTTTTCCGAGATCATCGAGTGGGTTTTCATGGCCGAGCAGGGATTCAAACATTGGTCTCCCAGTGTCCTAGGCCAATATTCAGACCATTGCACTATACTGGGTCCTGTATATTCCAGAGCCGTATAAATAGATTACTGATGTTTTTAATTTTTAAAAAGTATGGGTGGATGGAAGGGAATTACGCAACATAAAGCTGGGAACTATGCTGACAGGAATTATTCTTTGGGTCTCCTAAATTTCTTTACCTGTCCTTGGATTATTTTGCTACCAACCTACCCTTTAAAATGTGACCAGAGTTTATAAAAGATTATAAAAATATAAAGTAAAATAAACAATAGCGATAGCTCCCGTTAGCTCCACAGCTTAAAAAGAAAAACCTAAACCTGTGATTGCATAAAATGTCTGAAAGATAAGAGTAATTTCCAGTAAAACTATGCAGAGGAATATTGTAGTGTCTTTGAGACTAGAGTCTAAAACACACTGCAGAAATAATCCAGTTTGAAACTGCTTGAGACCCGACTCAATGCTAGGGAATTCTAGAAACTGTAGTTTTGTGAGATATTTATCCTTCTCTGTCTGAGAGCTGTAGTGCCACAATAAACTACAGTTCCCAGGATTCCCTAGCACTGAGCCAGAGTAGGTCTCAAACTGGATTATTTCTGAAGTGTGTTTTGCACCTGAGAGAAAGAAGTTGGGAGTTTAAAATTTTATAGACCCAAAATCCAAAACACTCAGCAGAAATAATTCAGTTCAAGTCCACTTTAACTGTCCTGGCTCAGTGCTAGGGAATCCTGGGAATTGTAGTATATTGTGGCACCAGAGCTCTCTGACAGAGTAGGCTAAATGTCTCACAAAACTATAGTTCCCAGAATTTCCTAGCATTGAGCCAGGGCAGTTAAAGTGGTCTCAAATTGGATTATTTCTGCAGTGTGTTTTGGACCCTTGAGTGACACTTTAATTCAAACTGGTAAGTCCCAGAATTCCCTAGTATTGAGTCAGGGCAGTTGAAGCTGTTTCAGATTGGATTATTTCTGCAGTGTGCTTTGGATTTGAGTTTACTTCAGCTGCGTGGTGCCTAAAGACAGCCCCTAGTTTGAACTTCACATGCAAAAATTTAAAAGTAGCTGCATGTGTGGATTAAAAACAATACGTTTTGGGTTGCTCAGTACTTACAAGTATTTTTGTCCTGTTGGCTTGGATCACAGGAAGCAAGTCAAATAAACAAAAGAAGAGGAAGAACATGTATATACTGTATTTGTTTTCTTGCTGTATGTACTGTATTTCTTCTGTGCTGATGATCAGATGAAATCCCTAAGCACTTCTAGTGCAGCAAGCAATCCCTGACTTCATTACAACATCCAGAGGTCTTAAGTTTAAAAGGAGTTAATCTATTATGCTGGGGATATTGTTGCAGACTGTGCTATAGATAACCGGTAATGATAGCTTGTGGCAACATTTGCATTCCTCTTGAGGCTGGAGTCGTCAGCACAGTAAACATTACAAAGGTACTTAGTACAGGGGTGTGTGCAAGGTCGATCAGGAACTACTAGTAGACTTCTGGGTGATTTGTCTTTTCAGTTACTGACTCCTACCTGTTTAACAACAGGAACAACCAAAGGCTTCCTTTCCACACACCCCCTTCTGAAATCAGCTGGTCAGATGGAAGAAAACTTACCAGGTAGGGAGAGGAACAGGAATGAGTAATTGATTTTTGGGTGTGACACGACTGTTGCTTCAGTTCTGTAACTGAAACCAATATGTTTTGGATTGAGTATGTGTTCAGAAGCACCTTTGTTTTTTTTAGTTTGAAGCACGTCTTTCCCAATCTCCGCTCACTATTTTGCACCTGTCTTAGGTTGCTTCACATCAGGATTTTAGTAAAAAAGCAAGGTAATCCTCTAGGCCTGATGTCTGCTTAGGAGAAAGGTATGGGTGATTGGACATTGGCCTAAATACCCTAAAGGTACCAGGCCCTGTTTGATCTTGGAAGCTAAGCAGGGTTAGTCCTGCTCAGTACTTGGATGGGAGACAGTAAACAAATACCAGGTGCTATAGGTGCTGTTGGCTATACTTCAGAGAAAGGAAATGGCAATACCCACCTCCTGGGTATTTCTTACATAAACCCTATGAAATTCATTGAGTCACCATAAGTTGACAGGAAGGCATACACTCATGGGAGACTGGGCACAAGTACAGTAGTGCAGCAGTTAGTAAGAGAAGGCAGATGCCTCTTCCTCCAACTGTGTTTACAAAGTTCATATTGAAGATACAAAGGTTAGAAAGGGCAAGTGTGAATTCTCATTCATTTAGAAACATCATATCTTGGCTGATAATGGTGGCACAGAAGGCTGTTTTAATGGGGGATGCTATATTTCCATTCTCAATTTCGGGGACATTCAGATTACCTTTTACCCCGGATCAGAAACTGGATTATGCACGTGAAGTTTATATTCACCCCAAATCTCCCACAAGCGAATCCGAGGCTTCCACAACCGTTTTGGGGCAAATGCCCTTTAGTGTGGGGTCATTTGGAATTGGGGTAAAAGCGGTATCTTTTGAAAAGAACTGGGTTCGGCGAATATGAACTTGCTTCCAATCATGATTGGGGCAAGTTCAGGGGAGGGATTTAGGTCAGAGGGAGGGCAGAGGGCGGAACTGGAGAAAGGGTGCCAAGAGTGATGGAGGAGGAGGAGGAGGATGAAAGAGCCGGGGGGGGGAAGAAGGGGGCCATGGAGGGCAATCTGGGTAACGGAGAAGGCGGAGGAGAAGGAAGGAGCAGGACAAAGAGTCAAGTTCAGGGGAGGGAATTAGGTCAGAGGGAGGGCACAGAACGGAACAAGCTTCCCTCTTGCACCAGGCGGCTTTCTCTCTTTTTAAAATTATTTTTGTCAGACTATGGGCATGTTTTTGCTACAGGTAGATAGATATATAGATAGAATGTGGCTGCCTGCCTGTTCACTTTCCCTTTCATTTCCTTGCTTCCAAGCAGCAAGGCATTTTGCAGCAGGAGGCTTTTTTTCTTTGTGAATGCTACAATGCGAATGTTAACAAATGTTTCTCTTTCCAATTTGGCAAATTGATACAGAATGCTTTTGCTATGTCTGTAAGGAACTCAGGGGTAACTGAGGGAAAGCAAATAATGCATGGCATCCTTTTCTGGCATCCCAGGGTGAGGAATTTATTATTATTATTATTGTTGTTATTATTATTACTACTGCTACTACTACTACTACATGTGTATGAGGCACTCTAGGGTGGCAAGGAGGGAGCATGCAAGATGCGGAGATGGCATTAGATTGCATTTTGGGGTTGAAAACGGGGCCAAGGGAAGATCCATAACCTGCACTGACCCAAATGCCCACAACACACACACACAGGAGGTTTTTAAATTTGACAAAATATGCGCATACTGGCGCCTGTTTTTTTTTTTTAAAAGGAGGGGGAAGCACACTTCCGATTGCCCAGTGGGTGCAGGAAACATCACTTATGAAGAAAGCGGAACTGAATTTGATTGACAGCAAAGGCGCCTTCATTTTAAACCAATTTCTCCAAGGGCATTCAAGGTTAAAATAATCTGATGAGATAGTGGGCACTTGCTTCCAGAGGGATTCGGGTGGGGGGGGGACCGAATCTTCCCAGTTCCTTCCAGCGCAAAAAGGTCAGTATGAATGGGGCCTTAATGTTTTAAACTTTTAAATTAGTGTTGTTAGTAAGCAAACTTACTTTAGGCTTATTTTTAAAACTTCCTTCTCATAATCATTGTTTTTAGTTGTATTTTGTTTTAATTTGTGTTGTGAGCTAACTTAGTTCCCATGTTGGGAAGAATGTGGGATCAGCCGTCTGTCTGTCCATCCTTCCATCTGTCCACCTATTCAAGGAATCTCAGCAGTTTTTTTCCTGTGTTTTAATAGATATTAGAGCCAGAGTGGTGTAATGGTTTGAGTGCTGGACTACATCTCTAGAGATAAGGGTTTGATTCCTCACTTGGCCATGAAATCCACTGGCCAGACCTTGGGCATGTCACATGCTCTCAGCCTATAAGGGAAGGCAATAGCAAACCTCCTCTGAACAAATCTTGCCAAGAAAACCCCATGAAAGGTTTGGGTTAGGGTCACCATAAATTGGAAAAGACACAAAGGCACACAACAGCAACAGTGATGAAGTAGGCAAGAGCTTGTTTGAGAGTGGACCATGTAAAAGTACAGCACAGTGATGGCTAAATGTGCATTTATATTAACTAGTTTTGTAAATTTGCTTTTCACATTGATAATACCCCTTTAAAAGTTTCAAATCATCTGCATACTTTTAGTTCTGACTCATAATATTTATTTTTATATTATCTGTTGTGTGCCTTCAAGTAGTTTCCAACTGATAGGGACCCTAAAGTGAACCTATCACAGGGTTTTCTGGGTCTGGAAGGGTGTGTCTCGCCCAAAGTCACCCAGTGGGTTTCCATGGCTGAGCCAATAATCAAACCCCAATGTTCAGAATCCAAGTCCTGTGCTCAAACCACTACACCATGTTGACTTCCATACCAAATACTTTACTGTTGTGATGGACAGATTGAATGAGAAAGTAATGTAAACAGTTTAAGAAAAGAAATGCTATATGAAATAGTAAGAAGGACAGAACAGTTAAAAAAAAGGAGATAGAAAGAGAGAGAGAGAATCTGTGTAACAGAATGAGAAATAGTTTATTAAAAGCTCTGGGAAAATGAAAAGATCTTCATCTGGCACCAAACAGACACAAGGAAGAATGGCCCTTCTAGAAAAAATCATTGCGAACATTGTATTATCAGTGTTACAAAAGTCTTTGTACTAGTAATTATAAGTATAATTTTGTAAGTTTGGGGCAAGGCACTTCAGAAATGATTGTCTTAATGTGCAAGTGTGTGCAGGAGAAAGGAACGTTTTCTAAACATGCAATGGTAGAACACCAGTTTAAAATTACTGGCCCAGTGCTAAAAAGTGTATTAATGCAAAGATTTAACAAGATTGTACTTGAATATAGTAGAACTGAGACAAAATAAGAAAGAAAAAATTAGCTAGTGCCACATTGCATGCAAGGCAATCTATTGTTTGTGCAATATATTCACAGTTTATGTTTCTGGAAACTTATTTCTTGCAATTTATTTCTTGGAATTTGATTACAGCATGATTGTTTAATATGAAATAAAAATGATTATATATTTTCTGTTTTTGCTTTCTAATAGAAAAGGCTCCCTCCCCCCTTCTTTCCTTCTGCTTCTTTTTCATTCTTTGGAGAAATTTCATACATGTTATTTTTTAAAATCTTCTTCCTTTCTCCAAAGAGCTTAAAGCAGCATCTGCATAGTGATTTTCCCTGTCGATTTGAACTTTGGTACCTTGCAACAATGTTGTGAGGTAGGCTGAGCAATAGTGACCAATTCGGCATTATAGCTGAATGTGGATTTGAATCAAATTCATATTCCTTTAATTTATATTTAAATGTATATATAAGGAACACCTATGCACTGTTTACTATTTATACAAAGGAAATACACTTGGAATTTTGCACATTTTGTCCTTGCTGTGCTCACCCTTTTTTGGTCTCTAGATTACAAACCCTTCCAGCAACATATTTTCTACTTTTGAACTGTTATACATTGCAAAGTACACTTGTCCTTCCACATTTGCAGCTTTGACATTTGAGCATTTGATTATTCATGGACTTTATTAATATGTCCTCCCTAGTAATATCTAGGTCCTCCAGCACAACTCTGTGGTCAACTTTAACCAAAAGTCTCACTGGAGGACCTAGAGATTCCTAGAGAGATGTTTTTTTATTTACAGTTTTTCCACATTCACAGGGGTCCTGTGCCCCTAACCTCTGCAAATGTGGAGGGATGAGTGTACAAAAATAAATGTCATTAATTGCAAAGAATGGAGTATAGTAATATATTGCGCAAGGTTGAGGAGGTTATTCTTGACTCTGTCTGTTTCTTTAAGGCTTGTGGGTTTGTTTGTTTTTTGGCCATGGCTATTCCCTGATCATATGGTCTTAGGAGGTGGGGCTTCTCAGTCATTGATCTGCTTGAGGGTGGAGTAGCAGCCAGTGGCTCTATATAACTGCTGCCACAATTCTTCCAGTTGAGTTTCTGAGGAAATGGCAGAAAGTGAGCTGTGTTATTGGTGGGGATCATCCCTGTTTTTTTAAAGACTTGTGAGGGTGTTATTATTTGTTTTTGGCTGTGCGCTGTCCCTGGTTACATCATCTAGGGAGTCAGGTCTTCTGCAGAGACAGTTACTTGCTTGGAGGTGGACCTAGCACCTAGTAATTCTGTATAATTACTGCCACAGTCTCTCAAGCTCAGTTTCTCAGGTGCAGTGGTATACACAGTTGAACAGGTAAAGCCAACAGGCACATTGCTCTGCTAATAGGAAAGGCCAACAGGCATTTTGTGTACCCACATCAGCGGGGGAGTTTTGTGGAGACCTAGAGTTCTGTTTCATTGGTCTGCGTAGGACTCCTGAATATGGTATGTGAGGGAGCTAGGAATTGGAGGCACTGCTTTGCAGTGGTTCCGTTCCTTCTTCTCAGGTAGATTCCAGAGGGTGATGCTCAGGGACAATTGCTTGTGAGTACTGATGATGTGGACAAGATCCTTGGAAAGGTGAGGAAGACGACATGCCCTCTCGACCCCTGCCCATCATGGCTGGCCATCCAGGGGTTGAAGCCTTGATGGCATTTCTTAGACGTGTCATCAATGCATCCCTTACGGAAGGTTATGTACCATCTGCCGTAAAGGAAGCAGTTGCTAGACCACTTCTGAAAAATCTTCCCTGGACCCCCTGGACATGAAAAATTATAGGCCTATTTCCCATATGCCATTTTTGAGCAAGGTGAATGAGAGGGCTGTCGCTCTTCAGCTCCAAGTGGTTATGCATGAAGCCAATTTTCTAGATCCTTTTCAAACTGGCTTCAGGACGGGATATGGGGTGGAGACTGCCATGGTCGCCTTAACTGATGACCTCTGTCTAAGCATCAACAGAGGAAGCATGACCCTGCTGGTGGTATTAGACCTCTCAGTGGCATTTGACACAATAGACCATGACATCCTCTTGGAACGCCTGAGAGAGCTAGGAATTGGAGGCACTGCTTTGCAGTGGTTCCGTTCCTTCCTCTCAGGTAGATTCCAGAGGGTGATGCTGGGGGACAGTTGCTCTTCAAAAACAAAGCTGAATTGTGGCGTCCCTCAGGACGCCATCCTGTCCTCCATGTTATTCGACATCTTTATGAAGCCACTGGGAGAAATCATCCATAGACATGGAGTGGGGTGTTATCAGTATGCTAATGACACCCAAATATACTTTTCCATGTCTCGGTCATCATCATCAACGACAGATGGCATTTCTCCCCTCAATCAATGTCTTGCAGCAGTAACGGACTGGATGAGGGAAAACAAGCTCAGGCTGAATCGACGAAAAGGAAGTACTTACAGTAGGGGCCCCCAAACCAGGTACAGTATTGGGCTGCAACCTCTAGTCCTAGAGAGGTTCACGCTCCCCTCACAGGATTGTGTTTGCAGCTTAGGGGTGCATCTCGACTCATCGCTTCAGATGAGAAATCAGGTGAATGCAACGGTCAAGAGTGCCTGTTTTCAGCTCTGGCTGATACATCAGCTGCGTCCTTTCCTGGAGCCTGGTGACCTCAAAACTGTAGTACATGCACTGGTAACCTCAAGACTTGATTTTTGCAATGCGCTCTACATGGGGCTACCCTTGTGCCTAGTCCGGAAACTTCAACTGGTACAGAATATGGCAGCCAGATTGATTACAGGAATAACTAGGAGTGACCATATTACACCAATATTGAAATCACTCCACTGGCTGCCTATTAATTTCCAGGCACAGTACAAGGTGTTGGTCATTACCTTTAAAGCCCTCCATGGCTTGGATCGCCTCCTTCCGTACTATCCGCCCGTACCCTCAGATCCTCTGGGAGGAATTTGTTGCCGTCCACAAAGACCAGATTGACGGCGACCTCCCAGAGGACTTTTTCTGCAATTGCTCCCACTTTATGGAATGGCCTGCCAGATGAGATCTGTCAAATTACCAAGCTAGAGAGCTTCAGGAAAGCTGTCAAGATGGAGCTCTTCCGGCAGGCCTTCCCAGAATAGAATCCACCACGTAAAGATCCCCTGACAGACATATACAAGTGAAGACTCTGCCCACTTTTATTATTGTATTATTGTTTTTAGATTTTATTATGTGTAACTTTAATGGTTAGAATAGTTTAATCCTTTTTTAAGGGGGTTGGTGGAAATTGTATATATTGTTATTTTTTAAAGGTTGTATGCTGCTTTGATTGTGGTAACAAAAAGCGGGATATAAATTAAAATTAAGAAGTTTTATTATTTGACATTCTTTTCTTTTCCTTCATCCTTTAGATCCTTTCTTACATGCTCCTAAGTTTTACCCTCAATTTATCCATGGGTCATATCAAATGCCATAATTTTGGCCCCAAAACCTGCCTTCATTGTATACGTAAGGTCAACTTATAGTTGAGTATATATGGTATGCCTGGAAACAGACCAGTAGCCATTGCAGAAAGACTTGCATTACCTTTGGTAGCAGATTAATAGTTTGAATAGAGTGAAGTTGTGTTGTGAACTGTGCCTGTTCTCCTTGATTTCATTGGCACATAATCACCAAAAAAACTGTTTATGTTGCATTTCTGCTGAATAAAATTACCTAGAAAGAGTTTGGCAGGCATCTGTCTGTGTTCTTTCTCTTTCCTCTCCCTTTTGATTTCTCCGGTGGCCCTGTCTGACAGTGACATTGCTGTAAAACTACTGATGTAATATGCTTTTTGTCTGAAAATAGATTTTCTTTTTCTAAGATGAAAAAGAAATTAGCTGTACTTTGTTGGCAATAATACATACAGTTTAATTTCTATTTCAAGGTAGGCTGGGAGAAGCAAAGTTTGTCTGCAAAAAATTAAGGGAAGTTACTAAAAGTAATCTAAGCCCCAGTTTTCAGAAACGTACTTTCCCTTCTGCAAAGTCAAACACACGGACATGCAATACTTTTTGAGAGTCTCTCTTCTCTGTAGTATGTTTTCTGGTTTTATAAGGTAGGAAGGCTGTACTGTATATTCACCACATGATTACTTGTGCTTTGGAGTATCAATTTCTAAACACTTGTAATAGTTTAATGACACATTGAATCAATATGGCTGGTATTAATAATGTTGGCTGCAGCTAGGTTTTGGGCTTCTTTTTTTTAAAATTCAGACACCAAGACTTGATTTCTTTACTTTTGGTTATATTGACACTTAACTTTATGGTTGAACTTGGTGCTGAAAATTAACAGTGAACAAATGCAGTGTTGACTTTATAGTGCTTGAGGCAGTGTTTGCTAGTAAAAATTCAGAATGGTATTTTCTGCAAGATCCACAGGGATCTGTAGTACATAACTGTTGGAAGAGAAACAGGAGGAAGGGAGCATTTTCATTTTTTTCAGTTTGCAGAATATTATCTTGCAGTGAAAAAATGGTACCATTTATTCTCATCTCCTCTATAATGTCTCCCAATGTTTTCTCTTACAATTTTCACTTTTCTACTATAAGTGGTGACAAAGGCTGCATCTGCACTGCAGAAATAATGCAGTTTTATGGCTTTAACTGTCATAGTGCCATCCCATGGAATTCTGGGATTTTTACTTTGTTGTGGCACCTGAGCTCTCTGACCGGGAAGACTAAATATCTCACAAATCCCACAATTCCATAGCACTGAGTTACGGCAGTTAAAGCAATATCAAATGACATTATTTCTGCAGCGCAGATGCAGCCAGAGTCTTAATATAGTTACCCACAGGCTTTTGCATACAGGTGTGCCCAGAATACACACACACACACACACACACACACACACACACACACACACACAGAGAGAGAGAGATACAATATTTTTGTGTGTTCAAACGCTTTTCATACATTAGCCTGTAATAATTACAATAGCCCTCAAGATAGCTCAGTGTGGCCATGTTAGCAGCTTCATTTATATACCGCTTCATACCTCTCTAAGCAGTTTACAACAGTACATTAATTGCCCCAACAAGTTGGGTACTCATTTTAATGACCTTGGAAGCATGCAAGGCTGAGTCGACTCTGAGCCCCTAGCTGGTATTGAACTCACAACCTTATGGTTTGTGAGTGAGTGGATGCAGTACTGGCATTTAAACAATGTGCTGTCAGTGCAGTGAATGTGTGCAGCTAAAGCTGGTGCATTTGAAATTAAAATTATATTTCAGCTCAGAATGATGAAAATCTGTCTATTGATAAAGCTGCTTATATATTTTCTGCCTTTAAAACAGCCAATATCAATAATTTGAACTCTCAAAACTTGGAAAAGCACTCTGCGTTTGATTTAATGTATGTTTGCTATTGTGTGCCTTCAAGTCATTTCTAGCTTATGTAACCCTAAGGTGACTCTGTCATGGGTTTTCCTGGCAAGTTTCCTCAGCGGGAGTTTGCCATTGCCATCTTGAGGCTTAGAGAGTGTGACTTCCCCAAGGTCACCCAGTGGGTTTACATGGCCGAGCTGGGATTTGAACCTTGGTCTCCAGAGTGCTAGTCCAGTGCTCAAACCACTACACCAAGACCACAGCCTTAAAATTGCTCCTAGGACAAAAGTATTATTTGCAGGGGGGAAAAACAGACAAAGGTGTCTGCTTGCTGTAATATGTGATCCCAAAATATTGAGGGATTCCTCCCTCTCCCTTTCTTGTGAATAAAGAATTTGGCAGGACTGGCCTGGCCTGCATTTAAGTACACTCCGCAGTTTGCTGTCTTGCTGACTAGGCAGATAAGGAAGGGAGGGAGGAAGGGACCTCTTTCCTGAATCTGCACTGCATAGCTCACTGTACTCACTGAGTACTAAAGGGACAAAAGCTGAGTCAGAAGAGAGATGCAGTCTGCGCTATAGGCAGTCATGGCCCAGTTCAACATTTTAGACTGCATGATCAACCACAACTGGAGTTTAATATGTAACCTGTATTGCGCTTGGAGTGGCCAGGTTTGTCTATTATATTTCGACGTTTATGAAGAAGAGAAAAATATTGTGCAAAAGGCATAATCTCAACCTCTTGTCCTTTCCCCTCCCCCACTGCATCTCCTATCCTGCAAAAAAATATATGCTGTAAAATTTAGTAAAAGGTAATCAATTGTGTACAGTATTAGAACTGCTTTTCTTTTGTAGCTGTTGGACTTTAACTGTTAAATTGTTTGAGTTAGAGAACTACCTTTCAAACATTTAAGAGGATAGATTGCAGTAGAGGATGCAGCAAGGTAAGAAGGAGTTCTGTTCAAAGATAATGAGGGATGCTGAAGGAGCAGCCTGATTTAAAAGCATTGTTGTGCCTAAGCTATACTTGTTTTTTAGCTGTGATTCATAAAGAATATAATTTATGTTTGTTCATATACATGATTCTTATATTTTATTTACTGTACAAACAAAATACACAGTCTTTCAGATACTTGGGGTTAGAGGTTTGACATTGCATATGAAGTATGTGGTTCTCAAAGATACTAAATTTAACACAGATGAGTTAACATACAGACAAGAGGAGTATAGAGAATATTACATTTTGGATATCATTTAGACATCAAGTTTATAAAAAATCATTTCCCAAATCTTATATGACTAAAGTTGACTGTGCTTCTGTCTCAGAGTAAAAGGCAATTTCCTTGAGATGACTCTGCATCTTGAAAGTCAAGGATAGGACCTTAAGGAAGGGCATGGAAATACTGAATGGTAGTAATAGGCATTTTGTGCAGGAGGAAATCTTAAAGGTTGGGGACAAGTTGAATTGTGGATGAGGTGGATGAGTATTACAGTTGCCCATCCCACAAGGAGCAGTGAGAGTGGACAGGAGGAAGGGGACCATATTGATAATGGCAAGGTTGGTGGAGTGCGCTCGAGTACCATAGACCAAGTAGAAACCAATGATGTGCTGTTGCAGGAATACAAGGTAGCTGGGTTTTTACCAACATAAAGCAATATTGTCCTGTTGATTTCAATAGGACCTAAATTAAACTAACCCAATACAAACAAAAATCTATCAGGGATACCTTTTATTGGCTGACCAAAATGCACAATATACTTGTGGCAAGCTTTCGAAGCTCCATGGGCTTCTTTATCAGGCAAGATGTTACAAACCAAAGAGGAGGGGTGAAAAACAATTGGAGATGTTAGATGCCTGCATGTTGTTTCAGTCCTTACTAAAGATGGTATGATGGGGAGGATTTGCAGGCAGGCTCCTCCTCCTTCTGTCCATGTGGCAATACGGAGCTTTTCAATGTCTAGGAAATTTAAAGTCTATTTACATCTCAACAGGGACCCCTTTTTTGCAATCCAATAAGTCTTCATTCAGTGAGGTCACAGGCCTCTTTGTAGAATGGATACATATTGGATTGCAAAAGAGGGGTCCCTGTTGAGATGCAAATGGACTTTAAATTTCCTGGACTTTGAAAAACTCCGTATTGCTGCATGGCCAAAAGGAGGAACCTGTCTGCAAAAAATATCCTCCCCATGTCAACATCTTTACTAAGGACTGAAACAAGATGCTGGCATCTGACTAACCTCTCCAATTGTGTTTTTTTTCTCCTGTTTGGTTTGTAACATCTTGCCTGATGAAGAAGCCCATGGAGCTTTGAAAGCTTGCAACCAGTATATTGTGCATTTCAGTTGGCCAATAAAAGGTATCACTGATGGATTTTTGTTTGTATTTGTTAAATAACTAACACAGCTACCCCTGAATGGTAAACTAACCCTAATTAGGCTGAAACTGTTAAGCAGATAAGTATATGAAAGTTGTTTCTACGTATATTTCTAGTATGGTAAAAATTAGGCTTCCTGAATGCTTATAAATGTTCATAGAAAATTGATTATTTAACTGATATTTCACTGAGTATAGGTGAGAATTAAGGTCCATTTTTAGTACATACACAACTTCAAACACAATATGGAAGGAAAACTACCAATTTATTCTAAATTAATATTTTAATGCTCAGTTTTAACATGACTTTTTTTTTTAAAAAAAATACTAATTTAGAACAAATTAGTGGGTTTTCCCTTTCCTTACAGTGTTTTCAGGATAAATACAGTTTTGCTAGACTTCAGGACACTGAGGGGCAGTACAGACGGGCGAGTAGAAGCCGCCCCTGTAAGCCCTGTGTTTGTGCTGCAGCATCTCCAAGCTGCAGCACAGACGTGGCATCCAAAAGGATGCAGCCCTATGACACTGCTTCCTGCCAGCGACATTTGGTCGCTGTATGGCGTTGTCGTCCTCATGGCGGCCCCCATATGGACAGGAGGCTGCCATGATGGCAGCATCAGTATGGACTGCACACTCCCGAATCGTAAAGTCACCACCACCACCATGCCACTTCCCGCTTGTCTGTCTTGGGCCTGTATTAACTTAGGCAGGTGACTTCTTGTAAAGAGTGGTTGAGAATTTCACTTGAGGACGTTTCATTGGTTGTGGCTGCTGAAAGATCAAAAGGTGTTCTTTGTGTGAAAAGTATAATCCTCTAGACCAGTGCTTTATAAGCAATTTGTTATGGCAGACCAGCAGGGTCTTTTCCTCATATTTGTACTCATTAGCTAGAACTGTTTCTTTCTGACTTGGAAACTTGCTGTGGACCAATAGTGAACAGCTCACAGACTAGCAGTGGTCAATGGACCACCACTTTGTGTAGGCTTTCACTAGACCTCTAGCAGTTTTTGATTCTTCTGTGTTTCTGTGTTCAGTCACCTAACTTGTTTGAGTCAATGCATAGATAACACAACAAAAGTGTGGAGAGACTAGCAATCAATAGCCTAAGAAAAAAGGGTGAATTGAATCACATGAATCACATGAAACATTCTGAGTAAATCTTGGGTGGATCTTGGCATTTATAGGCTTTGGTTTGTGGGTTATATGGTTGGCCAACTGACAAATGTAAACACTAAAAACAGTCATGTAGGTGTGACTTCATCAAAGACAGATTCAAACAGAGATTACATTATAATCCAAGTGTACAGCATACTCCAGCACAAATTTCTGTCTGGTAGTCTGAAGAGAGAAACAATAAATTCTTAGCAAAGTTCCAAAGTGTGGGTATTCAGTGATAACATTCCTTTACAAAAAAAAATCATCAATCTTTAATGTTGTAAAATTCCATAAACATGTATAAAATTCTTTTATCAAAGAAATAAAAATTTGTTAATTTCTGAATTTGTTTCATCTTGTTCTTCCTGCAAGAGATTTAGATTGGTAAATATAGGGATTACCAACTTTTTAATTCTCATGACAGATTTTCTTTCTTTTTTTCTAAAAGAAAACAAAGATAACAAACTGGGCCAGGATTACCTGATAAAATGTAGTGCTGAGAATAAATATTTTAGTTATTTTAGATTAGATTAGATTCTTATTTAATTTAGTTTAGTTATATCCCATTCTTAGGACACCAGGGAGGGGACCAGTCTAGCTTTCCTTCGGAAGGCTACTCCATAAACTGGGAACAGCAATTAAGAAGGCCTCCTTTCATGATTTCAGTACCCACACTTCTGTATCTTGGCTCATAGAAGATTGTATTTTATATAACTTGGTTCTTCCCTTCTCCATCCTCTTCTGGTTCTTCTACTAGTGGGTGTGAGGCAGCAGATAGTTTTGCTGGCAGAGCTCTAAGATCAGCTGACAAAAGGATGCTGCTACCAGAAGGGGCATGTGCCTAATCCTCTCATCTACAACCAACACATATTTGAGTTAGGATGCATTATTATGTAATTTGTGTTGCCTCTTTCTGCCAAGTTGCTCAAGGCAGCATATATAGTTTTTCTTCTACCACATCATCAAGAATACAAGTAGTGTAAGAATGAATAACTAATCCAAGGTTAGCCAGTGTCCTAGTCTGATACTAAAATTGCTATATACCATATTGCCTGTTATAATTTGAACTCAGGTCTCTTTGTTGCCATTCTATTTACACTACAGTATTGCCTTTCTGTTTTGTCTCTTCTTTTTTGTTCAGTTCATATGATAATGAGCTGATGCCATTTTTGCAAAGTGAAGGAAAGATCTAACTCATCCTCTTCTATTCTTCCTCTAATTTGCATTTAGACCATCATGTGATTGGGTGTTTGTGTGTTCTGCCAGCCTGGCATGAGAAGCTGGGATGTTTTAAGCAATTAAATTTTTCTTGCAGTGATATAGAGTTGGCATATTCTTAAGTCTTTAGCTACCAGTGGAAAGGATATTTGTATTGCTAATGTTTTAGCTGTCATATCTGATTTATGCCCCTTTTTATCTTGGGGTTAAATGCTAGCTTGATTTGTCTGATACATTCCATGAGAGAACACTTAATACACAATGTTCAGCATACAAAATTAGCGTATTAGTGGATGAGCTGGATTCAGTACCATGAATGTGATGGATTGTACCACTTTTCAACTACAGTCAGCCCTTTGTATCCATGGATTCCACCATCCACGGATTTTGGTATCCATGGAGGGTCCTGGAACAGAACCCCAGCAGATACCAAGGGCCCACTGTATTATTGCTGATTAAGAGGGATAGTAGTCTTTTTAGGTTTGTGGTAAAATTTGATTACTTCCTCTGAAACAAATGAGGGTCTATTTATCCATAATGAGTGGTTGTTTAAAGTTAGTTGAGAACTGCAAATGGTTATCAGAAATCTCAAACATTGATCAAAATGGGGACTGCAGCAAAGGAATATGAAAAAGTCTAGGATTGGGAGGGGCGTCTATGAAAGAACTAGGCAAGATGCTAAAAGGCAAAGACATAGAACTGAATACCTGTACTAAAGTTAGGATTGTCCACACCATTGTATTCCCCATCACAGTGTACAGATGTGAGAGCTGGACAGTGAAGAAAGCTGATAGAAGGAAAATCAATTTTTTTGCGACATGTTGGAGAAGAGTTATGAACCAAAAAGACAAAGAAATGGGCCCTTGAAAGATACAAATATACATTTTGTGCCATAGCTATAATACTTCTGTTATTCGCTTTTCCCCTGCACAGCCTATTTGTCTTACATTAGAAATGTCTGGGAAATTCATCTGTGGCTTCTCAGTTTGTAAAGTTCTGTGACTTTTTTCTTTTGCACGTTGAATGTGGTAACCATGTAAATGCACCAGCCTCTAGTCAAAAATGCTTTTTGGATCAGGGCCCACAACCATACTGGACACTGCCTTCTTTGTCACCAAAATGTTGTTTATTCTCAATACATAGCCCCAACACTCAACCGTATGTATTATTTTCTTGGTCTCCAGCTGATTTTCTTTCCTGAACTTTATTTTTTTGCTTCTGGTTTCTTCCCCTTTTGTGTTTGGACTGACCCCTTTCTAGATATTTTTGTTGCACCTCTTAATATGCTGGCTCACATTTTAGTGCCCCCTTCCAGTTTGTACTTGCAGTCTCTAACATGAATTTAACTTCACAGTTTATCCATAAGCATAGTCTAGCTCAGTGATTCCCAAACTTTGGACCTCCAGATCTTTTGCACTTCAGCTCCCCAAATTCCTTGACTGTTGGCCAAGCCAGCTGGTGCTTCTGGAAGTTGGAGTTGGAGTACCAAAATTTGGGAATCACCACTCTAGCTAATGTAATTGTATGCAGTGACGTAATGTAATATGATGTAGTTGTATGAGGTCTGTTGACATCCCTACAGCTTTAGAATCATGGCAATATTTTTCTGACTACTGCTTGTGCTAAAATCATGTAAAAATCTGGGGCTCATCACAGCCAGTGGAAAGTGAGACACTTGCCATGTGGTATGTGGTAAGTGGAATTTGAACTTCTGCTTTTAAAGCACAATGGAATTAGTTAAAAATCCATGCTGAATTATAACAGTTAACATTGCTAAATAAAATTTATTTAAATGCGGATTATTTGAACAATTATTTACTTGACTTGTATCTTAGAATATCAGGGTCAATCTGTAGATGCACAGTATAAATGATATGCCATTAAAACAAAAATAAAACAAATGAACAGTAGATATTTTAAAAAAGTTGTAATTGTATAAAATTAGTGGATAGCGGGCAAATTTTTAAAGCATTGAGAGCCTCTCATAGAATACTTAAGAACATTTCACTGTGGTCAAATATTAGGCAATCCATAGACCATCTGCCAACATTGGCTGGTTTATTGACTGTGTGCCTACCCTACTCAAGTAACATGCCCCCTTCCTGACAGGTCTGGTGCTAGAATTAAGAAATCATTGAGTTTTTTTAACCATCTTAGCTATATTAAGGTTCATTATACTTAGCTCATTATACTTAGTTATTGGCTGAATGCTATTTATTATCCTGCAAATAATAGCACTTCCATTTTCACCCATCCAATGTCTTGTGGATTCTTAGGGCAAGACCATGTAACCCTTCTTTCTACTAATGGCCTCTAACAAGTGAAAATGACTTTCTGGTTTTAAAGTACCGTAGTTCTAAAAAAACAAACAATTAAAACAGCTTTTAAAACCTTTAAGAACTCAAAGGCTAGGTGAAATAGCATAGTATTCACTCCCTGTCAGAATCTTAGAAGGAATGGAGTCAGGTAGAAAGCATTGTCAGGTGTATCACTTAAATCTGTCTTCTTTTTAGTTAGCTTTTATTTTTGTATTTTAGTGTATTACTTTCGCATTTATAAAAAGAAAAAAGAACATGGCACAATGAGTCCTTTATTAGTAAGTGTTTTAGTCTAGTATTACTAAATGGTTTGTCTGATGCAATTTTAATTGGACTTTCCCCCCTCCAGCCTTCTTAAATTCCAGGGTGAATAAAATGTAGTGCTCTGCTGTTTCAACCTCAAGGCCTCTGATTTACTTTCTAACATAGAATGATAAGGATTTCTAAAGTGAGTTTTTCTTTTAATATGCTTTTTTTTAAAAAATATGCTCCCCCCCCCCTGAAACTTAGTCAGTATTAAAGGATCTGTCAGTAGAGTAACCAGCGTGTATTTGTGTCTGTGTGCATGCGCTTTCAAGTCGCTTATCAACTTACAGGAACACCATAAATTTCATAGGCTTTTCTTAGCCTAAGAATCTTCAGAAGTGGTTTTGCTAGTTCCTTCCTCTGAAATATAGCAAGTTGTATTCATTGGTGGTGTCCCATCCAAGTACTAACTAAAGCAGGCACTATTCAGATCTGAAGGCTGGCCCTTTAAAGATACATGAATGAATGATCAGGAGGCCTTTGGGCTACTTGCTAAAGTAATGTGAAGCTAAATTGTACAGTGAGCCCTTGGTTTCTGCTAGGGTTTGGTTCCAGGACAGCCCCCCCCCCCCCCGCCGTGGATACCAAAATCGCATGCCTCAAGATGCTCAAGTCCCAGTAAATATAGTGTCATGGTAAAATGGTGCCTCATATATAAAATGGCAAAATCAAGGGATGAGAACACAACTTTGTTGTTGTTGTGTGCCTTAAAGGTTGTTTCCAGTTTATGGTGAATCTAAGGCAAACCTATCATGAGATTTTCTTGGCATGTTTCTTCAGAGGGGGTTTGCCATTACCATCCTCTGACTCTGAAAGAGTGCGACTTGCCTAAGGTCACCCAGTGGATTACGTGGTTGAGTGGGGATTTGAACCCTGGTCTCCAGAGTCCTAGTCAAATGCTCAACCCACCACATTGGCATCAGAAAACAATTTACTATATGTACTCATGTATACGTCTAGAAATTTAGGTCAAAACACTGACCCAAAAAAACTGACTCGACTTATCCATGGGTCAATCCATGTGTATTTTAACTCTTATTTAAAAGAAGGAATCATTTCCTGGTGAAAAGCAAGAGTATAATATGTGAAGCACTGACCCCCTCTATTATCTCATCCATCCAGTCTTAAGGGTAAACACAAGGAGTTATGTCTGCTGGAATTCTGTAAATTCTTTGACATTGATTTGCTTTGCTTCATCCTTTAGGTAAGCGGTCCCCAAACTGTGCCCTTTAAGATATTTTGGACATCAACTCCCAGAGGCCTCAGCCATGTTGGCCAGTAGTCTGAGATTCTGGGAGCTGAAGTCTAAAATCCCTTAAACAGCACCGTTTGGGGACCACTGCTTTAGATCCTTTACTGTGTGCCCCTAAATTTTATGACATATCCACAGGTCATAGCAAAATCCATAATTTTGGCCCTCAAACCTTCCCTCAACCTATACATGAAGTTGACTTATAATCGGGAACGTATCAGGTGAGGGAAGGCTGTGTTAAAGATTATCCCAGAGCAATGCATGTTTACATACATGCCAAGTGAGCATTAAAATTATTATAGTTCATGATTTTTGCAAAATATAAATGATGAGGGTATCGTTTCTTGTTGGTCTTGATCCTTGTATATTTTTTTTTTGAACTGTTAAACTGTAGTAATGTCTCCTGACCTTATGGAGGTGTGAATTATCAACTCTTTTGTGGGCAGAAAAAAATGTTTCAGGTTCCCTCTCCCCCGATTCTTAATGCCCAATTTCATTAGAGTGGCTCTTAGAGCTTACACTGAGTTCTAGCTAGGCTTGGGTTAAACAGGTTTTAATGTATAAACAGGGGAGCTTCTTAGTTGGATGTTTATTTATCTTTTTAACTTCTGTATGTCTTTTAAATGATTTTATACTGTTTTATGTAGTGATTTTAATTGTTTTTAACTTTTTTGTTGTGAAGGTTTTTTAATTGACTCTGTCTGGGAGTCACAATTGGGTCCCAGTCTGAGAGAAAGGCAGCATACAAAATAAATAACTATAAAATCCCTACTTCTTTACATAGCAGGGAAAAAATGAATAGTAGTTTTGTGCTATATTACAGTGCACTTTGGCATATTTTCCATTGCAGTTGAAGGTATTTCCTGCCAAGTGCAAATACCTGAGAGGTTTGGAAATGTGCCATATTCCATTCCGTTTTCTCTTCCAACGTCTTTCTTTGACCCTGTCTGTCCTCAGCTAGCGAAAAGAGTCAAGACTCTGTATATCTGGATAGAACTCCAGGTTTAGTTATCAAAACAATAAATAATGTATTTTCAATCTCACTTTTAGTTTAGATTTGTAAGCCAGTTGCATTTAGATTTGTTCCCCTGTGTCTTGGTTTTATAGCAAACCTGTTAGAACCACTGTTCTTTAGAGCCACTGATGGAATTACTATTATTCTCACTGATGACTGGGTGGACCATTGCAGCTGTGTAGAAGTGCTTTTCTCATAAGGTAAAGTGCATGGCATACTAGCTCCTTAGGCAGCTTTGGGAGCCACAATGGTTGGTTAATCCTCGTAGCGGAGGTAGATTACATGAGACCGTAAGTAGTATCAATTGATCAATCAATCAGTAACTATATTTATACCCCACCTCCCCCCCCAAGACTGCATATGAACACAACTGTTCTTGGTGATTAATAAGCTAAGGTCACTATATTTTGTGCTTGGTGTGGCAAAAAATATTGTAAGTGGTTTCGAATAGCATAATGATGTAATAGTGGCTGTATAGGTACTCCTAGGTTTCTCAGAATATTATCCTCAGAACATCTCCCCAGGTCTGTTTATTTTAACCTAATATAAAACCAGAGGCATTCCTTATTGCCCTAAAGCCAACAGATCTTGCTTGATCTTGGAAGCTAAGCAGAGTCAGCCCTGGTTAGTACTTGGCTGGGAGACAACCAATGAACACTAGGTGCTATAGGCAATATTTCAGAGGAAGGAACTGGTAAAACTACCTCTGAGTATTTCTTGCTTAAGAAAACCTTATGAAATTCATGGGATCGCCATAAGTCAACAGATGACTTATGCCAGTGTGGTGTAGTGGTTTGAGCATTGGACTACAGCTCTGGGGACCAGGATTTGAGCCCCTGCTATGGAAGCCACACAGACCCACTGGGTAGTTTGGAGGAGTTACATTCTCTCAGCCTCAGAGGAAGGTAAAGGCAAACTCCCTCCAAAGAAATCTTGCCAAGAAAACCCTGTGATAGATTTGCTTTAGAGTCACCATAAGTCAGCAATGACTTGAAGGCACATGACATCAACGCCACCAACAACACAGAGTATGACTCTATTAGATTTATTTATCTATTTACTTATCATTCGGTAATTGATTGACTGTGTCTACTCTAGTTGGAACTAACCAACAAAATGATAGTTATTATTTCTCTATTTATAGGATATATGCCCCACCTTTCTTCCAAAAATGAGACTCAAGCCAGCTCAAAATGAGATTGAATAAAATTCAAAACAAGTTGAGATATTGAAATACAGCTATAGTGAAAATACAGTTTAAAACTTGTTGATCTGGCTGGGTGGGGGGAGCAAAAAGCCTTTCACCAGCAAATTGCCAAAGCCCCCGTTCAATGTAATGGTCTATAAAAGGCTATCAGGGAGTGAGCTAAACTAGCCTCCCCTTGGGAGGGACTTTTGGGTTTTGGTAGCACTCACCAACAAAGATGTCCTAGGCTGCTTAATTTCTCAGTCTTTCTCAGCTTTAGGTGTATGATTGAAAATATATCCCTCATATTATATCACTGTCTACCTTGTATTTTTCACGCAGTGAGTCATTGGAGGAGTTTCTTTGTTTTATCAACATATCTGTGAGAATTATCTAGACTAGCCAATACTGTTTTGGGGGAGTTGATGAACTTGATTCATAATATGGGGGGGGGGATTATGAGTGGACCATACTAGATTGGGTTATTAAATTTTTTAGAATAATCACTTTAGAATAAAGGCATTAGGAGCATAAGTTGCCTGTATTTTTTCCCCTTACTTCTGTATAAAATGCAAATAGCTTAAACAGAGATGTGTAGATACCTTGCTTCACCCAGAAGTAAGGCACACGGATCTCCACTTCTAAAGGAGAACACCTTTAGGAAATGACACAGTGATTCATAAATAACTTTGACATGGCTATCGTTTTGCGTTTGGTTCACAAGTGAAAGCATGCAGGAACTGTGTTCCCAACAAGTCATTCTTGTCTGTACAAATCAGAATCTTCTCCTTATGCTAACTCTTATTGCACCCTCTTCCACCTTTATATTACATACAGTTTTAGTATGAACTGGGCTGTGTCTCACTCCCCCCCCCCTAAATTGCAGTTCTCGAAGGGCTCTTGAATAAAAAAACAAATAAACTGCTGTGAAAATAGTTATTTAATGAAGTAGCAGATCTTATTGTGACCACAGAGCTGAGTGAAGATTTCTTTTGATGGTTGTTTGGGGGCAAGCAAGAGAGTTTTTTGTTTTGATACTACAATGCTGTTGTCATTGCAGCTGGATTCCACACCACTGATCGAAGTGCAGGGACAATGGGGTGAAACCCGATTGGTATGGAATATTTGTTTAAGATTTATATGTTGTGTTTGTGTGATAAACAGCATGAGAAACTCAAATAGTGCATTCTATATATTTTGTTTTATTTTGTGAACTTGTAAATATAAAGAAGTGCAAGTACGTAAAATTTGTTACGTACAGGTCAAGTCTCCCTTTTCTGAAATGCTTTGGACTAGAGGCATTTTGGATTTCAATTTTTAAAATACTTTGGAATATCTGTATTTGCTTGTATGTAGATACTGAGATATCTTGGAGATGGGACCCAAGTCTAAACTCAGAATTACTTTGTGTTTCATATATACATCATATACATTATCTGAAGGTAGTTTAATACAGTATTTTCAATAATTTTGTGCATTGAACAAAAATAGTGTACATTGAACCACCAGAAAGCACTCATAAAAAGTGTTGGTTTATGGAATGTTTCAAATTTTGTAATTCTGGATAAAGGGAGACTCAACCTGTATCTTGTGTAATTGTTTAGCTTTTGTAAGTGGGTCTTTTGCTTTTTTATATAGAATCAGCTTGTGTCTGGCTAACACATACGTTTTGATGAAAAGAAGTTTCATTTCCCTTTTTGTGTTTAGGTTTGAATACTTGAGTTTTTATATTCCTGTTTATATAGAAACATTTATATTTCTATAAATTGTATTGCTAAAGCTAGTCTGGTATACAGTACAGAAAATACTTTACTTATCTCTTCGCTTCCCTGCTCCCCCGCTCCATCAATTTTGACCTTGCAACTAGGTTGCGAAAATCTAGACTAAATGTATACAAATCACTATCAAGATCATAGGAGAGACTTGATGCATTGGTTGTACAGTACCTTATGCCTTGTCACTTGCATTGGTTCCCTGTGAGGTGCTTCTTTGGAATATGAATGATTCATTCACTGTTAGCACTGTTTTATGTACCTTTGAGCAGAAGAACATTTCACAATGTTAACTGATGCTTACTACATAGTTTACTGTATGTAGCATGGATCTGACCCCTGTCCCTCAGGCTTGCAGTCACAGGTACCCAGTGATCTAACACTGCTTCTGGATGCTGAACATAATAGTGGCTAAGTGTTCATTTAATTAAATTAGGTCATTACTCCATCAGCTCTCTTTTGTGGGACAGATGTATCTGGGCTGACATATATATCTTAATGTCCAGATTTGGTTGTTGCTCTGTGCTTTATATGGAGATGCCTCTGAAAAATGCGTGGAAGCTTCAGTTGATCTGTGTGTGACTGCTGAAATACTGGCTGGGCTAGACAGTGTAATTCTAGTTTTGTTGCATTTTCATTGGCTGCCTATTTAGCTTTAGAAACCAATCCAAGATGGTGACTGATAAAGTTAAAGCCCTAGGTGGATACTATAAGGCCTACATCTTCTCGAGTATACTCATTGGAGGTCCTGTGACATAACCAGAAATGGGAACTTCAGACAGGCCTTCTTTCTTGTAGTCCTTTTACTTTGTACTGCTCTCCTAGGGAAGCTTGCCTGGCTCTATCAATTTTGAGTTAAGAAGTGACTCATTCAGAAGAAGGCTTTCGAATACTGTAGATTCTGACGGTATAAACAAATTGAGCAGTGATTACAAAATCTGTTATTTGTGCTTTCTGCTTTTTTCCTCCCTCTTGTTTTTATAGTTTCAAACATTTCTTTCAGCTGAAAGTTGTTACTCACTTTGAATGGCATATACATACTTCAGTAAAATAAATAATCCTTGCTTTTATGGGTAAAAGCCATTGAGGTACCTTGAATCCATCTAGTACTTTTTCAAAGGGGGTCTATAATCCATCTGAGTCTAAATAGGCAACAACATCCAGCAGTTTCTAGTATATGATAGCAGTGTTTTATGTCTTCATGTCCAGATCCTCCTCTCTTCCTCATCCTCCCTTCCTCTTACGACACCTGCTAGGAGTGTGAACCAAGGCTCCTACTTAGAGTGAGAACCCTGAGTGTGATTCTGACAGGATTAGACACTTCCAGGAAAGAAGTGTGACATAAATGAACTCAAAGCTGCAGAGGAGGACAGGGGGATCATCCTCATAGTCTAAAGCTACTCTAAAAGCCTCTAAAGCCTATTGTAGCACTACATATGCCACATTTGCTGGAAGAAGAGCAGGTCCAAAGAGAATAAACCTTGTAGACTTCCAGCATCATATCAGAGACTACTTTGCCATTTAGGTAGAGAGATATTTAGACAGCAGCATGGTTATTTCAACTACAGATTTGCTGTCTCATACTCCAAAAACAAAATGCAGAAATTCTAACCCAGTAAATTGTGCTAGAATGCCTGATGAAGGTAATGAAATCACAGTTGACAATGGCAGTCCAATTTCATCATCCAGGTTAAATCATTTTTAAAAAAACCTTATAGCTTAAAGGTAATTTTATACAAATATTTTAAATAGTTTTGTGCATGAAACAAAGTCTGTGAACACTGAACAGTCAGAAAGCAAAGGTGTCACTATCTTAGCCACCCATGTGGACTATTTTGGATTTCTATCTAGTGGGGTACAGCATTCAATGATGGAATAGCCTTGAGATATCTAGACCTTCTTTCCTTTCGCTGAATCATCAAATGTCAAAGTTTTTGTGGGTTTTCCGGGCTATGTGGTCATGTTCTAGAAGAGTTTATTCCTGACATTTCACCAAGCATCTTCATCTCCCCGAAATGATCCTATCACATCACTAGCCATATCATGCTAAGTACTTCAGAATCCAAACACATACCAGATTCTTATATAACCAGCTCAAAGGAAAACATTGCATCTACACAGATCTTCACAAAATGCACACACCCTTTGTTCTTTGGCTTGTTGCAGCTCTATAGAGCTGGCAAAAGGACAGTTACCTGTGGAAAGAGATAGTTCTCTTTATGAATGACCTCACAAGAGATTTATGACTGAATATCCATTTTCCAAAACATCACAGCAGAAGAGAGAGGGGGATTCCTGCCAACATTTTCTGCCCTTGGGCTAGTAATAGCAATGTAGAATCACTGAAGGGTGATGTTTGCACAGTCCTTTGGCCCCTTGATGTTAGAGTGCTGATCCTACAGATCTTACTGCTCTTTCCATTCTGCTAGCAATAATTTGTATTCTTTTCAGTTGTGTATTCCAAGCTTGCTTTTTCCATCATTAAATTTCTCTACCATTTAAATGAAAGCTTGAAACATGACTGAGATGGTCTGTCTTAATACAATAAGGCACATGTAATTTAAGTCACTGAAGTTGGACTGGACTCTTTAAGAGTGTAAGTTACTTGGGCCTTAAGTAACAAAGCTGAAATCAATGAGTTCCCCCATATGAGGAGGCTGCTAATATCAGCACTTGGCACTGATGCTGTACATGAGTTTTCCTCCATAGAGATTATGTTTGTAGAGGAAATAGCACCTTTAAAGGCGGTGGGGATTGGAGAGGTTGTGAGAACAAGTGTCCAAGGCTTTAAATCTGTACACTCATACACAGGAGCAAGTACCATGGGCTTGCATGTAGACTTAATGGCACTTAAAAGTAGATCCATAAGGTGTAGTGGTTTGGGCCTTAAACTGTAACTTTGGAGACTTCCAACTTCTCAGATTGTTGGGTGATTGGAAATAGTTACCCTTTCAATTGTGCATTTATATATTATGATGCAGCTCTTAGCTGGAAAAAAGTTTGTACAGTATTTTATGGCAAAACATGTATACAGTGCATATTTTGGGGAGCTATGTACAGTTTTGTTATTTTGCTTATTAAACTATGCAAAAAATGCGAAAGAATTGACTTATGATGGGCTTTATGTAAAACCAACACAGACCAGAAACAGAAAGATCTGTTCCTTTCTGTTTGCATAATAACCTTCAGTTCAGTTGTGTAATCCAAGGGTAGCAGCCCTGATGCTTTGCAGATGTTTTGGTCCAACATCTCACATCATCCTTGATGATTAACCATAATAGTTTTATCTCTAGCCCATAAGTCTAGAGAGTACTTTATTTCTATCTGTGCTATAACATGTAGTTCCCCTAGATTGTTCCTTTTTTTTTTAAAAAAAAAAAGATACATATATTTTTTTGAAATTCTTGAAAAGCAGTGGGCATTAGCCATAGCAGCTCAATGATTTCTTCAGTGTTCAGAAGTAGTATTGATGTGCTGAAAATGCAGGATATCTCTCTAGGAACAACTTAAAACCACAGAGGTCACTTGAAAGTTGGTTTCAGCAGCATAGGATTTATCCAACAAATCTAGTAGCTGGGCAGACGAAATGGCTTTTTCATCACTTTTATTTTTTATTTCTTTAAATAATTTGTAAAGTAGCATTTTTATATAAGGTTTTCTTTTCTATTTGTATTTTGTATTCTTTCAGTAACAGAATGTGGTGCTTGTGAGCTACTCTTTCAATAATCTTTCCATTGCATTTTTTGCCAGATTCCTAAAAGGAAGGGAATTAGCAGGAGAGGAAAGACAGAAATGTTACTGGAGTGGGGAGGATTGTTTTGTTGTTGTTTGTTACACTTGATAGAGTATCTGTCATCCAAATGACAGTTGCTTGTAGAACAGAGTGAATCAAAAGCACAGAGACGGGATAGTCTTGGGTGCAGTGAATACATATTTGATTATGCAAAATCTTGATGAGAAATTCCAAAAGTCATATAAGGTGTTCTATTGTTTGTAGTGAAAAAAGATTTGTGATGTCAGAGTTTCATTATTGAGAATAGAGCAAAATATTTGCAGAAATTGCAATAATAGATGTATAAGAAATAAACTCCTTCACTTACCTATGTACATGTTAGTTTTAGGTTATGAGAAACAAATCATTCTAATATGCATGCCTTGGTAAGTGAGTCTAATGACCAGCTAGCTTTCGGTCAGCTTTGAATCTGCAGGGAAGTAGGTGGGATTGTCTCCACAGTTACTGGATTAGATAGACAAATAATCCATCCTGGTTTAGGTCAGATCTTCATGTTTATGATATCGCTTTTTCTGTAGAGAATTAAATGCTGCATTGATCAGTAGAAACAGAGGGGAAATTTGCAAGAATCCTTTGTGCAGATAATTTGCCCTTGTGAAACTGCTTTCAACAGACAAAAGTTCAACTGTTTTTTTCTTCTATTAGGTGTCCAAAAATAAAGATGGAAAAGATCAAAGTGAGGCTGTATCCCCATCAGACGATGAAGAGACATTCTCTTGGCCTGGTCCCAAAACGGTATCTTTACGAAGAACATCACAGGGCTTTGGCTTCACCTTACGGCATTTCATTGTGTATCCCCCAGAATCTGCTGTTCACTTTTCTTTTAAGGTGAGAGAAAGTACCTCCTTGATTATACAGATGCATGTGAGTTATAATAAAGAATATTTTTCTAGCCTCCTTGTCAGGCCAGGCCAGTTTACAAATACATGTATGCTAGATGTGTTCTGGGCCTTACTTCCTTTACAGAAAAAAATGTAGTAGTGACAGAAATAGCATGGAAAGAATAGGTGTAGGATCCTACACCACAGAAAAGGTGAACACATTTCAACAAACTGTTTATTCAGCACTATCCATATGTACATATGAAATGGAACAACCAGATCAGGTAAGTCTTGCATAATTAAGCAAGTGTACTTGAACCTTAGAGCGACCATTTGAAGACTTTTTGATAATTACTTCTAAGGATGACTTTTTCTTTCACCAGTCTTCACTGTTCTTACGATTTCCATTTTGGTGGAAACATTTTAACATTTTGGCATAGCTGTTGAGGCAAGCTTATCGGTTCTCCCATTTTTTCTCTGTTCTGCTCTTCACACATGCCCTAGGCTCTCCATTCCTAGGGAACTCCATTCCTAGTGAGGGCAGAGTGGCCTCATCCTGTTACCCTTTTGTTGGTAGGCAAAGACTTTTTAAAATCCCAATAGGCTTTTACTTCCTGATTTGTTCTTGTTCTTTGGCTTGTTGCAAGTAACTTTTAGCCCATTAACACAGTGGAGTATTTCCCATCACTTTGTAGGGATGTGAGAGATAAATGGGGAAGAAAGTTGACAAAGAAAATCAACTCACTTCAGATGTGGTGCTGGAGAAGAGTTCTGTTGATACTGTGGGCAGGCTAAAAAGGATAAACCAATGTGTCCAACAATAAATAAGGTCTGAACTCTTTCTAGAAGCCAGGATGACTAAATTGAGGCTGTCGTACTTTGGCTACATGAGAAGGCATGACTCACTAGAAAAGACAATGACTGAAAGGGTAGAAAGCAGTAGGAAAAGAAAAAGGCTACACACCAGATGGATACACTCTTATCAAAGAGGACACAACCATAAGTTTGCAGGAACTGAGCAGGGCCATTGAAGGTAGGATGTTTTCGAGATGCTTCATTCATAGTGTCGCCATGGGTCGAGATTGACTTGAGGGCAGTTAATAGTAATAATTATAACAACAACAACATTACCTATGAACCTGACCCCTTTTTGCTCAGTTGTACAACATTTTGTGGTAATAGTTTTGAAAAATTTGGCCATGCACATTTTGAAGAAGTTGTTTGTTTTTAATCAGTGATTGGATTTTTATGATTTTCCTTTGCAGGATGAAGAAAATGGAAATAAGAGTGGTATGTATTTTCTTTGATTCTTATATCTTTTGAATATTACAGAAACCATAATAATTGTTTTAGACTGATGAATCTAATCAAAATAAGACAAGCCTCTGAAATTTCTATCCTTTTACTGTTTTATGGATACATCTGAAAATTTCTTGAATACTGGTAATTTAATACTTTGAGGATGCATTTTATTTAAAAATGTGTAGATTCAGTTTTTGTGGAAAATCATAATGTACAGTGTGTTGAGTCTGAGATTAAATAAATGCAGTTCTACTTGCATAAAAGGGCTTTGCTAACTCTTTCAGTGGCCTTGTGCTCTCCCTCAGTCTGGAGGGTCAAATGATGGTTGGAATGTGGTGAACACAGGATTGTAGAGGTACAAGGTACAAGGAAACAGAACATTTTGTGGGTCTGCTTCTCACCAGATGAAGTGTCTTTCTGGATTCAGATACGTACAGATTGAATCTCCCTCAACTGGGAGCAGAGGTGTTTTGAATTTGAAATATTTTTATTTGCATATGCCTCCATAGTGATATATAATATATCTTCATTTATGTTTCATATACATTTTATATGTGTAGCCTGAGGGTAATTTTATGCACAGTATTTTTAATAATTTTGTGCATGAAACAATGTGTGCATTGAACCATCAGAAAGCAAAGGTGTCATTATTTCAGCATCCATGGAAAAAAGTGTTTATTTTTGGAATATTTCTGATTTTGGAATTCCAGACAAAGGAGACTCAACCTTTATACATTTATATGTATATAGACTCGAAGAGCCAGCGTGGTGTAGTGCTTTGAGCATTGGACTGTGACCCTGAAGATCAGGTTGTAATCCACACTGAGCCATGGAAACCCAGTGGGTAACTTTAGGCAAGTCACTTTCTCCCAGTTTGAGGAAGGCAAATCTTGAACAAAACCAGTGAAGAAAACTGTGATAGGTTTACCTTTGGGTCACCATAAGTCAGAAATACTTTGAGGTACACAACAACACAAACATCAAAACAGATTTACATGCAAACTAAATGAGTTTATGGCCTAAATGAGTACCTTTAAATACAGCCTGCTCTCCATTTCTGGTTTTTATACTTAGTACCATAATACACATGTTTAGAAATAGCAAGGGGCTTTAAACAAGTTTGACATAGTTAAGAGCCTCAGCTCTGCACATATATATGTCTTTGTATATACAGTTGGCCCTATACATTTGCGACTTTGACTTTTGTAGATTGGATTATTTGCACTTTTGATTAATATATTCTCTCTAAGAGTCTCTAGGTACTCCATTGCAACTTACCAGGCACTGACCATAGAGTTGTGCCTGAAATCCTAGAACAGTGATGGAGAACCTTTTAGAGACCAAGTGTGATGTCCTGCCAGGACTGATTGAATTTCCCCCTGCATTTTCTTTCATTTTGGTTCAGGCCATAGATTATTTTAGTGTAGAAAAGTTCATTGTATTAGTTTGTGGGAGGAGCTGTAGGTTTCCCCTGCATTATTTCCAGGTTTGGTTTGCCCTTTCCCAGCATGCTCTGTTGCAGCTGGAAGCTTTTAGTTTTGGAGCAGTCTTTGCTGTGAGCAGGCAGAGCGTCCTTTTTGGTGGCAACAGCCCAGACAGCCGGAAAGGGCATTTCTTACACGTTAGCCATTCATTACCAGGTTTTTAGAGCATTTTAGTTACCAAGTTAGACCAAATTGTTAAGCATCAGCAAGAAAATAAAGGAGTTCAGGAGCTGAAAGATCCTTCACCAGCTCCATTGAGTAAGGAGAGCAAACCAACATCAAACCCAGAAAGATGACACCCTGAAGATTGCTGTAACTGTAAAGTTATCGTTTGTCTATAGCTGGAGGAAAAAACTCTTTATTTTTGTTTCTTTAAAATTAAATTTCCCCCCTTTTGAACGTTACAATTGCTTCAGACTTTTTGGGTAAAGAGTTTGATCTCACCAGGGTACCGGCGTTGAACACCCAAAAACCTGCCACCACTTTAGTTGGGTGTGTCTTGACATAAGTGCCTGAGCTCAGTGATGTTCCCGAGCAACCGGGTGTCACCTAGTGCTGGGGCGAGACTTCCACTTCTGGAGGGGGTGGGACTTGTCTTCTGGTGGTGACTTCTGGTCTTCCAGGGTTGAAACCCAAGTCACACTCTCTCAGCTTCAAGTATGGCAAATGGCAAATCCCTTCTGAGGAAACTTGCCAAGATACTCTGTGATAAGTTCCCTTAGGGTCACCATAAGTCGAAAAAACTTGAAGGCACACATACACACGCAAGTCACACTCTCATACAGCAATGGAAACCCCCCTCTGAGGAAACTTGTGAAGAAAACCTCATGATAAGTTCTTCTTAAGGGTCGCATAAGACAGAACGACTGGAAGGTACACAACAACAAGAACAATAATTGCTTCAAGGAGTGGGGGTAAAGATTCCAACCCATCAGCTTGCGGGCAGCTTGGCAGGACTGAAGAATGCTGGGAGTTTCACTCAGCAACATTGTCAAAAAAGACATCCTCTCTCTTTTTTGGTGGTGATGGTGGCAGCAGCAGCTTTTTGGCCAAACTTTCCTCTTCCTCCTCCATAATCACCCCTCTCTGTGTTGGCTGGTTGTCTCCTCAACCACATGAGCTGAGGCTTGGTGGATGGCTGGTTAGGCTCCTTCCTTCTCTTTCCCTCTTTCCCCGGCAACGAGACAAGTGAGGGGCCATGCCCCTCGCTAGCAACCGCGCTCGGTGGGAGCCAGTGATCACAGACAACACGATGGCTTTCCTCCGGATGAGGTGGTACCCTTGTAAGGGCTTCGCAATGCCAAACCGACACGCGTGTCATAGGTTTCACCACCAACATGGATCTAGAAGTTCTTACAGAAACACTTCTCTAAGGCATTTGTAGTGTTTTTTTTGAGGTTTTCCACTTCACAGGGTCCTTTCACCCCTAACCTCAGTGAATATGGAGGCACCACTGTATTATAGAATATATTGTATAACGTCATTGTTATAGTGAACGATAGCAAATAGACATTTGTGAGGTGTGGCATTTTCCTCCTCCCCCTCCCAACCCTCCGCTCCATTATCCTGTACAGGAGAGGAAGAATCGAGAAAAAAAAAAAAAAAAAAAAAAAAAAAAAAAAAAAAAAAAAAAAAAAAAAAAAAAAAAAAAAAAAAAAAAAAAAAAAAACAAAAAAAAAAAAAATTTTTAAAAAAAAAAAAAAAAAAAAAAAAAAAAAAAAAAAAAAAAAAAAAAAAAAAAAAAAAAAAAAAAAAAAAAAAAAACAAAAAAAAAAAAAAAAAACAAAAAAAAAAAAAAAAGAAAAAAAAAAAAAAAAAAAAAAAATTGTTGGTTGGGTGGTGTTGTGTTTTGGTGGTTTGGGGGGTGGGAGGGTGGGGGGGGGGGGGGGGGGGGGGGGGGGGGAGGGGGGGGTGGGGGGGGGGGGGGGGGGGGGGTGGGGGGGGGGGGGAGGGGGGGGGGAGGGGGGGGAGGGGGGGGGGGGGGGGGGGGGGGCCACCCAACCACACAACCCCCCCCCACAAAACACCAACCCCAAACCCCCAAAACAACCCCCACAAACCACCAACAAACCCCCCACCCACCAAAAAACCCAACCCCAAACAAACAACAAACCCCCCCACCCCCACAACACACCCCAACAACCCCCACAGACAACCCAACAACCCAAACCACCCACCCCACCCACCACCACCCCCCCAAACCAACCACAACCCACACAACAAACCCACCCCCCCCCCACACCCCCCCCCCAACACAACACCCCCAAAAAACACACCCAACCCACCCAACACCCCAAAACCCCCACACAACAAACCACAAAACACCCCCACAAACCCCCCAACACACAAAAAAAAAAAAAAAAAAAAAAAAAAAAAAAAACAAAAAAAGGGAAAAAAAAAAAACCACACCCCCCCACCCCCCAACCCCAAAAACAACACCCCACCCAACCCCACCCCACCCCCCCCCCCACCCCCCCCCCGTTGGGGGTTGTTGGTGTTTGGTGGGTTGGGTTTGGGGTTGGTGTGGGGGGGGGTGGGGGTGTTTTGTTGGTTTTGTGTGGGTGTTGGGTTTTGGTGGGGTTGGTTTGGGGTGGGTTGGGTGGTGTTGGGTGGGTGGGTTGGTTGTTTGGGGTGGTTGTGGGGGGAGGGGGGGTGTTGTTTGGGGACAACAACCAACACAACCACCCCACAAACAAAAAACCTAACAAACAACCCCCACCCCAAACCCACAACACGCAACCCAACCCAGCACAAAAACACAAACCACAGGGTTTTTTTGTGGGTTGGGGGGTGGGGTTTGTTGGGGGTGGGGGTGGGTGGGTGGGTGGGGTTGGGTTGGTTGGGGTGTTTGTGGGTGGGGGGGGGGGTTGTTTGTGGGGGGTTTTTGGGGGGGGGGGGGGTTTGGGGGTGGGGGGGTTGGGTTGGTGGTTTTGGTTGGGGGTGGGGGGGGTGTGGGGTGTGGTACCAACAACACAAACCACCCACCCAAACCAAAAAAAACCACACACACCAGAACATAAACCAAACAACAACACAAAAAACAACACAAAACCACACCCCAAAACAACTAAACAAACACTTACACCTACCATTATTTAAAAAACCAATAAACAAAAAAAATCAAACTTTTCAATGCAATGGAATCTTGCCTGGTCTGTGACGATGAGACTACGGAATCTCAGCAGGAGAGTTGTGTTGTAGTGCTGGATTCTGGGATGCAGGTAGCTACTTGGAACTTGTGCAGTATTGCTTTCTACATGCTTATTGTTTCTTCAGGATTCTTTGAGGGTTCCACCTTGTTATTGTCTACTCTAAAATACTTCATGACCTTTCCACTTTACACATAGTATCTTAAAAACTTCAGGCATGTGGTATGTCCAGTCAGTGGCTATTAAAAGATTTTGATCCACATAATATGTCAACAGAAGTTTAAAAGCATACAGCAATTTCTCAACAGGTCATAATAAGAAGAAATAAAATGGGTATTCCGATTAAGGCCCTGCTAAAACATGTAATTAGACTAAGAGCACATTTAGAGCCCAAATTAATAATTAAAAGATCTCTTCAGTATGCAATTCAAACCTTTGACTGAAATTTGTACTGGTTTAGTGGTCAGGACTTCAAAGTTGAGTGACAGATTGCAAAGCAGCAGGAGGACCTCGGGTGTCCTGTTCATCTTGTTGTCTTGACAACAGCCAAATCTGACAGATTCTCTCAGCATGTTTCATGAAGGACAGGCTTATACCTTTTCTTTCCATTTTTTTTTTTTGGCCTTTTTTCATGCAGCTAATATACAAAAGCTTGGTTGGGAGTAGTAAGATGCTAGGGTATATAGAGAGAGGATCCCCCTCTCCCCCACTTAGCTGTGAGTCTGGTTTAAGAATATAGAGCTGGGACTTTCCCACATTGCAAATCTGGATGGGGAAAATTAGAGTTAAATTTTAAATTAGTTAAGTTCTGCTATATTTGCTGGAAGTCAAACTCAGCCAAATCCATCGAAGGTCTAGCCAATTCCTCACTTGCCTTGGAGAACAATTTCATTGTCAAAAAGGTGGGAAGAGGCAAACAAGGGGATCAGCTATTTTGGATCTGATCTTAACCAACGGGATGACCTAGTTAATAGTGCAAAGTGTGGGAGACCTTAGTTGGGAGTTCATGTTCTCCTGGAGTTTGTTTGTACAATGGAAAGGAGAAGCTAGGCAACTTGTAGCCCCCTTTGCATCCTCGCCAAGGGACACATCCGTGCCGCCGACGCCGCCGCTCGCTGGGACTGTGCTGTCGCCGGGCGGCCCTCCTCCCGGTGGTTTCGAAGGGTGCGCAGCTGCGCACCGCCCCGGGAGTTGCCCCACGACATTGGGAAACTCTCCGCGCCGGGGGACCCTTGGAGACTCGGCTCGGCCTGGCTTTGGCGTTTGGCGGCCAGGGCGAGAGGGCTCTTTAAAAAACAGCGGGGGAAAGTTTGGGAGGAGCCCGCCTGTGAGAGAGGCGGGTACAAAAAGCCGGAAAACCGGCCCTCCTGGACACGCCCCCTTTGCCCTCCGCGCCCAAGGGACCACCGTGCCGCCGACGCCGCCGCTCGCTGGGACTGTGCCTGTCGCCGGGCGGCCTCCTCCCGGTGGTTTCGAAGGGGCGCAGCTGCGCACCGCCCCGGAGTGCCGCCCAGGACATTGGGAACTCCGCGCCGGGGGACCCTGTGGAGACTCTGGGCTCGGCCTGGCTTTGGCGTTTGGCGGCCAGGTGCGAGAGGGGCCTCTTAAAACAGCTGGGGGAAAGTTTGGGAGGAGCCGCCTTGTGAGAGAGGCGGTACAAAACCGGGAAACTGGCCTCCTGGACCGGCCCCCCTTTGCCTCCTCGCCCAAGGGACCCCACCGTGCCGCCGACGCCGCCGCTCACTGGGGACTTGTGCCTGTCGCGGGCGGCCTCCTCCCGGTGGTTTTCGAGGTGCGCAGCTGCCACCGCCCCGGGAATTGCCGCCCCGGACATTGGAACCGCCGCTGCGCAGTTGCGCAGCCTCAGAGGGTGTAGGAGGCTAGAATAGCCTTAGAGCAGGGGATGCCTACAGTGGCTAACCCCTGCTCCATTAACACACCATAGGAGGGTGGGGGAAGGATAGGATGCGGGGGATGCCTGGGCCGGGGATAACACTGTGGTGGCGGGGCGCCAATTGAGGTTGTGTGGGGCAGGGTGAGGTATGGCGGTGGAGAAGGGACTTCCGTTCCAGGGGAAGGCTTGATAGATGTATCATTCTATCACGCCTTCCTGTCCCTCTCCCAACCAAAGGAACCTGAGGGTCACTCCAACGTGCCACAAACCCTGTCGCTGCTCCTGTGCAATGCCAGGTCCATCAATAACAAGACCCACATCTCCCACTCCTCAGGATCTCCTGAGACTCTAAGTGTGACCTGGCTTGCATTACCGAGACCTGGCTTGGGCCTGAAGGGGATGCTGTGTGGCTCAGGCCCTTCCTGCCGGTTCTCGGTGAAGGACCAACGCAGGTTGGTGGCGGGGGGAGGGTGTGGCCTTGGTACATGGAACACCGTGTCCCTCTCCAGGAACCACCTCCGACAGCCCACCTATATCGAGTGTATTTACCTGACCCTAAAGGCTGGGGACAGTCTAGGGATTCTGTTAGTGTATCGGCCACCCCGTGCATTAGCGGACTCCCTTAACGAGCGGACACAGCTGGTCGCTGAGCTGATGTTGGAGACGCCCAGGCTTCTTGTCCTGGGTGACTTCAATATCCCCTCACGGCCAGCTATGTCAATCCGGTGCGGCTCGGGAATTCATGGAAACCATGGCGGCCATGGGCCTGTCCCCAGCTGAATACAGGGTCCTACGCACTGTGCGGGTAATACTCCGATTTGGTCTTCTGTTCGGAGGCGGAAATCCGTGGGCGGAAATTGCTAATATTCCCCTTGCCATGGACGGATCATCCTGGTAGAGGTGAAAATCAAGGCCTCTACCCAGATCCCCCCGGGGGTGGTGGACCAGTTAGGATGGTCCACCCTCGAAGGCTGATGGAACCTGAGAGGTTCCAAGAAGCCTTAGAGGGCTCGCGGTTGGAAATGAACGGCGACTCTGTTGATGCCCTTACCGTTATCTGGAATACCGGTCTTTCTGGGGCTTACACAGAATCGCTCCCAAGTGGTCCTCTCAGGCCCGCTTCCAATCGTAAGCCTGGTATCGGAAGATCTCCGGGCGAGGAAGCGGGTTCTGCGACGACTAGAGTACCGTTGGCGGAAACACCTCGCTTAAACGACAAGACCTCCTAGACCGGCTGTTGAAGGACTATGGAGAGGCAATAAGAGCAACAAAGAATTCGTTCTATGGTGCTCGTATTGGCGTCCGCTGAGTCACGTCCGGCAGAGTTGTTCAGGGTGGCAGGGAGTTACTCAGCTCCCTCCCGCCCTGAACCAGATCCTTGAACTTCAAGGCCTGCTGTGACCTTTTTAATGACTTTTTTGTGGATAAAACTTCTCGCATAAGCGAAGGTCTGAACCGCCGACGTTAGTGCAGAGCCTAGGGTAGAAGTGTCCAGAGCCCTCCGCGGACTATGTTACACTGGACAGTTTGAGTTGTGAGTACCGATGATGTGGCAAGATCCTCAGAAGTGTTCGGAAAACAACCTGCTCTCTTGACCCTGCCCCCATGGTTAGCGGCCCAGGGGGGACCGGTGGTAACGACTTTGTTACGCCGGATAATTAACACCTCTCTGAGGGATGGGCGATTTCCATCGGATCTTAAATTGGCCATTGTAAGACCGATCCTAAAGAACCCTCCCTCGACCCCCTGGTACAATAATATATCGGCCTGTTTCGCTGCTACCTTTCTTGGGGAAGGTGATCGAGAGGGGCGGTTGCGATCCAGCTTCAGGCGGTCTTGGATGAAACGGATTATCTGGCCCCATTTCAAACGGGCTTCCGGGCGGGTCACGGGGTTGAGACGGCCATGTTCGCCTTGGTCGAGGATCTCCGTCTGGGCATCGACAGGGGAAGCGTGTCCCTGTTGGTGCTCTTGGACATCTCACGCGGCTTTCGATACAATAGACCAGGGTTCCTTCTGGGGCGCCTGGCTAGGGTGGGAATTGGGGGGCACTGTGCTCCAGTGGTTCCGTTCCATACCTCTGGGAGGTCCCAGATGTGCAGCTGGGGGACGTGTGTCCAGCGAGCGGGCCCTTAAAACTGGGGTCCCTCAAGGAGCCATTCTGTCCCCCATGCTATTTAAACATTTAAATGAAACCGCTGGGAGAGATCATCGGAGACATGGGGCGCGGGGTTTATCAGTACGCGGATGACACCCAAATCATTTCCTCTATGTCTCCGACTGATGCAGTGACTGGGGATGGCGTCTCTCCTCTCGTGGCCTGTCTGGAGTCAGTAATGGGCTGGATGAGGGAAACCGACTCAAACTTAATCCAGAGAAAACGGAGGTACAGTGATAGGTCCCCCTGGTCCAGAATGGCGTTGGTTCCACCTGTCCTGAAGTGGGGTCACGCTCCCCGTGAAGGACTCCGTGTGCGCAGTCTGGGGGGCTGCTTGACTCGTCCCTTCACCTGAGGCTCAGGTGAATGCGACGGCAAGAGTACCTTATCAGCTTCGGCGGATTCGCCAGCTGCGCCCATACCTGGCCCAGAGGGGACCTGAAACTGTGTGTACATGCTCTGGTAATTCGAGCTGGATTGCTGCAACGTACTCTACATGGGGCAACCCTTATACAAACTCGGAAGCTCCAAGTAGTGCAGAACATGGCAGCACGGCTGGTCACTGGTGCTCCCAGGACCAGCATATACACACCTGTGCTTAAAGATCTCCATTGGTGCCTATTCGCTTCCGAGCCAATATAAGGCGTTGGTTTTACCTATAAAGCCCTAAATGGCTTGGGCCAGGATTCCTGAAGGACCGCTCTCCCCGTACATTCCGCCTCGCACCCCAGAACATTGGGCAGCAACTCCTGAAGGGTGCCTGGGGCAAGGTTGGCCGTTACGGCCAGAAGATCCTTTTCCACAGCTGCCCAGCCCTTTGGAACCACGCTGCCCATAGAGCTCCGCTCATCTACCACCCTGGCCCAATTTAGGAAGGGACTTAAAACCTTCCTTTAATCAGGCTTCCCCGACTAAACATCCTCCGGGCCTCCCCCCTCTCGTGGCGTGAGGTTGGGCTAATGGGGTCTTTTATTGTTTTTATGGACTGTTGTTGTTTTAATCGGTTTTTAATTTTGTAATTGTTGCCACTTTGGTGCATTCTGTAAGCCGCCCTGATCTATTTGGAAGGGCGGGGTACAAATAAAATTTATTATTATTATTATTATTTTATTATTATTATTATTTAGGAGAGCTGATTTTAGTAAACTTAAGAGAATACTGGGGGTAATCCCATGGTCAGGAGGGAGAGAAGGGAGTTCAAGATGGATGGAGTTTCTCAAAGGGGAGATACTGAAGGCACAATTTCAGTCAGTTCCAGTTAGAAAGAAAATGGGAGATGCCTCAAGAACCAGATAGATGACTAAGGACTTTCAACTACGCTAAGTTTTAAACAGGACATTGTATAGAAATGGAAAAACGGGGAATCACCAAAGAGAAGTTCAAACAAATAGCGAGTATGTAAGTGGGGTAAAGTCAGAAAAGCTAAAGCGCAGAATGAACTCAGGCTTATTAGAGGTTAAGAACAACAAAAAGGGCTTTTTGGGTTAGTCCGCAGCAAAAGGAAGAGAAGAAGGAAACGGTAGGGCCACTACGTGGAGAAGGTGGCAAAATGCTAACGGTGATAGAGAAAAGGCAGAATTACTCAACACCTTCTTTGCCTCAGTCTTCTCAGAAAAGGCAAAGGGTGGCTCAATTGAGGATAATGGACGAGGACAGAATAGGGGAATTTCAGCACAGAATAAGTAAAGAGACAGTACAGGATACCTGGTAATCTAAAGGAATATAAATCTCCAGGACCGGGTGAACACATCCAAGGGTATTAAAAGAACAGGCAAATGTAATAACGGAGCCATTGTCAATAATCTTGAGAACTCCTGGAGAACAGGAGAAGTCCCAGCAGATTGGAGGAGGGCAAACGTTGTCCCCATCTTCAAAAAGAGGAAAAAGGAGGATCCCAACAATTACGTACAGTTAATCTGACATCAATACCAGGAAAAGTTCTGGAGCAGATCATTGAACATAGAGTCGGGAACATCTAGAAAGCAATGCCACAATCACAAAGAGTCAACATGGGTTCAGAGACAAATAAATCTCTTTTTTAAAAAAAAATTACCAGTTTTGTTAGATAAGGGAATGCTGTGGATATGTGTATCTGATTTCAGTAAGGCTTTGACATGGCTTCCCATGACACTTGCAAAGAAACTAGTGGTATGTGGGCTAGACAAGGTAACTGTTACACGGGTTTGCAATTGATTGACTGGCTGAACCCAAAGAGTACTCAACAATGGCTCCTTTTCATCCTGGAGAGAAGTGACCAGTGGGGTCCCACAGGGCTTTGTCCTGGGGCCAGTCTATTCAACATCTTTATCATGACTGGATGACAGAATCGGGGCATACTTACGAATTTGCAGATGACACCAAATAGGAGGAATAGCTAATACCGCAGAGATCAGGAGTCAAGATTCAAAAGGACCTTGATAGATTGGAAAGCTGGGCCAAGGCTAACAAAATGAATTTCAACACGGAGAAATGTAAGGTACGGCACTTAGGGCGGAAAAATGAAGTCACAGATATAGGATGGGTGTCACCTGGCTGAATGAAACTACCTGTGAAAGGGATCTGGGAGTCCAAGTAGACCACAAATTGAACATAAGTCAACAGTGCGATGTGGAAGCTAAGGAGGCCCAAGCGATTTTAAGCTGCATCAAGATAGATAGTGTCTAAATCAAGGAAAATAATAGTGCCACTGTATCTGGCTCGGTCAGGCTTCACTGGAATATTGTGTCCAGTTCTGGGCACCACAATTAAAAAGATGTTGAGAAACTGGAGCGTGTCCAAGGAGGGCAACTAAAATGGTGAACGGTCTGGAAACCATGCCCTATGAGGATGCCTTAGGGAGCTGGGGATGTTTAGCCTAAGAAGAGAAGGTTAAGAGGTGATATGATAGCCCTATTAAATACTTGAAGGATGTCATATGGAGAGGGAGCAAGCTTGTGTTCCTCTTGCTCCAGAGACTAGGACCTGGAGCAATGGATGGAAGCTCCAGGAAAAGAGCTTCCACCTCAACCTAGGAGGAACTTCCTGACAGTAAGGGCTGTTCAGCCGTGGAACGAACTCCCTCGGAGTGTAGTGGAGTCTCCTTCCTGGGAGGTCTTTAAATAGAACTGGATGGACATCTGTTAGGGGTGCTTGATGGAGATTCCTGCATGGCAGGGGGTTGGACTGGATGGCTTTGCGGTCTCTTCCAACTCTATGATCTATGATTTACACGAATGTTATCTATAATGCAGAGGAAGGAACTGGCAAAACACCTCCTATGATTCCTTGCCTATGAAAGCCCCAGGAAAGTCATGGTTACACAAAAAATGTATTTTTAGTAAAAATACTAACATCCTGCCCTATATTATAAGACTACCCCTCCTTGGGAGAAACCAGGCCAAAGGAGCCTTGAGGGCAAGTATTCACCCCTCGTCCCCTCCGCCACTAAGCCTCTCTTCTGGAGAAAACCAGGCGACAGTGGAGGAGCCTTGAGGGGTGAGCATTTGCTCCTCTCGCGTTTCACCACCTGGCCCTCTCCTTGGGAGAAAGATGGGCTGTGGAGGAGTCTTGAAGAGTGAGTGTTTTCCCCTCTTCCTCCCCTGCCAGTCCTCTCCTGAGAAGAAAGATGGGCAGTGGAGAAGCCTTGAAGAGTACATGTTTCACCTTTCCTCTTCTGCTGCACCTGGCCACTCCTGAGGAGAAAGCGTGGCGAAGGAGCCTTGAGGGACAAGTGTACACCCTTCCTTCTCCTCGGCCACCACAGCATTTGTACTGACCTGGTTATAAGTTGATCCAGGTTATTTGAGTGATTTGTTTTTACTTATACATGAAATTAAGTTGGCTAGCATATGGTAAGTGCTGGGGTAGGTCCAGTTAATCTTTCAAATACTCCTGCTATACAGTTGGGTAGAGGAAATAATAGCAAAATATTAACTATGATTATGCATTTTGGGAAAGATTTAAAGGATTGAAAGTTAGAAAAGGACAAGAATGGAGGAATTAATGTTCATGGTATACAGTTTGACCATTGTAGGGAAAGAAGTCTATATTTGATTATGTTTATCATTACTTGATCTATTCCCAGCACAGAATTACATACATGTTGAGTATCCTTATCTGAAAGTCCAAAATCTGAAATATTCCAAAACCTAAATGTCCACAGGGGTGGATAAATGTATGTATATGCAAATATTCCAAAATCCCCTCCTGCAATTCAAACACTTCTGGTCTCACCATTTAGGGTAACGGATACTCAACCTGTACTTGCTTTTTGTTTGGAAGTTGTTTCCAGTACTAAAGAAATTAAAACATAAGAGTGCAGGTATTTATGGCATGAAATATACTGCTGCAGAAAGTGGGGACAAGGCACAGTTGTGTACATTATTTCTCAGTGTGGATCCCATGACCTTACTATTGTGTGTGTTATATAGGTTTGTTGACTTAGGCAACCCATTGATTTTCACAGGATTTTTAAACAAGGAATACTCACAAATAGTTTTGCCAGCTCCTTCTCAAAATATAGCTACAGTACCTGGTATTCATTGCAGCCTCATACGCAATTACTAACCAGTGCTGACCCTACTTATCTTTCCAGATTGACAGGATCTGGTGCCTTTAGGGTAGTTATGCCATCTATCTGTATAGCCATGTTAGAATGCTTAATTCTCTGTTTTAAAAAGATCACTCATTTAAAGAAGATATGTTTAAAAAAGCAAAACATTCCTCTGTGTACTGATTTGTCAGTTATGGTCACATAGGACATGCTCACACGGCCAAAAGTGATGGAGCATAGCGGGATGGCTCCTGTCGCTATCGGCAATTGTGCAAAATTATCAGATGATGTCGCCACATTGTGTCATTATCCTGCAAATAGAGTAATTCGAACACCACTTTTCATTCACGTAAATTATGAGACATAGTGCGACATCATCGATAATCTTTGTGCAGTAGTGAAAGGAGCACCCCACTATGCTCCCATCACTTTTGGTTGTTGCAAAAACTCCATAGATATCACAATAATAATCTTTTAAAAAATGAACACTGTGCTGTTGTTGAAAAGTGGAAAGTTGGCAAAGGATTTACTGTAGACAGCGAGGCTATGGTGGGTATTCATGTTAAATGCATGGTGTTCTTGAACAGCCTAAGAGAACAGTAATTAATGGATAAAGTTAAAGAGCTGTTTTTTATTCCTGCCTTGGGTTTTATATGCATAGGTGTGAGGTAGAGTTAGTATACTGTAATTTAGTGTATCAGCCATAATGTAACATCCCACTATTTTCTTACAGTGAAGTTGCTACTGTGTTATGGCTTAAATACATGCAAAGGAGCCATTAGTGGCAACTTCTTTAATATAAAGTGAAGCGGAAAAGTGAGATTCTTTAATAAAATATAACAGGGTGCAGAAGTGATAATTCATGGCTTCCATGTCAGTGGGACATGGAATTTGCTTTGGGTTTTAATTTTCAAGGAACCTATTTTGTGATTCAGCAACCAATAGGGCTTACTGGTTGTGTCACTGGCTTTAATATTAGACATGATTAAGAAGGAGTAACTGGGTCTAGCCCACGATTAATGGGTAAAAATGAGCAATATTTTTGATGAAATCATTTATTTCAGAGTAACTGAGGAAGGAACTAGCAAAATCCCTTTAAGTATTACTTGCCTTTAAAAAAACCCTATGGAATCATTGGGCTGCATAAGTTAATGGCGACTTGAAGGCACATACACACAGCGGGATGCGAGAAACCAGCATGGTGTGGTTTTGATGTTAAAAAGCACAATATACAGCATTTTATTTTCCCTCTCTGTCTGGATTTTCAGTTTTATTGGACATCATCCAGTCTATTAACAATCCAGTGGTTCTCCCACCCCCCGAAGGAGAAATTAAGTTGACTAGCATGGTGTAGGCAAGTCACATGCTCTCAGCTCAGGAAGGCGATGACAAACCTACTCTGAACAAGTTTACCAAGAAAACCATGATAGGTTTGCCTTAGGATCACCATAATCAGGAAGACCGAAGGCATACAGCAACAGCAATGTTGGCCTCATGGCTAAAGGACGCATTGAAAAACAAACATCCTGAGCTTAGGCAGTCATTTTGGGCAGTCCCTGGCCAGCTGTGCTACATATATTATTTGTATTAATGATTACATGCTTTGTATCTGAAGCTCTGTGTTGAACATCAGTTAAAACATTTTATCTGATGGTCTTGATGTCACTGTCTTAGCTGTTGTTTTTAAAAAGAATCTAATAACATGGAATGGGTGTTCTGAAAGCATGGCTTCTGATATTTTAATTTCCTGTCTGCAAAGATATTGTCCATAGCTTCATGGCAGGTAGGCTTCATTTAAAACTGAATACTTTCTGACAGAATAACCTGAATTACATTTTAATGTCTAGTGGAAAGGACATGTGTGGGAAGCAAACACCATTGTGAGGTTCTAAATATCTATTTCCATTTTATGTACTTGTAGGTGATATCATGCATATATACAGCTCTTGTGAATTTAAGCTGTGTATGAAAATAATTGGTGAGAACATCACTTTCCCTGAATGATACATAAGTCAAGGAGTGAAGAAATATTTCATATTATTTGTGCACACACATACATTGTGGAAAATGTTGTTTTTCCATGGTTTAATATATACATTGGTCTAAACTTATAGCTAAAGTTCCTTATTTTTACCTTTGCGAACAGATTCTTTTGAACATGTTTTATGAGATTGTTTTTGGGTTTTGAATCATGGTCAGCTATGTTGCATTTGGAATTGGTGAAGAAGCTTTTTTTATGATGCTGATGGGTTGGTTGCTTGAAATTTGTTAGTTTATAAATTTTAGGAAGAAATGTCCATTTAGATTGCTTTATTTGGAAGGAACGACAAGAGCTAATGGAGTTTTCCAAATTAATGTTCTGTTGAGGTTGATAATAAAAATATAAAAATAAACATTTATTTCCTGTATATGTGTGGGAAATGGAGGTATACTGTTGCTTTAGTCTGTAAATTTTTTCAGTGGGCTACTTTGCAGATGCGTTGCTTGAATAACAACAGTGTCTTTTTATAACTGAGAATATATGGGTTTTCCATTGAATAGGAAGAGAAAATTCCTTTCTTCTTTCTTCAGTGCATGTTGACATAGAGAGAATGCTTAATCCCTGCAAGATATTTTTGGCACTTTAACACGTGGTATTCTGATACTGCTGGTTCCTTCCATTTGCCTTTTGATTTTGTTAGTGGTATCACATAGCAACTACCATCATTTTCAATTTCCTCCTTTCCCCTCTGTGGGTGAACATTCTCATGCATGTGGAGCTTGCTAAGCCCCATCTTTCCTGATGCTCTAGTTGAATTTGTTCTGTCTTTACAGAAAGAATGCTATGCTGTCTGCTTATTCATTCAAAATGAGATGATTAAATTAAATATCTAATATAAGGTGTTGTGGTTATTTTTATTTGTTATTGATTTTTATTTTTTTGGCCCACTGTGAAGTATCTGTGCAGGCAGTAATTCTGTGTGTATCTTAAATTTTGTACGCATTCTTCTTACAGAACTTTTTTTGTGTGCCCTGACTAGAGCTGAAATAACTGTTATGGACCCCGGTTGGCGCAATGGGTAAATGCCTGTAGTGCAGCCACTCACTTTACAAACATAAGGTTGCGAGTTCAGATAAAGGCAAAAAGGGCTCAATCTCAATCTCATGTTGCATAGCCTTTCCGAGGATCTCTGAAAATGAGTAACCCAGATTGTTGGGGGCATATAGCTTACTGTTGTAAAACCTGCTTAACGCTGTTAGGTTCAGTTGAAGCATAGATATAAATGAGCTGTTAGTTGTTTGTGTGGTGCTTTTTCTTTTTACAAGTATTCACATACTGTTAGAATGCTTCTGTTCTTGTGGTAAAGCCTGATTTCCGTATATTTAAAAATACTGAAGAGAGAGAAACGTTTTTTCTGTTCAATACCTTTTTGACAATTTTATCCTGTGCAAACAAGTGTAAAGCCTGGGGTGTCATGAATGAGGGACACCTTGCATTCACATAGTACAGTTAAAAACAATTCTCAAACTTTGCCAGAAATGGTTGAGGGAGAAAAAGGCCACAAAAATGAAATAACGTATGTGTTATAC
>NC_056527.1:23331392-23448397 GCF_019175285.1 Sceloporus undulatus
TCAGGCCATAGATTATTTTAGTGTAGAAAAGTTCATTGTATTAGTTTGTGGGAGGAGCTGTAGGTTTCCCCTGCATTATTTCCAGGTTTGGTTTGCCCTTTCCCAGCATGCTCTGTTGCAGCTGGAAGCTTTTAGTTTTGGAGCAGTCTTTGCTGTGAGCAGGCAGAGAGCTGTCTTTTGGTGGCAAACAGGCCCAGACAGCCGGAAAGGGCATTTCTTACACGTTAGCCATTTCAGTTACCAGGTTTTAGCCATTTTAGTTACCAATTTAGCCAAATTAGTTACCATCAGCAAGAAAATAAAGGAGTTCAGGAGCTGAAAGATCCTGCACCAGCTCCATTGAGTGAGGAGAGCAAACCAACATCAGACCCAGAAAGATGACACCCTGAAGATTGCTGTAACTGTAAAGTATCTTTTGTCTAGAGCTGGGGAGGAGAAAACTCTTTATTTTTGTTCTTTAAATTAAATTTCCCCCCTTTTGAACTTTACATTAAGCTTCAGAGCTTTTTTGGGTAAAGAGTTTGATCTCACCAGGGTACCGGCGTTGCACACCCAAACCTGCCACCACCTTTAGTTGGGTGTGTCTTCATACCAAGTGCCTGAGCTCAGTGATGTTCCCGCACCGGGTGTCACCTAGTGCTGGGGGCGAGACTTCCACCTTCTGGAGGGGGTGGGACTTGTCTTCTGGGGGTGGGACTTCTGTCTTCCAGGGGTTGAAACCCAAGTCACACTCTCTCAGCTTCAGAGGATGGCAATGGCAAATCCCTTCTGAGGAAACTTGCCAAGAATACTCTGTGATAAGTTCCCCTTAGGGTCACCATAAGTCAGAAACAACTTGAAGGCACACATACACACTCAAGTCACACTCTCATACAGCAATGGAAACCCCCCTCTGAGGAAACTTGTGAAGAAAACCTCATGATAAGTTCTTCTTAGGGTCGCCATAAGACAGAAACGACTGGAAGGTACACAACAACAAGAACAATAATTGCTTCAAGGAGTGGGGGTAAAGTTCCCCAGACCCATCAGCCTTGCGGGCCAGCATTGGCAGGACTGACGAATGCTGGGAGTTGCACTCAGCAACATTGTCAGAAAAAGACATCCTCTCTCTTTTTTGGTGGTGATGGTGGCAGCAGCAGCTTTTTGGCCAAAACTTCCTCCTTCCTCCTCCATAATCACCCCTCTCTGTTTGCTGGTTGTCTCCCTCAACCACATGGAGCTGAGGCTTGGGTGGATGGCTGGTTAGCTCCTTCCTTCTCTTTCCCCGGCAACAGACAAGTGAGGGGCCATGCCCCTCGGCTATCAACCGCTGCTCGGGGAGCCAGTGATCACAGACAACACTATGGCTTTTCCTGATGATGGTGTACCCTTGTAGAGGGCTTCGCATGGCCAAACCGACACGCGTGTCATAGGTTCACCAACATGAATCTAGAAGTTCTTACAGAAAACACTTCTCTAGGCATTTGTAGTGTTTTTATTTGAGGTTTTTCCACATTCACAGGGGTCCTTCACCCCTAACCTCAGTGAATATGGAGGCACCACTGTATTATAGAATATATTGTATAACGTCATTGTTATAGTGAACGATAGCAAATAGTACATTTGTGAGGTGTGCATCTTTCCTCCCCTCCCAACCCTCCTGCTCCATTATCCTGTACAGGAGAGGGCAAATCAGAGAAAATGCAAACTTTTCTGCATGAATCTTGCCTAGGTCTGTGACAGATGAGACTACGGAATCTCAGCAGGAGAGTTGTGTTGTAGTGCTGGATGTCTGGGATGCAGGTAGCTACTTGGAACTTGTGCAGTATTGCTTTCTACATGCTTATTGTTTCTTCAGGATTCTTTGAGGGTTCCACCTTGTTATTGTCTTACTCTAAAATACTTCATACCTTTCCACTTTACACATAGTATCTTAAAAACTTCAGGCATGTGGTATGTCCAGTCAGTGGCTATTAAAAGTATTTTGATCCACATAATATGTCAACAGAAGTTAAAAGCAATACAGCAATTTCTCAACAGGTCATAATAAGAAGAAATAAAATGGGTATTCCGATTAAGGCCCTGCTAATCACATGTAATTAGACTAAGAGCACATTTAGAGCCCAAATTATAATGTAAAGATCTCTTCAGGTATGCAATTCAAACCTTTGACTGAAATTTGTACTGGTTTTAGTGGTCAGGACTTCAAAGTTGAGTGACAGATGCAAAAGCAGCAGGAGGACCTTCGGGTGTCCTGTTCATCTTGTTGTCTTGACAACAGCCAAATCTGACAGATTCTCTCAGCATGTTTCATGAAGGACAGGCTTATACCTTTTCTTTCCATTTTTTTTTTTGGCCTTTTTTCAGGCAGCTAATACCAAAAGCTGGTTGGGAGTAGTAAGATGATAGGGTATGTAGAGAGAGGATCCCCCCTCTCCCCCACTTAGCTGTGAGTCCTGGTTAAGAATATAGATAGCTGGACTTTCCCACATTGCAAATCTGATGGGGAAAATATAGTTAAATTTTAAATGTAGTTAAGTTCTGCTATATTTGCTGGAAGTCAAACTCAGCCAAATCCTCAAGGTCTAGCCAATTCCTCACTTGCCTTGGAGACAATTTCATTGTCAAAAAGGTGGAAGAGGCAACAAGGGGATCAGCTATTTTGGATCTGATCTTAACCAACGGGGATGACCTAGTTAATAGAGTGCAAGTGGTGGGAACCTTAGGTGGGAGTGATCATGTTCTCCTGGAGTTTGTTATACAATGGAAAGGAGAAGCTAGGCATGCATTGTAGACTTTAGGAGAGCTGATTTTAGTAAACTTAAGAGAAATACTGGGGGTAATCCCATGGTCAGGAGGGAGAGAAGGGAGTTCAAGATGGATGGGAGTTTCTCAAAGGGGAGATACTGAAGGCACAATTTCAGTCAGTTCCAGTGAGGAAGAAAAATGGGAGATGCCTCAAGAAACCAGGATAGATGACTAAGGAACTTTCAACTAAGCTAAGTTTTAAACAGGACATGTATAAGAAATGGAAAAACGGGGAAATCACCAAAGAGAAGTTCAAACAAATAGCGAGTATGTATAGGGGTAAAGTCAGAAAAGCTAAAGCGCAGAATGAACTCAGGCTTATTAGAGAGGTTAAGAACAACAAAAAGGGCTTTTTGGGGTATGTCCGCAGCAAAAGGAAGAAGAAGAAGGAAACGGTAGGGCCACTACGTGGAGAAGGTGGCAAAATGCTAACGGGATAGAGAAAAGGCAGAATTACTCAACACCTTCTTTGCCTCAGTCTTCTCAGAAAAGGCAAAGGGTGCTCAACTTGAGGATAATGGAGCAGAGGACAGAATAGGGGAATTTCAGCACAGAATAAGTAAAGAGACAGTACAGGAATACCTGGTTAATCTAAATGAATATAAATCTCCAGGACCGGGTGAACTACATCCAAGGGTATTAAAAGAACTAGCAAATGTAATAACGGAGCCATTGTCAATAATCTTTGAGAACTCCTGGAGAACAGGAGAAGTCCCAGCAGATTGGAGGAGGGCAAACGTTGTCCCCATCTTCAAAAAGAGGAAAAAGGAGGATCCCAACAATTATCGTACAGTTAATCTGACATCAATACCAGGAAAAGTTCTGGAGCAGATCATTGAACATAGAGTCTGTGAACATCTAGAAAGCAATGCCACAATCACAAAGAGTCAACATGGGTTTCAGAGACAAATATAATCTCTTTTTTTTAAAAATTAAATTACCAGTTTGTTAGATGAAGGGAATGCTGTGGATATAGTGTATCTTGATTTCAGTAAGGCTTTTGACATGGCTTCCCATGACACTCTTGCAAAGAAACTAGTGGTATGTGGGCTAGACAAGGTAACTGTTACACGGGTTTGCAATTGATTGACTGGCTGAACCCAAAGAGTACTCAACAATGGCTCCTTTTCATCCTGGAGAGAAGTGACCAGTGGGGTCCCACAGGGCTTTGTCCTGGGGCCAGTTCTATTCAACATCTTTATCAATGACTTGGATGACAGAATCGGGGCATACTTATCGAATTTGCAGATGACACCAAATTAGGAGGAATAGCTAATACCGCAGAGATCAGGATCAAGATTCAAAATGACCTTGATAGATTGGAAAGCTGGGCCAAGGCTAACAAAATGAATTTCAACACGGAGAAATGTAAGGTACTGCACTTAGGGCGGAAAAATGAAATGCACAGATATAGGATGGGTGTCACCTGGCTGAATGAAACTACCTGTGAAAGGGATCTGGGAGTCCAAGTAGACCACAAATTGAACATAAGTCAACAGTGCGATGTGGAAGCTAAGGAGGCCAATGCGATTTTAAGCTGCATCAATAGAAGTATAGTGTCTAAATCAAGGAAAATAATAGTGCCACTGTATTCTGCTCTGGTCAGGCTTCACCTGGAATATTGTGTCCAGTTCTGGGCACCACAATTTAAAAAGGATGTTGAGAAACTGGAGCGTGTCCAAAGGAGGGCAACTAAAATGGTGAACGGTCTGGAAACCATGCCCTATGAGGAATGCCTTAGGGAGCTGGGGATGTTTAGCCTGGAGAAGAGAAGGTTAAGAGGTGATATGATAGCCCTATTTAAATACTTGAAGGGATGTCATATTGAGGAGGGAGCAAGCTTGTTTCCTCTTGCTCCAGAGACTAGGACCTGGAGCAATGGATGGAAGCTCCAGGAAAAGAGCTTCCACCTCAACCTTAGGAGGAACTTCCTGACAGTAAGGGCTGTTCAGCCGTGGAACGAACTCCCTCGGAGTGTAGTGGAGTCTCCTTCCTTGGAGGTCTTTAAATAGAGACTGGATGGACATCTGTTAGGGGTGCTTTGATTGAGATTTCCTGCATGGCAGGGGGTTGGACTGGATGGCCTTTGCGGTCTCTTCCAACTCTATGATTCTATGATTTACAGAATTGTTATCTATAATTCAGAGGAAGGAACTGGCAAAACCACCTCCTATGATTCCTTGCCTATGAAAGCCCCAGGAAAGTCATGGGTTACACAAAAAATGTATTTTTAGTAAAAATACTTACATCCTGCCCTATATTATAAGATCTACCCTCTCCTTGGGAGAAAGCCAGGCAGCAAAGGAGCCTTGAGGGGCAAGTATTCACCCCTCTTCCTCCTCCGCCACTAAGCCTTCTCTTCTGGAGAAAACCAGGCGACAGTGGAGGAGCCTTGAGGGGTGAGCATTTGCTCCTCTTCCGTCTTCACCACCTGGCCCTCTCCTTGGGAGAAAGATGGGCTGTGGAGGAGTCTTGAAGAGTGAGTGTTTTCCCCTCTTCCTCCCCTGCTCAGTCCTCTCCTGAGAAGAAAGATGGGCAGTGGAAGAGCCTTGAAGAGTACATGTTCACCTTTCCTCTTCTGCTGCAACCTGGCCTACTCCTGAGGAGAAAGCCGTGGGGCGAAGGAGCCTTGAGGGACAGGTGTACACCCTTCCTTCTCCTCTGCCACCCAGCATTATTGTACTGACCTGGTTATAAGTTGATCCAGGTTATCTGAGTGATTTGTTTTTACTTATACATGAAATTAAGTTGGCTAGCATATATGGTAATTGCTGGGGTAGGTCAGTTTATCTTTCAAATACTCCTGCTATTATCAGTTGGGTAGAGGAAATAATAGCAAAATATTAACTATGATTATGCATTTTTGGGAGGAATATTTTAAAGGATTTGAAAGTTAGAAAAGGACAAGAATGGAGGAAATTAATGTTCATGGTAATACAGTTTGACCATTGGTAGGGAAAGAAGTCTATATTTGATTATGTTTATCATTACTTGATCTATTCCCAGCACAGAATTACATACATGTTGAGTATCCTTTATCTGAAAGTCCAAAATCTGAAATATTCCAAAACCTAAAATTGTCCACATGGGTGGATAAATGTATGTATATGCAAATATTCCAAAATCCCCCTCCTGCAATTCAAACACTTCTGGTCTCAACCATTTAGGGTAACGGATACTCAACCTGTACTTGCTTTTTTGTTGGAAGTTGTTTCCAGTACTAAAGAAATTAAAAACATAAGAGTGCAAGGTATTTATGGCAATGAAATATACTGCTGCAGAAAGTGGGGACAAGGCACAGTTGTGTACATTATTTCTCAGTGTGGATCCCATGACCTTACATATTGTGTGTGTTTATATGTTTGTTGACTTAGGGCAACCCCATTGATTTCACAGGATTTTCTTAAACAAGGAATACTCACAGATAGTTTTGCCAGCTCCTTCTTCTAAAATATAGCCTACAGTACCTGGTATTCATTGGCAGCCTCATACGCAATTACTAACCAGTGCTGACCCTACTTATCTTTCCAGATCTAACAGGATCTGGTGCCTTTAGGGTAGTTATGCCATCTATCTGTATAGCCATGTAGAATGCTTAATTCTCTGTTTTAAAAAGATCACTCATTTAAAGATATGTTTAAAAGCAAAACTATTCCTCTGTTACTGATTTGTCAGTTATGGTCACATAGGACATGCTCACACGGCCAAAAGTGATGGAGCATAGCGGGATGCTCCTGTCGCTATCGTGCAATTGTGCAAAATTATCAGATGATGTCGCCACAATTGTGTCATTATCCTGCAAATAGAGTAATTCTAGCACCACTTTTCATTCACGTAAATTATGACGACATAGTGCGACATCATCTGATAATCTTTGTGCAGTAGTGACAGGAGCACCCCACTATGCTCCCATCACTTTTGGTTGTGCAAAAATCTCCATAGATATCACAATAAATCTTTTAAAGCAAATGAACAGCTTGCTGTTGTTGAAAAAGTGGGAAAGTGGCAAAGGCATTTACTGTAGACAGCGAGGCTATGTGGGTATTCATGTTCAATGCATGGTGTTCTTGAACAGCCTAAGAGGAACAGTAATTAATGGATAAAGTTAAAAGAGCTGGTTTTTATTCCTGCCTTGGGTTTTATATGCTATAGGTGTGAGGTAGAGTTAGTATACTGTATTTAGTGTATCAGCCATAATTAACATCCCACTATTTGCTTACAGTGAAGTTGCTACTGTGTTATTGCTTAAACTACATGCAAAGGAGCCATCTAGTGGCAACTTCTTTAATATAAAGTGAAGCTGAAAAGTGAGATTCTTTAATAAAATATAACAGGGTGCAGAAGTGATAATTCATGGCTTCCATGTCAGTGGGACATTGAATTTGCTTTGGGTTTTAATTTTCAAGGAACCTATTTTGGATTCAGCAACCAATAGGGCTATACTTGGTTGTGTCACTGGCTTTAATTTAGACATGATTAAGAAGGAGTACTGGGTCTAGCCCACTATCTAATGGGTAAAAATGAGCAATATTTTGATGAAATCATTTATTTCAGAGTAACTGAGGAAGGAACTAGCAAAATCACCTTTAAGTATTACTTGCCTTTAAAAAAAACCCTATGGAATTCATTGGGCTGCCATAAGTTAACTGGCGACTTGAAGGCACATACACACAGCTGAGATGCGAGAACCAGCATGGTGTGGTTTGAGTGTTAAAAAGCACCAATATACAGCAGTTATTTTCCCTCTTCTGTCTGGATTTCAGTTTATTGGACATCATCCAGTCTATTACAATCCAGTGGTTCTCCCACCCCCCGAAGGAGAAATTAAGTTGACTAGCATGGTGTAGGCAAGTCACATGCTCTCAGCCTCAGGAAGGCGATGACAAACCTACTCTGAACAAGTCTTACCAAGAAAACCCTATGATAGGTTTGCCTTAGGATCACCATAAGTCAGAGAAGACCTGAAGGCATACAGCAACAGCAAATGTTGGCCTCATGGCTAAAGGACGCATTGAAAAACAAAAACATCCTGAGCTTTAGTGCAGTCATTTTGGGCCAGTCTCCTGGCCAGCTTTGTCTACATAATATTATTTTGTATTAATGATTACATTGCTTTGTTTATCTGAAAGCTCTGTGTTGAACATCAGTTAAAAACATTTTATCTGATGGTCTTGATGTCACTGTCTTAGCTGTTGTTTTTAAAAAGAAATCTAATAACATGGAATGGGTGTTCTGAAAGCATGGCTTCTGATATTTAATTTCCTGTCTGCAAAGATATTGTCACTAGCTTCAGGCAGGTAGGCTTCTATTTTAAACTGAATATCTTTCTGACAGAATAACCTTAATTACATTTTAATATGTCTAGTGGAAAGGACATGTGTGGGAAGCAAACACCATTGAGGTTCTAAATATCTATTCCATTTATTACTTGATGTGATATCATGCAAATACAGCTCTTGTGAATTTAAGCTGTGTATGAAATAAGTGAGGACTCCACTTTCCCTGAATGATACATAAGTCAAGGAGTGAAGAAATATTCATATTATTTGTCCACACACCATACATTGGAAAATGTTTTTCCCAGGTTTAATATATACATTTCATAACATTATCTAAAGTTCCCTTATTTTTACCTTTCGAACACTTTTGAACATGTTTTTATGAGATTGTTTTTGTTTGAATCATGGTCAGCTATTTGCATATGATTGGTGAAGAAGCTTTTTTTATGATGCTGATGGGTTGGTTGCTTGAAATTTGTTAGTTTATAAATTTAGGAGAAATGTCCATTAGATTGCTTATTTGAAGAACGACAAGAGCTAATGATTTTCCAAATTAATGTTCTGTTGAGGTTATAATAAAAATATAAAAATAACATATTTCCTGTATATGTGGGAAATGGAGGTATACATTTGCTTAGTCTTAAATTTTTTCAGGTGCTACTTGCAGATGCTGCTGAATAACAAACAGTGTCTTTTTAATAACCTGAGAAATATATGGTTTTCCATTGAAGTAGGAAGAGAAAATCCTTTCTTCCTTCAGTAGCATGTTGACCATAGAGAGAATCTAATCCCTGCAAGATATTTTTGGCACTTACCACTTGGTATTCTGATACTGCTGTTCCTTCCCATTTGCCTTTTGATTTTGTGTAGTGGTATCCATAGCAACTACCATCATTTCAATTTCCTCCTTTCCCCTCTGTTGGTGAACACTTCTCATGCCATGTGAGCTGCTAAGCCCCATCTTTCCTGATGCTCTAGTCAATTTGTTCTTCTTTACAGAATGCATTCTGTCTGCTTCATTCCCTTCAAAATGAGATGATTAAATTAAATATCTAATGATAGGTGTGTGGTTATTTTTATTTTTATTTATTTTATTTTTTTGCCCACTGTGAAGTATCTGTGCAAGCAGTATTCTGGGTATCTTAAATTTTGTACGCATTCTCTTACAGAACTTTTTTTGGTGCCCTGACTAGAGCTAAATAAGCTTTAGGACCCCGGGTGGCGCAATGGGTAAATGCCTGTAGTGCAGCCACTCACTTACAAAACATAAGGTTGCGAGTTCAATAAAGGCAAAAGGGCTCAATCTCAACTCAGGCTTGCATCCTTCCGAGGTCTCTAAAATGAGTACCCAGATTGTTGGGGGCAATTAGCTTACTGTTGTAAACCGCTTAGACGCTGTTAGTTCAGTATGAAGCAATATATAAATGAAGCTGTTAGTTTTGTTTGTTTCTTTTTCTTTTTACAGTATTCAACATACTGTAGAATGCCTTCATTTCTTGTCTGTAGCCTGATTTCCCGTATATTTAAAATACTGAAGAGGAGAGAAACGTTTTTCTGTTCATACCTTTTTGAGCATTATCCTTGCAACAAGTGGTAAAGCCTGGGGTGTCATGAAGGAGGGAACACCTTCATTCACATAGCTACAGTATAAAAAACAAATTCTCAAACTTGCCAGAAATGTTGAAGGGAGAAAAGGCCACAAAAATGAAATAACGAATTTGTTATACATAACTTTATGAAGATTACTAGCCAACTTCATTCCTGTCTGCTTGTAATCAAGTCAAATTTTGTTGAATTCATATGTGTGTGTGCGCGTGTCCGTGCGTGCGTGCATGTTTTTAAGATACTTCATACTTGGAGATTATAGAATTGAGATTTCATCTCAATAAAATAGAGATTAACTTTTGATAAGGTGGGTCAAGAAGAGATTAAAGATTTCTCAGCCTAAAATTTAGTCTGTTGTAGAAAATTATTTATTTCACATGTCATTTTTGCCTGTGTGATAGAATAAAAACTGATGCATATTTGAACAGGTTTGCTGATGTGAATATTCTTAATAATGTGATCTCATTAAAATAATCAGCTTCAGATGTATGATCTTCTGTTTCAAATGTAAAGTTTAAAAATACAGGAGAAGATTATCAGTATTGTTTAATTGTTTAATTGTTGCAAACTGTTTAATTGTATTTTAAGAGGGGGTCTTTTGATTTGGGATTGAATATTTTAACCTGTAAGCCGTCCTGGTTGTGTTCCACAGAGAGATGGAGTATACATATTATTATTATTATTATTATTAGTAGTAGTAGTAGTAGTAGTATCTCTTAAGGACTGGGGCAGAAGTCATACTGAAATATCATTACAAATAAACAGTGATACAATATTGAAGAAGGAAGAGAAAGAGATCATTACAATGGAAGGATTTTTTTGTTTTGTTTTGTTAAAAAGCTCCCTTTAGTTCAGTACTATTTTGATCTAGCAACTGTTGGTTATCTTCTGTATCTCAGGGAAAAAAGGTAGTAAGAAAAATGATGATTACTTAAGCCCTGAAAATCAAGAAGAAGCACAGCCAATTACAATTCCGATTTGGTACTACATGTGGTATTTTTAACTTGTGTATATATCTTACCTTACAAATAACAATGTGCTTTTTCAGGAATGTGATCTTTGTGCCACTTCCTTAGTGGAACCTTACTGCTCAGTGTAGAGCATTTTCTTTGCAGTATACTTTATATCCCATTACAGTGGGCCCTTTGGATCCATGGGGTGGAGGAGGGTTCACTTCCCATTCCTCATGCACAGAAAAAAATGTGGATTGTGCCCATAGTATTAAATGGCAGAGACTTGAACATAGATGCAGTGAAGTATGTGTATTCATGTCACGGCCATTAAATAATATGGGGTGTGACAATCTGTGGTCTCTCAGAATCACAGATCTGGAGCCTGTGGTTCCAGAAGGCCAACTGTACTCTGTTCACCTCCTGCCCATGACTGTTTTCACCAGTGCAATATCAAAGCTTTAGACTTTGGATGCATTTCATTTTCTCTTCCTATCAGATGTTGTAAATAATGGAAGAACTACCTTTGTCTTAAGTCTTGTGACACGTTGGCCCATGATGATAAGCATTGATGCGGACCTATATGGTTAGGTTAGCTTTTATTGAGTCACTGTGGTGGAGTGGAGTGTGTGTTGGACTGTGACTCTGGAGACCAGGGTTTGAATCCTCACTCAGCTATGAGAACCCATTGGGTGACCTTCAATAAGTCACACTCTCTCAGCCATGGTCATTTTGGCTGAGCCCCAACCAATCTAGGGAAGGTAGTTGTGCAATATCATATAGTTAGCCATTTTGTTTTGTTTGTGAGATGTAAAGTCATCAAGTTCAAAGGAAGGTGAGGTGGGTCTCTGTTACTTAGGTCACCCTTTCCACCAACACACTGTTTCTCTTCTTTTGACACCCATAGTGAGGGTTTTTTTTTTTTTTTGCCTCTACACCTGCAGATGGTACTGTGTCATGTACTGACCACCTGGCCCATTTTCAACTTTTATTTCTGATCTTGATCCTTGATTGACCTTCTTTCTTTCAGATTATAGTTTCACTCTTATGGGTGATTTTAATATTCATGTGGATGACTCTGATGGTTCTTCTGTGTTACGTTTTCTTTCTTTCTTTGCCTCTTTTGAACTTAAGTATTGTTCTGACTCACCTATGCACTCCCTCAATCATTGGCTTGATCTTGTTCTTATTCAGAATGGTTCTATCTCCTGTTTTTCAGTCACTGAATTTCCTTTGTCTCATTGTCATCTTGTTTCTTTCACACTTCTTCATAATCTTACTTTCTCAGTATTCATTCCTTTGTTTACACATAAGGCCCCTCTTACCAAATTTCAGCCTTGGCTTACTCCTTTTTTTTATATATCTTTGTTCCTGCACTTGCACAGCTGAACATTTATGGAAGAAGACTAGGGAGTTGGCAGACTATATTCATTATAAGTTCAGTCTTTCTTCTTTTCTTGTGATATCTCTTTGGCCCAACAGAAATACTATTTGTTGCTGCTGCTGTTGTGTGACTTGAAGTCGTTTCTGACTTTTAGCAAGTCGAACATAACATATTTTCTGAGGCTGAGGGTGTGTGACTTGCCCAAGTTAACACTGTGGGTTTCTATGGCTGAGCAGGAATTCGAAACCTGGTCTCCAGAGTCATAGTCCAGTCATAGTCCAATGCTCAAACCACTGCACCATGCTGGGGTATTGATTCATACTTATTATTATTGTTGTTGTTTATTTATATAGCCCTGTAGATTTGCACAGCGCTGTACATACAAATAATAAAATCGATAAAAATAAAACTTGTCAATGGCGTACATTCTACAAAATACATATAAAACAATAGATAATTATACAGGATAGAATTAGATAAAATAAGTAGGCAACAATTAAAAACACCTAATCACATACTTATGCATGGCATACACAGTGTTTCTCCTTTACTTTTAATTCTGTTTTTGCTGATTCTGCTGAGATGAGGGTCTTTTAGCAGATATGATGGTGGAGCCAGGTACTGTACAGGGTATTCGGGGGCATCTTCTGCTTGCTGTTGCTGGGAAGTTTCCTAGAAACTCTGTGATAGACAGGCTGTCTCTTTAGACTGGGTTAAGGCTTGGGTCAGACCAGGACTGCTGGATCAGCTTCTGGTTGTCCACAGATCCTTTATAGAGTGGGGTTGGCTTTAAAGGTATAAATAGCATCCCAAAACTTAGCCTTTTGCTGCAGTCAGCCCCCTTCCCCTGCTTGTCCAGTGACTGTTGCCCTCAGGCTTCAGCCTGAGTCACTATTCCTTTGTCTGTTCCTGTTTGCTTCCCTAAGCCTGTATACCCAGGCCTCGTGGTTTAAGCCACTCTTACTTTCCTGCTTTCTGTGGGCCACCTTTTCAGGATTGGTAAATATATTCACTTATCCAGCCTTCAAACTATGCTGTCCTCTTTCTGACATTAGCTCTTGCACAGGATGTCATAGATCACATTGGGAAGTGAGTTACTTTAATACGTGTGTTCTACATTTTTCCCAATAAATGTTCATGTAGTTCCCAATGCCTGGAATCTCTTATCAGTTAATAGTTGGTGCTCAGTCCCTGCATTTGTTACCCCCTCTCACAAAGCCAGCCAAAATTTCTTCTAATTAATTAAAGGTAGATTACAACTGTTAGTAGAGGCTGTACAAGCCCCACACATTTTGGATAACACACTTAATGATAACCTTAGAGCTGTGATCCCCAAACTATGCCCGTTAAGAGATTTTGGACTTCAGCTCCCAGAGTGTTGTTAATAATAATAATAATAATAATAATAATAATAATAATAATAATAGGTTTTATTTATATACCGCCCAATCACTGGGAATCCGAGCGGTTTACAATAGAGGGGATAACAGACAGTTCCCTGCCCACAGGCTTACAATCTAAAAGACAGGACACAAAAGGAGAAGGGAATGGTGAGGGGGGGGAGGGAATCAGGTCCAGCATTCTTCTCTCCCTCTGAGGCCTGGACCAAGGCAGATGGACTGGAAGGAGGGCTCTTCTTCTTCAGGCTAGCCCCTGATGGAACTGGGCCAGCCTACTCTCTCCCTCAGAGGCCAACATGGTTGAGGCTTCTGGGAGCTGAAGTCCAAAATCTCTTAAAGAGCACAGTTTGGGGACCACTGCCTTAAAGTCCTGTGATACAGTGTTGGTACTTGTTCTCAATCTATGTGATTAATGTTTTATGCCATGCAATTGCTATTTCACTGGGTCCATTGGGAGTCTTCTATTTTATAGTGAGATTTTTTTTTAAGTTTTAAATTTATATAAAGCCCAAGCATTTGAGTATTGAAGCATTCAGAGAGATGTTATTGACAGTTGTTGGCTTTCCTTAAAGAACAGGTGGCGATGTCAACTGATAATTGTTGTATTACTTTTATATGTAGAATCCTAACATAAATGCCTGTCTCTGTCTGTATTCCTGTGATACCACCAAGTCTCTTGTTAGATGTGTACCTTTTTGGGTCTTTTTCTTATGTCAGAGTTTTACAATTCTTTCTGTTATTAGTGCTACCATCTGTATTTCCTTTGAAGAAATGTTCAGTCATTGTTTTTTTCTTCTACTTGAGACCCTCTCACATTTCCTGATGCTGCTTCTTTTCTCTTTATATAATATATCTGTTAATGAGGAAAAGTTGGAATGGCAGTGCAATGTTTTTTGGCTGGTAGTAATGGGAACCACTGCTACCTATCAAAAGGCTGTTTTTTGTGCCTCCAAGTCATTTATAACTTATGGTAACCCTATGGCTATCTTTGAGTTTTTTAGGGCTGAGTGTGTGCCTAACTCAAGATCACTTGGTGGGTTTCCATGGCCAAGTGAGGATTCAAACCCTGATCTTCATAGTCATAGTCCAGTACTCAGACAACTACACAATGACAGGCATTGCATAACTATTCCAATTTTTTCCTTATTAACCGGTATATCATGGGAACCATGGGTTAAATACCATAAATGCATTAGTTCTTGTCTGATCCTGGAAGTTAAGCAGGGCAGCCTTGGTTACTATTTGGACGAGAGGCTGCCAACAAATATTGGGTGCTGTAGACTATAATTCAGAGGAAGGAATGAACAAAACCATTTCTGAGTATTCCTTGCTTAAGAAAACCCTATGAAATTCATAGGATTGCCATAAATTGACAGGTGGCGTGAAAGGACACACCATTGTTTCCAAGGAATCCTTAATCTATAAATTTTATCTTTATATGTGTATTGTGGACTTAAGAATAGCTCTTCCCCCACTCATTTCTTTAGACCGTGGGGGTCATCCAGTTGAATTGATTCACAACAGTTTCAGAGTATAAAGAAGTATATATTCAGAATTAAGTTATTGAAAAAAGTTATGGTAACAATGTTACCTACAAATAAGAACTTTTTATGACTACAGTCCATCAGATGCATGAATTACTGTCCCAGATTACATATGGTTGAAGTGCAGAAATTATACATCACAAAACGTGACAGTTAGTAGTATGGTTAGTGGTTAAAAACAGTCATTCTTATTCAAGCTTAGGTAACAGAATTGTACTACTTGATGGAATTTCAGCAGTTTCACATTGCATTTTTCTTTCAAAGCTTCTTTGTTCAAGAATGGGCACTTCAGGATTATCTACAGAGGACCCTCACAGGCTGAAATGTTGCCTTATTTTTTCTTGAAAATAGTCAACCCTTGGGATCTGCAGGGGATCTGTTGCAGATCCCCTGCCCCGTGGATACAAACATCCACAGATGTCAAGTCCATGTCGTCCCCAGTGGCAGTGCGTGCATGCAGCTGTGCCGTCATTAAGAACAGCCCCCATTGTCCCATAGTAGCAGTGCATGCACCTCCATGGGACAGTGGGGGCTTTCCCTAATGGTGGTGCGGTTGCATGCATGCACCACCAGTGGGGACAATGTGGGCTTGCCGTCCACAGATACCGAGGGCTGACTGTACTGTGTTGCCATGTCTATGTCAAATTTAGTATAAATTCCATTTATATTTTTGTGTAGAATCAGCCTATTTGCCCTATCTAGAATGCAGATAATTCTTCCTTGCACAGGATGCCATAGATCACATTGGAAGACAAACAGGTGATTATATTATTAGGCCATGTAATGCCAAAGTAGACATAGAAACAAACTAGGCTTCTAGATTCCTGCATGGTTTGGTCTCTGTGTCCATATATCTGTCTGTCGTTACTACCGAGCAAGCAGTTTTACATTTGTAAGCACAGCAATTACAGTCCAACCACCCAAGGGTTGTGAGAGCGAAAGTGTTAATTTATAGCCTGAGTATGAGTCGTGACTAGTTGGTGGACTGTAAGTTTCATTAACACTAACTGACATTGCCAGTACTGTTCAACAAGATCTGGAAGGCCATGTGATTCCTACTCCTAGTTTACAGGATGGGCTCTAGAACCTTGATGACATTTGAATGGTTGAGAGTTATTGGTTCCTCAGTGTTCTATTTTCTCTTCTAGATTTCTCCTGTAGTGGGTCATTCCTCTATACCACTTTGGCCTTATTGTGATGGTTGTAGTGGTGTTTTTTTCCAGTTTGTTGGATAAATAATGTAATTTGAAAAAATGTCTGAATAGATGCAAGTCTGAATAAATCTGGTTCTATCACAGGATTTGGCTGTTACCTGATGGACTTTATGGTATGTTTATGAGTGGTACCTGGCAGCATGTAAATAGGTTTAGCAGTCAATACATTTTCAGTATAAAGTGATGTTTTTATCTATCATATAATGGCACAATAATGTCCAGAAAATCCAATTGATAGAGCTAGGTTGAAGTTGGTGGGTGTGGTGAAACTTACTGAAGTTCTGCTGGATTTTCAAAATTTCTATTTCAGTCCAAATGAGGAAAAATCATGAAATAAAGATGTCATGAACATGTCTTGGCTAGAGAATAGACTTTGGAGTGAAGAAGCTGAGAAGGTGTTGTTCTAAGTCAGCTATGGATCAAACAAACTTTTGTTAGTGGATCTGCACCATTGGACGTGCATTCATATTGCTAAAGAGATGGGCTTTCTTTAATTCTTTTTATTTATCATATTATGGCTTTCTAAGCTATATACTTGTGGATACTCTCATAATATGTAGGAGGACTGTGGACTGTGATGTGCAGAAAATAAAAAAAGAAATTACCAAGGTTATACTACCCCTTATGGAGCAACTCTAAAAAATTAGGGCACATTGAATGACCCTGAAAAATGTGAGTAGGAAAAATACATGTTTTATGAAAAGTAAAGTAAAAATCAGACAAGCTTCTTGTAGTGTAGTTGTAAAAATGCATTTTTACAGAAACATTTCCAAGATTTTTTCCATATATCCATAAAACATCTATGTTTTCTCAATTTCTTTAAAAAAAAAGAGTAGAGATTTAAATGCTGATTGTCCAATAACCAAAGTTACTTGGATCCTGGTATTTAATACAAAGATTAATGAATAATTAATTGTACAAATTTGCCATTTCTTCACAGTTTATCATATCTCAGAATGACTGCCAAGATTTATGTGTAACCTTTCTTTTAGGAAAGCCACGAAACAGACTGGAGCCAATGGACACCATATTTGTTAAGCAGGTTAAAGAAGGAGGGCCTGCTTTTGAAGCTGGATTGTGCACAGGTGCTTTTTCTTATCTATTGTTAAATTAGTATAGGAAGCAAAACTATCTAAGTGTTTGTTTCTGTGATGGATGGGAATGTGGCTTGTTTGGCTAGGATTTGAGCTTGTCCAGCTCTTTAGTTAGTCTCATTCCAAATGTGGATTTATTTTAAAATTTTAGTGGTGGGTATTTTGAAAAGAGAACATGTAATTTGTGATTTGCTTTTCATTTTCTTTGAAACACTTGAACTAGCTGTTTCCCCAATTCAAGATAACAGTGGTCTGGATATTCCACCTTTGTCTTTTTTTCCCTGTTGTAGGTGACAGAATAATAAAAGTGAATGGAGAAAGTGTTATAGGAAAGACATATTCTCAAGTAATTGCTTTAATTCAGAACAGGTAAGATACTTATAAATGAACAATTTTAAATTCTACATAAAGTGTACCTTAAGAGAGGCAATCAGTTTGTACTTGACATACCATAATCACAGGATCAGATGGTTTTAAAAATTCAGTTCAGCCCTTGCCCAAATACAGTACAGGACTTCCTACATATGCCACAACTGCCCCTTACAGATCAAACCAGTCAATCCAGGAAATTCATCATCCTTTGTTAACAACACATCATAGAATTCAAAGGGATACTAAAGTGAATTCTGATATATCATAATTTTTATAAACAGAATGTGGAGCTTTTATTTATTTGCAAAGGCCAGTTAAACTGACAATGTAGTTCTGGATGGGAAACCTGTGACCCTTCATATTCTGTTGGACAAACTCTCTAGCATAGCCAGTGGCAGAGTTGTTGGGACTTTTAGTGTAATAACATCTGTAGAACTGCAGGGTTTTGGTGGTGGTGGTTGTTTCCCTCTACTTTCTAGCCCACTTGAGGTTGTGAGACTGAGAGAGGAGTGGCTGGAGAGAGACAGTTTGGGTCTTAAAGGTAGTTATCAGATAGCAGACAAAGTACACCTGCGTCCAGGTAGTACACTTCAGACTACAGCTGGGGACTTTCCGTACCAAAAGGAAGAAAGAAAATCTGTGCATTATAATATTTAGGAAAAGTAGCATTCAGGGGTGAATTTTTTCTGTTTGGCTTTAGTTTTAAAAATTTTCATTAGCCACATTCATCAGCCCCCGATACTGAGGTGGTACAACCCAGACATAGTTTTACTTCCATATTTGGTATATGTCAGAAAATGCTTGGTATTTTGTACTCATTTTGGAATATGAGAGCAATCCCTGAATTGTTAACTTTATGGTATTTCCACTTTAAAAACATTTTTATACACCCTCCTCCCCCAATAATTCCATTCTATGTTCTTCAAATGACTTCTGAATATGGTGCTTTGATTGTGAGTTCCTGCATGGCAGGGGTTGGACTGGATGGCCCTTGTGATGTCTTCCAACTCTATGATTCTGTTATCAAGCTATAAAATGCCGCAGGGACTTAGCCAAGGGGGAGATCTTGGGGTCCGGACCCCCCCTTCCATTAGAAAAATTAATGGTGTGTGCTTCCGCACTGCTGCACCCAAGCCCCATTATAATGGTGGCACTTAATCTGGACCCCCCCCCCTTCCTAAAATCTTGGCTACATCCCTGAATGCCGACTCATTCACTGAGTTTCCCCTTGTTCCATAGTTGGGAAATCCAGTGTAAAAAGAGTACATTTTTAGAATAAACTACAAGTTGAGCATCCCTTATCTGAAATGCTTTGGACCCGAAGTGTTTTGGATTTCAGGTTTTAGAATATTTGTATATACATAATGAGATATCTTGGAGATGTGGCCCGAGTGTGAACACAAAATTAATTAATATTTCATATGTACTTTATATACATAGTATGAATGTAATGTTATACATAATAATTTGAATAATTTTTGTGCATGAATCAAAGTTTGTTTACATTGAACCATCAGAAAGCAAAGGTGTTATTATCTTGGTTACCCATGTGGACAACTTTGGATTTTGGAGTATTTCGGATTTTGGAATTCTGGTTAAGGAATGCATAACCTGTATAAAATAGCCTTTTTCTGCTTCCTTCAAAACAAAACTGTCCCAATAGAACAAAAACATTAAAAACATTGGACCCGCACTACAAAAATCTCCCCCCCCCCCAATTTTTAGTCTCTTTTGACACAGAGCCAACTTTGACAGAGCAGCAGGTGTGAACTTAAAATCAGGTTTTGTATTTGATCAATACTGTATATAGTAAACTCTATAAGGATTCATGGGACTGCAACTCATATTAGATTCAATCTGTCACTTCCATTCTGTTGAAGCATATGATCATATTTTATGCTTAGAATGATTGAATTTTTATTAGTGTTAAGAAAATGGTTTGGAAAAAAGACAACAGAAAGACTTGACATTTGTTAATGTTACTTTGTGAACAGCTGAAAATGAAAAGCCTTGAAATGCTAATACAATGAAATGCTGCCTGGAAGAATTGAGGGAAAGATAGAAGGAGCCAAATACAGGACAGGAAAACATATATCAGTCTGTGGCAGGGTGGGTGTGTCTGAAATCCTGAAATGTAAAGATACACAACTGGGCACGGAAGTTAGGATCGTAAAGCTATTGTATTCCTCATTAACATTTATGGATTCAAGAGCTGGACAGTGAGAAAAGCAGATAAAAGGAAGATAAATTCTGTGGACAGCTAAAAAGACAAGCAAATGGGTCCTAAGTTGAGGTACTTTGGCCACATTGTGAGAAGGTACGACTCATTGGAAAGGACAGTAATGGTAGGAAAGGTGGAGGGATGTAGGAGAGAAAGACCACATGCTAGATGGATGAACTCTATTAAGGAGGTCATGGGTATGAATTTGCAGGACCTAAGCAGAGCAGTGGAGGAGAGGGAGTCTTGGAGATGTTGGGATCAGCTTGAGAGTAGTTAATAACATCAGCAACGAGGTCTGGTATTAAGGCAGAAATCCTGCTTCTAGAAGGATAATGATCCTGAACACACAGCCAGAGTAACATTGGAGAGGTTTAAAAATAAGAACCTGAATGTCTTAAGGATGTCCCAGTGAAAGATTATCCCTAAATATAAGAGAATCTGTGTCTAGACTTGAAAGTTTTTTTCACCAGTGATCCCCATCCAATCTGACAGAGCTTGGAGCAATTTTGTAAAGAAGAATGAACAAAAGTCACAGTATACAGATGCATAAAGCTGATAGACACTTGCCCAAAAATGCAGCTGTAAAGGCTACCCAACGTGCTTTTACAAAGTAATGTCTCAGGTGTATGTGTCAGTATTTTGTCACCCAACAAGTGACAGTTTATTTCTGTTCACTTAACTTTTGTGCCATGATAAAAGTACTTTGTACCTCTACAATGCTGAGTATTTTGTGTCATCAAGTGGTAACAATGACAATTAAATTTCAGTTCTATGCTTTGATACAATGCAGTCTTAAAAAGTTAAAGTCAACTACACACACTTTTCTGTATAGGAAATTTGGTGGATAATTTTAGAAAACAAAACAATCTTAAATTTAAATGTCATGCTTTGACAGAGGAATAGTGATGATACTGCTGTATTGAAAATCTAGAGGTATACAAACAATATAAAATCTGGTTTATATTCAGTGTAATCAAGAAGATTATCAAGTAACCAACAATATGAAATCACCTCATACTGTTTAGTTCAGCAATATGTCATTTCTTTCTAAAACAGTAATACATTTCTCCCTTCTCCACAGTGACAGCATGTTAGAGCTTAGTGTTATGCCAAAAGACGAGGACATTCTTCAGCTGGTAAGTTTTATTTCTGAAATGGACTAAAGTACCACCCCTCCAAAAGACATTGTATACAGGGAAAAGAATTGAATTATGCTACTATAGTTGTTGTCATTTCTATTTCATTGTTTTAAGTTGATTGTTACTTTGGTCTGTAATATTGAGGATGAAAAAAGAAGTAAATATGGAATGGAAGAAAGGATCAGAAACTCTCCATGGATGTGCTTTTGAACATAAAACACAAGGAATTAGTGTGTTGTTGGTTGTAAATGAATTATAGATTGAATTTAACTGAAAAAGACACACATTCTGTTAAAAAAGTTAAAATATCTGTGATAATATTACAAAAAATAGATGTCTAGGCTAGTTCTCAAGTAAGAAGTTAATTCTGTTTAAAAAATTACATTGAGAGAATCTGTTCAGGTTTCTGAGAATATTGAAAAGGTTTCAGAAGTATTTTTTGTTCATCTCCTGGCAGGTGCTCAATATCTGGATCATAATACTTCCGTTGCCCTGCCCGGGTGCACCTAGATGTTGCATAAAATGCTTTCACAGGAATTTTTATACAGGCAAAGGACAGTTATTATTATTTTATTATTATTATTCTTTATTTATATAGCGCTGTAGATTTGCACAGCGCTGTACTTAAAAGCAATAAAGAGTAAACCTGCCTATGGCGTACAATCTAAGAAATGATAGGATAATACAAATAAAACACATAGCAATACAGGAAATGGTTCAATAAAACAGGCAACAAAAGGAACATCAGATAGCAAGTGACAATCACGCAATGTGTGGGAATGCTCTGAACAGGATAGGCTTCAACTCTGTTTTGAAGCTGGTTAAAGAAGTGATGGCCCTTGCTCGCGAGGGAAGAAGGTTCCAGGAGTGAGGGGCAGGAAGTGAAAAGGGGTGAATCCTAGATGAGGCAGAGGAAATCCTGGGCTGGGACAGCCGACTTTGACTACCAGAATGGAGGGCCCTAGTGGGAAGGTGAGGAGAAATAAGGTCTGATAAGTAAGGAGGGGCCAGTCCATGGAGGGCTTTAAATGTCGACAGCAGGAGCTTATACTGAATGCGGATAGGGAGGGGGAGCCAGTGAAGGGATGCCAATACAGGAGAGATGTGGTCACAGCGGTGGGCGGATGTGATAATGCGTGCAGCTGAATGCTGGACAGAAATTAAAGGACGGAAGTGAGAAAGAGGAAGCCCAGCCAGGCGGATGTTACAGTAATCAAGTCGTGAGACCACTAGGGCATGGACCAGAATCTTGGCAGTAGAGGCGGAGAGATATGGTCAGATTTTGGCAATGTTGTATAAAAAGAATCTACAAGCCTTGGCTGTGGTCTGGTTCTGAGGGATACACAACAGAGAAGAATCAAAGATAAAACCAAGACTGTGGGCTTGCTGGACTGGTTGAATAGAAATGTTGTCCACAGAGACAGAAAAGGAGTGTTGAAGGGTGGACTTAGGGGGAAAGACAAGAAGCTCCGTCTTGGACATGTTGAGCTTCAAATGCTGATGGCGCATCCACTGCGAGACAGCCGTGAGACATGATGAAACTTGCTGTTCAAGCCTTGGAGAAAGGTCAGGGGTGGAAAGATACAACTGGGTGTCATCGGCATACAGATGGTAGGAAAAATCAAAAGAGCTAATGAGTTTACCTAAGGACAGTGTGTAGAGAGAAAACAGAAGGGGACCCAGAACAGAGCCCTGGGGAACTCCAACAGATAAGGGAACAGAGGATGAAGTCTGACTACCTGTGACCACTGCAAAAGATCTGTCTGAGATCTAAACCAGCCGAGAACAGAGTCTGAGAACCCAAGGTCAGAGAGTATATCAACTAGAAGGCTGTGATCAATGGTGTCAAAGGATGCAGACAAATCAAGAAGGATGAGAACAGAGTAAAGGCCATTAGCCTTGGCCCGTAAAAGGCCATTCGATATCTTAGTGAGAGCTGTCTCTGTAGAATGCCGTGGGCGGAAACCAGACTGAAAGGGATCAAAAATGGAGTTGGCTTCAAGAAACTCAAGACAGCGAGAATAAACAACCCATTCCTAGACCTTAGAAAGAAAGGGAAGAAGAGAAATCAGACGATAGCTAGACAAAGAGGAGGGGTCAAGAGAAGGTTTTTTCGGAATTGGGGAAATGAGAGCATGTTTAAAGTCCGAAGGGAAGGAGCCTGTAGAGAGAGAGAGATTGAAGATATGGAGAAGTGAGGGCAGAAGAGAGGGAGCTATGGAAATTAGAAGACGAGTAGGAATTGGATCAAGAGAACAAGTTGCAGGTTTGGAAGAGTTCAGAAGTGTAGAGAGTTCATCCAGAGAAGCAGGAGGAAACACAGAATTTTTTTTAGGTGAGGGCGATAGAAGATTATGAGCAGAAGAAGAATTGGGAGGGACTATTTGAGAGCGAATGGTGGTAATCTTTGAGATTAAGTAATTAGCGAAGTCATTGGGGGAGAATGATGAAGAGACAGGAGGAGAAGGTTTAAGCAAAGTGTTGAAGGTGGAGAACAGACGCTGCGGGCGCCTCTCATTGGCGGAGATCAATGATTTGTAATAAGTTTGTTTTGCTATAGACAGGGCACATGAGAAGGAGGAAAGAACAAATTTGTAATGAATAAAGTCAGCCCACTGTTTGGACTTTCTCCAAAGACGTTCAGATTTAGGGAAGAGAGAGAAGACTCCAGGATCTGACCAAGATGGTTAGAGTCAACAGATTGAAGATCACGAAAATAGTGTTGAACAGTATGGTGAGGAGGTGGAGTATAAGAGCAAAGGAGATTAAATGATGGTCAGATAGTGAAAAGTCAAGTGCCAGGTAGTCAGAAATGGCACAGTTTGCAGCAAGAACTAGGTCAAGATAGTGACCAAGAGAATGAGTTGAAGAGTTGGAATGTGGTTGGAGGTCAAAAGAAGCTAGGAGAGAGTTGAAGCGAGACGTTGTAGGGTTATTGGAATCGTCAGTGTGGATATTAAAGTCACCTAGGATCAAAGTGGGGACTGAATCTGAAAGAAAGAATGTCAGCCATGATTCGACATCTGAGAGGAACTGGGTAGCAGAACCAGGAAGGCGATAGATAACTGCAACCCGGAGCTGTAGAGGAAAAAAGAGTATAATAGAATAAAATTCAAAAGAAGAGAAATGATAGCTGGGGGGGGGGGGAGGTAGAACTTGGAACTGGCAGGAGTTAGATAGCAAGATAGCAAGATACCAAGACAGTTGGCACAGTCTCAATAAGGAACATGGTTATTCAAACATATTTTCATTCATCAGAATCCATTATAGGTAGTGCTATGTAGAGATACTGCTTGTTTTATAACGTGGTGGCTCAAGTGGTTAAGACACTGATTCTGTTGAATGCAAGATCAGGAGGTTGGCAGTTCAACGCCCAGGTGTCGTGTGATGGAATGAGTTCCCATTACTAGTCCCAGCTTCTGCCAGCCTAGTAGTTCAAAAGTATACAAATGCAAGTAGATAAATAGGTACTACTTTGGTGGGAAGGTAAACAGCGTTCTGTGCAGTCATGCTGGCCACATGACCCACAGAGTAGTTTTTGACAATGCTGGCTCTTTGGCTTAGTAACGGAAATGAGCACTGCTCCTACAGTTGGACACAATTCGACAACTTTGTCAAAGGGGAATACCTTTACCTTTATCTTGCCTCTTAACTTTATTACATGTTTACAGTAAGGCAGGAGCTAAAGCAGTACCATTCACATGCCCTCACTAGCAACATTTACCTATTAAGAGTAAGAGTGACTTGTTGTACCAACTCTGCTTCATATTCTCCCTGGAGTAACATAATTCAGAATATTAGTTCTGCCTGTATTTGAAATCAAATAGCTTTGGTTAATCCAAAGTGTACATTTATGGGATGATCTCATCACTATAAAAAGCTTTGATATCTCCACTTTTAGTTTACACAGAAGATTCCCAGTACTGAAGAGAACAGAACAGCGTTTGCTTATATAAAATTCCTGTGCACATTAAAGCTTCTTTATGTCTACTGCAACTAGTCTGTTAGGTTAATGAAATATCACTTTCATATGCTATTTATTCAGAAAGGACTGGTGTATCGAAAGGTGCCATGTAACTGTTTGACTGTTCCTCCCCATAACATCATCCATCTTCCTCTGCCCCTTTCCCAGGGATATCAGTGATAGAGTGCAGCAAATCTGCTTGTAGGCTGGTACAAGAGAGGAAACCTTGCATCACCAACATTCACTATGTAAAGATCTCTGTACAAGTATCACTGGCTGAGATACTGGCATCAGAGGTCAAGTGGTGTGTCTTTGTTGACCATTTCAGAGTATGAGCCACCTTCGTGCAAGTGTTATATGGAAAAGGTATTTCTTTAGGCATCTGAGGGAGAGAATGGAAGTTACTTTCACCATCTTGTTAAGCCAAGTGGTGGCATCATAAAAAGTAACACTTTAGCCCAAACAATTAGAGCTTGATTAAATTGTATGCAAGGAACTATGCATTATGGTAGTAGGGCTAACACAGTCATTACTCAATGGTGTTTTGTAAGAGAAGAGAGAATATAGGGCAGAAAGTGTTTGTTTGATAGATTTAATGAAGCAGTGCTCCCTCCATAAACACTTACAGCACAACAATTGTTCTGACAAACCATATGAAATATTTTATACAAATTCAACACTTTAAAATGATTAATGTTGCAAGAATTTTTCTTAATAAACTGGTCATTTTGAAGTATTTAGCTTCATGAAATCCAGGCTGAGCAGGTGAAATAACTACATGCCTATAAAGAGACGTCTACAGACTTCTACAATTATTATTGTAAACTTCTATTATTAACACATTCTTATAAATGAAATATTGCATTGCTTACTCTTGGCAATTCAAGATTTTTTTCCTCTGAAGAAAACTAAATTAAAATACAGGGAGCATAATACATTGCTATAATAAATCAAGTTTGGGGGCACTAGTCTGATATCTTGTATTTTGGCTTGTTTTAAAGCATTTGCAGCTCCATTATACCACCTTTCTGTGAAATGCTAGCAAAAAAAAAAAAAGGGGGGGTGCTGTTAATAATTTGCTGAGGCTCCTGCTGTATATCTTTACATGTTTGGGAGCATGGATTTTCCTTTACTCACTTTAAATATTTAATAATAAAATAAATAAAATATTTAATTGTAGCCCTCCTCTCCCATTTTAGTTATATTTTAGTTATTCCTGCCAAATAAAGTGTGAATTGGTCCTCAAATCCATATTCTGCAGGAATTAAAGGGATGATGTAGTTCTTCGCAACAAGTGCAGAATGGTTTTTGTTTTAAAAAATACATTGTATTACTAAGGCGTATCTTATGATCCAAGCAGGAGAGACTCATTCTAGTATGTTGGGATAAGATGTCCTGCTCCTATTTGTACCATATTCCTTTTAAACTACATTGATGTATTTTCAGAAATAGGCAGAGAGAAGGTGAATATGATATATACAAAAATATTTAATTTTACGAAGTAAAAGATACCATTTGCATATAAGAAAGTATCACTGTTTGTAAATAATGTATTCAGAATTTTTAAATTTACAGTAAAAAACCCCTCTGCCTCTTGGATTTGATATCTAAATTTGGATTGCAAAAGAATTATTTACTTTATTTCACATTGTGGGCAAGATTGAAAGAATGAATGAAAGAAAGAGAGTAAAACGCCAGCACCAACAGTACAGTCTGCCCTCCTTATCAACAGCCTTACCATCTCTGGATTTAACCATCTGTGGATGGCAAGCCCCCATTTCAGTTAATGGTGTCGTGTGCATGTGACTGTGCTAGTGCCACAGGGGTCTGTCCTGGGCCCAGTGCTATTCAACATCTTTATCAGTGACTTGGAGGACAAAATTGGGGGCATACTTATCAAATTTGCAGATGACACCAAATTAGGGGGAGTAGCTAATACTCCAGAGGACAGGATCAAAATTCAAAATGACCTGAATAGACTAGAAAGCTGGGCCAAAGCTAACAAAATGAAATTCCTTTCCTGTGTTTGTGAATGGGAGAAATTTGAGAATTACTTTTAGGAGAGGCAAAATAACTTTTGGGGATAGCCCCTTTCGGCATCGGATCAGGGCCGCTTTTCCTTTTTGTGCCCCAGAAAGGGCGCCATAGCCTTTTCTGTGCTCCATTTTTTTTACTTCTATGATTTGCTGGTACAGCATGACCCCTCCCCATATTCACAGAGGATACATTCCTGTACTTTGTGCAGATATGCAAAACCATGGATATTAGTGAACTAACCCCCCCTCCCGCTTTCCAGACTTGGCAAGCTCTCTGTACGGCTCTCTCCATCCTGACCAGTCATGGGATGAGGATGGTAGGCTGCCCCTAACTTTGAGCAGGAACCAGCAGCAGCTGTCTTGGCCATGCCCCTCTTGCCAGCCCTTCTGGTTCATTCTTGGCTGAAAGAGTCAAGGGGCAGAGTGTTATGAAACCATGCTCCTCTCAGTGATGGGCACAGCAGTCTCACATGTGAGAACAAAAGGAAAGTGGGCCAGGCATGGCTGAGGCTGACTAGCTGCTGTGCAAAGTCGGGGTTGACAGTGAGGGGGCAGCCCATATCTTCCTCTTCCTGCCACTGTTGAGAATGGAGAGAGGTACATGGCAAGCTCCCCAAGCCTTACAAGGAGGGAGGGAGGTAAGGAATGAAGGAAGGTCGGCCATTTGGTTGCTTCTCCCTCTGGTCACATTGGAAGCAGTGACTGAGTGTCCAGCCAGCTGGCTAGGCTTTTTGTTCTTGCTCCTAAGAGTGCAGTGTTTGCCACCATGAGGGGTGCATGGCTTTGTGCAGCTGGGCCCCCACGCCTCTCTCATCCAAGAAACATGAACTAGAGGTGGTGGCGGAGGAGGCAGCGGTGAGCTGAGTGCATCCAACAGAGATGCTCCTGGTTGGCTGGCTGCTGTGCAGAGCCGGGGCCAACAGCAAGGATGCTGTCCCCTATGTCTTCCTTGTCCCATGACAGACAAGGATGGAGAGGGGCATGTGGGTGGAGGGAGGGAGAGCTGGGTAGTAGTGCTACTTCCCTCCTTGCTTTGTAACAAAAAGGTGAAGAAGGGAGTTGGCTGGCAGTGGCATCCATAGATCTTAGGTGAACCTGCATGCAGATATGGAGATTGTTCTGTGTTACTTTCAGAAGACTGATCCTAGACAAGTTGCTGTTATTTACCAGATGTATTTTTTGTATAGGCTTTTGGCCTTTTGTGGATACTCCAAGGAGAGATTCTCACTAAAGTATTTGCTGCTTGTCTGCACTGTGCATTTCGTTTGCATCATGAAGCAGGTGTGCATAATTGGAGCAGTACATTAGCTGAATGGGCTACATATGCACAGCCTGGCAGCTTCAGATGTAGGGTGTATCTCTTTGGCCTGGGGTGCTTAATGAACATGTTTTTTCCAGTTTTGAAAAAATATTAGCCAATAGGCAGAGAGAGAGAGAGAGAGAGATTACAAGAGTGTGTCTGTTTCTAGATAAATTCATGGGTGAGGGATAGTTTGTGAAAGGGTCAAAACTTCAGAGCAGATGGTATCCTGATAAGGCAATCCAAAGGTTTGCTTTAGCTTAGCTACTCCTCAGTCCAAAGGAAAAGAAAATAATTGCTTTTGTTGTCCACTATCATGAAGAATCCGATCTTACTTGACACTGTATATAATACTTAACAGTTAATTCTCAACCCTCACACCTGCCCAATTAATTATCTTCGTTGTGAACCTTCAAAGCTAGGGACATTCCTTTGTTGTTGTTCTTTTAAAATCTAGGATACAAAAGCCCCATTCCAGTTGATATGTGTGTACAGCTCTCTGATTGCCTGAAGGTTGATGGTAGGGAAAGTAAATTAGACTGTATGATAGTGTTCATAGGAAAATGTGGACAGGTTTAGATCTTTAGTTTATACATTCAGTGGATTGTTTTCATATGCAGTGGGGTACATTTAGTTACCAATGAAATCTAAGCATCACATGAGCATGGAGGGTCCAGACACAACCAACTTCGTTTGAATGGATGTGACAACTTGAGAGACAATAATGCAATGTATAGTTATTATTCTGTTAACCAGGAATAGGGAGAGTACAGCTAGTGGACTTCATGGAGCTTTCAAGACCTTTAGGAGCCCTTCAGCCCTCGATAGTACACTAAAATTTTTGCCATTTTAAAATTAAAAATAAAAAGGGCCCCATTCTCTAAGAGAGCATGGTGTGCAATTTTGCCACATTTTTGTACCCTCTGGGCTGTATCAATACCACAAGAGACCTTTTTTCCCCATCTGGAACATTAATCAGAAGTTGACTTTCAGTTAAAGGCCTTTGCTCAGTCTGAAGAAGCCAAGAAAAGTCCAAGGATACTTCAGAATTAATTCCTATTTGCCCCTACGGATCAGGAGGAGCTTTTAAATTATTATTTTAAGGTTAAAGAAAAATCAGAGGATCCACTAGGACCTTGGCAGATGCCCCTCCAAGATCAGATAGTAGGCTAGTTCACCTCTCCTAACCCATGCATTTTTCAGACAGGTTTCATTTTTCTTTTCGAAGTGTCTTGCAAACCTTGTGAATAGTACATAAGCCTAAATTATACCTAGGAGGCAGTATTGACATATTCCAGGGAGAGAGTCAATATGTTATTTCCTTAGAATATACCACAGTTTGCTTTTTAATATGCATATCTCGGTGTGTGCCTCCTTTCTCATCTCCTCCTCCTAATCTGGAAAGTACACAAATGCAAAGCCCCCATTTTCTGACATGTGAGACTATGTAAAAATGAGACAGTTGTATAGTGCCCACCTTGCAATTGAAGCACAGCCTGTTCCTGATTTGTCACTGAAGAAACAGAGAAGATATATAAAAAAAGAAAATGATCACATGGGGAGACTGCTTTTCTCTGAAGATTATTCTGAAATCATCTTCTAATGTCAGATGTAGAGTATGAAAGCAGCTGCAGTCAGCTGACAGCTTGTGGCTCTGTTCCGATGCATGTGGGGAAGGGGTGCATGGATTTTAAATGCATAATGAAACCCTTGTTTCGTCATCTGGAAGCAGGGATGGTAGCAGCTCAGGGGGAGATGAAAGGCTGTTATGTTGCTCTAGTAGAAGGGATGCCTTGTAGCACAACCAGAGGGCTCCGTTTGTAGCAGGAAAGATGCACTGAACGAACACAGCACAACTGTATTTTGTTTTTCTGGAAGGCTAGGAAATAAAGGCAAGAAGCAGGTAAAATCCGGAGACAGACATGCTCAGAAGGAGGCTGAAGTTATTGTTTATGCTTCACTGCCCTTTACCTCTCTTGGTACCTTCCAGAGAAATCGGTGTACATGTATTTTTAGATTGCTGTGAATCCCGCATCAATATGACAACATAATTCTATCTTTACATCCATAAGCAGCTTTTACTGTGTTTTCCTGTTTTCTGCCAGCTGCAGTTTTCAAAGGATGTTACAGCCCTGGTAAGAAACGAACTGTAGCCATTTCTCCAATTCTGTAAGGCATGTGTTTCTTGGTAGATCTGCAAGAAGCTGGACTGTTAAAGCCTGCAAGTTGCTGAAAGCAAGCTAGAGCTGCTGGTTAGCTGAATTTTGGTCATAATATTGATCTTGTTATCTGTTTAATGTGTGCCTGTGTTTTGTTAGTTACTTGGTTTATTTCTTTCCAGTTTTGCTTTAATTTTTTATTTGCAAATAACTAATGCTCGCAGTAATATTTATTGCAGCCATATATTTTTATTGCCTCGCCCTCCTCATCTTCAGTACTTTGCTCTCAGTGTAATGTTCATGGCTGCATTTGGGCTTTTACAATCCATCTAATGCTAAGGCAGGGCATGTTATTTGTCTGAATGGAGCATGTTGTTTTGAGCAGGAAATGCTGTAATATGATACCACACCTAAGCTGTGTTTTTTTTTAAAAAAAAAATTGAAAGATTTCTGCATTGGCAAGCTGTATGTTCTCAGCTTTTTGAATTTCATATTACAACTAAAGGAAGTTATGGGAAAGTATAAAAGAAAGATGTTTACTGTGTTCCAGACAGACCTTGCAAATATGCTGTTATTGATGGTCAAATAAGTGCCTTGGTGCTGTAAGGAAGCATTCAGTTTTTAAGGCACATCTTTTGCTTTGGAATAACATTGTTAAAAAACAGCATAAGATGGAAATTTTAAAGCAGACAAGTAATACATTGCTTATGACAGTCTGTGTTTCAGTCTAATTAAGTATCTATAAATAGCTGCCCAGCCATGTATGTTGATGCTATCTTTTGGTTTAAAAAACTGCACTAATGTCAGTATTATGGAATTTATGGAATAAGTAATATGTGAGATTATTTGGAAGGAAGGTGGGCGTTGGCTGGCAACAAAGACATTGCCACTGTCTGTTCATCTTAGATACAGCAATTGTGCCTTTCAGAAAAGCAATCTATATTGAATGCAGCCATTTCTACATAGACTATCCCTTTCCCTTTATGGCAAGAACTACAATTTTTCTGTGACTAACAGAGTTCCATAGTTAACCTTTCGGTTTCTGCAGAATCCTAGCTTCCAACATTAGAGAACCTCAGATAAAAGAAATATTTGAGCCTGGGTTTGAAGATATGTAGAAAAAGACACTGTCTTTTGATTTATACTCACAAACTCTCTCTTCTTCTAATCACCTGCAGCAATTGATAGAATTTGCTGTTGATTTGATTTATAGAAATATGCATAATCCTTGGTGGAGGCTTTCTATAGTATAATTTTATACACCAGGAGTAATAAATAATAGAAGGCATTTGACATTTGTTTCTCTTTGAATATGAATGCTTAGCAAAGAATATCTGTATTGCATATTTGGTAAGAGAAATATTTCTTCAAAGAATGTAGCTGTCCACTGAATCATCTCACTGCAATGTGATGCTGGTTTCCAATCCACATTTTTAGTGACTAATTTCTTTTTAAATTATTTGTGCACAGGCATATTCCCAGGATGCCTACTTGAAAGGCAATGAAGCCTACAGTGGTAATGCCCGCAACATACCTGAACCACCACCAATATGTTATCCTCGGTTAACATCTCCAGCTACTGCCATGGCACAACCTATTGAGAAAGCACCTCCTGATTCTTCACAGGGAAAACAGACAACTAATAGACCTGTACGGACATCAGCACAACCAGAAAAGCCCTACAGAATGGAAATACAAGTGCCTCCATCTCCAACAGATATTGCAAAATCTAACACAGCTGTCTGTGTTTGCAATGAAACTGTAAGAACTGTTGTTGTGCCTTCTGAGAAGGCTGTAGACTTCTCTTCATGTAGAACAAATCACTCTGGTCCATCACACCGGACAGAAGAAATGAGATATGGTTTCAATGAACAAACTACTCTAAAAACAAAAGCACGAACCACTTCATCATCCTCTTCTATGTCCACTGCTGTTGTACTTCCTCAGACACCGCTTACAAGGCCAGTAGATTCTAGTGGAATACCTAACAAATCTGGAAGTTTTGGAGGGCACCCAGAAGGGATCTCAACTACTAGATCCCCTTCTCAAAGTGCAGGTTCTCCTATCCCTACCAATCACTACACTTCTCCAAATGCCCATCAACATATAGACTGGAAAAATTACAAAACCTACAAAGAATACATTGATAACAGACGTTTGCACATGTATGGCTGCAGAACTATACAGGAAAGGTTAGATAGTTTAAGAGCAGCATCTCAGAATACAACAGATTATAATCAAATGGTACCAAATCGCACTGGTTCACAGGTACGACGCAGAAGCACCTCTCATGATAGGGTCCCACAGACTATTCAGGTCCGACAAAGAAGCGTGTCCCAGGAAAGACTTGAGGATCCCAATATAGTGCTAAAAGAATGGCCAAGGAGTGCCTCACAAGATGCTCTGACTTCACCATCTGTCAGTCCCCGAAATCACAGGACGCGGTCCTGGGACTATTTAGGCAAACAGGGTGAAACAATAGAGTATCTTCATGCTGATAACCTTGTTGTAGATTCAAACAGAGACAGAAAAAAGACTTATAAATGGACAGGGTTTACTGAACAAGATGATCGGCGAGGTATTTATGAGAGACCTCGGCAACATGCATTGCACTTGTCTCTTCGAGGCTCAAATTTTTCTGTGGCTCCAGGTGCTTATAACTCAGATGGTAGACTCATCAGTAGTAGGGCCTTAGGGCATGCCATGCATTTCCAGAAGGTTTCACCAGATGTAAACACATTGCAGCCTGCCAGAAATTTGCCGGCTGCTGGTGGAACATCAAAGCCTGCAACCACTTTTCATGAAAGAACGTCTCAGTCAACAGCTAGAAGCACAAGAAGCAACTCTCTGAAGACTTCTCTACCCTATGCAGCAAAACCCTCAATTTCCCTTAATCACAGCCTGGATAGTGTTACTACCAAAGACCAAAGAGAAATAAATCATGTGCACCACAGTGGTTTGTTCAATCAACAATCAAGGATACAAACAGAAGGTGTACCAGACAACAAGATAGACATAGGCAAGAGTACCCTTTCTCCCACTTCCTGCATAGCTTCTGCCAAATTTGTCCCACAGATCAGTGAGCACTTAACTACCTCTGTTAGTTTAGATGTCTCTGTCAGGCAAACAGTTCAAAATTTTGAAAGAGAAGTTGTAAAAGAGTCTGAAATTCAACCAACAAATGTTGTCGATGAAGACGCAGAAATAGTTGTCTTGCGAGAAAAGTCTCCTTCTGGACACCAGACGCCACAACCTTTGCGACATCAATCCTACATTTTAGCTGTAAATGATCAAGAGCCTGCCTCAGAGACAACATGTTGGCTACCCAATGATGCACGTCGAGAAGTTCATATAAAAAGGATAGAAGAAAGGAAGGCGTCTAGTTCAAGCCCACCTGGTGATTCATTGGCATCTATCCCATTCATAGGTGAGTTAAATCAGTAGTTTCTGTTGCTGTGCTTCTGTGGTATGTGTTTTGATCTACTTCTTTATCATTTTGTACTTTGTAACGAACCTGTTACATTTTAGTACTTGACTAATTTCAGAAGATATAATTTAAAATATATAATGTACATTTCAGCTCCACCATGTCATGGCCCTGTGCATTCTCAACCAGTTGTTCTTTGCACCAGTGATCATTTTAATAGCACCATAGGTAACAGGTTGCAGATGATGTCCTTCCTCCTCTCCTTCTCCTCCTTATTACAGTCAGCCCTCTACATTTGCAGGGGTTAGGGGAAGAAGTCCCCTTCAAATGTGGAAAAACCACAAATAACTCCCTCCTCCTGCGGCAGTCATTTCAAAGGTGGCAGGGGTTTGTGGAACAGAGTGCTCCCTTCCTGTGGCCCTTGTCTCCTTGGAAAGCCTTGGGAGAAGTGTCTCTCAAGCCCTCCCAAGACGGCAGGGGTTGGGGGGAACGAAATGCCCCTTCCTCTGGCCCCTGCCAACCTGGAAAACCTTGGAAGAAGCATCTCTCAAGCCATTTCCAGGGCAGCAAAGGTTTGAGGGAACATAGTGCTCCCTCCCTCTGGCCCATGCCATCCTGGAAAGTCTTGGGAGAAAGTGTCTCTCAAGCACTTCCAGGATGGGAGGGGCTTCGGGTTTAACATTCGCAAGTAACCAAACGCGCAAATGTGGAGGGACGACTGTATCATCATCCCTCCTTTTTCCCTGATTGGAACTCACGGTTGATACGCCAACTGCATCCCTACCTGGACTGAAAGGACCTTGAAGCAGTGGTACATGAACTGGTAATCTCTCATTTAGACTTCTGTAATGCGTTCTACATGGGGCTACCCTTATACCAAGTTCGGAAGCTTCAATTGGTACAAAATGTGGCAGTCAGATTGGTCACTGGTACATCTAGGTCTGATCACATAACACCTGTGTTAAAATCTCTTCACTGGCTGACGATTAGCTTCTGGGTGCAGGATAAGGTGTTGGTTATCACCTTTAAAGCCCTGTATAGTTTGGGCCCGAGTTACTTGCGGGAACACCTCTCCCTACATAATCCACCTCGCACTCTCAGAACATCTGGGAAGAATCTATTAGAATACCAAATGACTAGATTAACAGTGACTTCCCATAGAGCTTTTACCACCATCTTAAGTGCCTTCATAAAAGCATCTAAGGTGGTAATAAGACAGATCTTTTTCGGTGGGTTTACCCACCCGACCTTGTATATGAGCCTTATTAAATAAAACGTTCCACCCCTTTGATTATGATGGCCATGTTTGCTATGATTGTCATGCAATTTTATTAATAATGTCAGTATTTTATTGATTGTATCTTTGTATTTTTATTTTGTATTTATTTTATTGGATGTAATCCCACCTTGATCCGCAGGGAGAGGCGGGAAATATAAATAATAATAAATTTATTATTATTATTATTATTATTATGCAATGTCAGTTAGTTGAGAAGGTTATGGGCCATCAGCCTTGCTCTGTGGTTGTGGTAATCATTTGTGTATCATAGTTATTCCCACACAGCTGAGTGGGCAGTATCAGATTTATGTATAAGCAACATATATTTTAAGGCCTCAGAATACTGCTATAATACTAGATTTCAGGTTTTACATAATACACATAGCATAATGCTATGGGACCTCATAAACTTAATATAGTTTAGAGCAGGATGGGCATCAAAATGGTTTTGGACAGTAATTTCCATAATCCCTCACATTTCCCTATATCTCTCACTTGTTAAGGCTAATGGGCCCTAGACTATCTGGAGAACTAAAGTTGCCCACTCTGGTTTAGGATCTCAGTATGTCTTAATCTAGGCCTGTGACTTAGTGTGTGAAAGATTCTTAATTCTGTTGCTTCGACTAGAACTTAAACATGTTTAAATTGGTATGATGTCTAATATTTTATTTAATCCTAGAAAGACAGCACAGGTTGAGTCTCTCTTACCCAGAATGCCAAAATCTGAAATATTCTAAAATGCAAAATTGTCCACATGAGTGGTTGAAATAATAACACCTTTGCTTTCTGGTGGTTTAGTATACACAAACGTTGTTTCATGCACAAAATTATTAAAAATAGTATGTATAAATTACCTTCTGGCTGTATGTATAAGGTGTATATGAAATAAATTATCTTCACATTTAGAGTTGGGTCCCATTTCCAAGATATTTTGGCATGTATGTATGTATGTGCAAATATGCCAATATCTGAAAAAAATCAAAGCATTTCTGGTCCAAGGTATTTCTAACAAGGGAGACTCAGCTTATACTAAGTACTTGTTATAGCATAAGAGGTAAGATTTTATTCGAAATGATTTACTAGAATTCCCCCTGGTTCTATTTATAATCTTGGCTACAATTCTAGCCACTCTTACCTGTGAGCAAGTCCCAATGAAGTCTTTTCACATCTAAGTAGAAATTTATATGATTGTGCTTTTAAAAGGGTTAGCCTGCAAGGAAAAAAAATACCTGAACTTCAATGAAGATATAAATGCTTGGACCACTGTCAGTTAGTAATTTACCTTATTAGCTACCAGTCTTTTGCAAAGCTATTTTGAACTCTACAGAAATGAACTTGTATTGGTTGTAAAGGGCAGAGTAAATACAAATAATGGCTTCTAAGAAGAGAAAGAAGAAATGGGAAAATCAGGCAGGATATGAAGAAGATAGGAATTAGTCAGATCTTAAAGAAATGTAGGCTGGAAGTAGAACACTTGTCAGTTTGTGCCTTCGGAAGTAAGAAAAGGGAGGTTTTGCTTGTTACATAAGAAAGGGGTCTCTGTGGAGGAATTGGCAAATGAAGGTCATAGCAATATCCTGAATACATTAAAAAGTGAGAGATAATAGTGGTAGAAATGTGAAATGTGTTTAAAGAGCCAGTGTGTGTTTCCCCCTCATTATATGTTGATGCAATATTATTTTTAATCAGGTTATAATATGCTTGGATATGTGTACTCTGCCTCTGTAGTTGTGATGCTTAGTCTTTAACTGCAGTTGTAATTTGGTCTCCAAAGAAAATCTCCTCTACAAAGGTGTGCTGCATCATATAGAAAGCTGACAGTAGCTGCTGATATATGTGAAGTTCTGAGAAGTCATGTATTTGTTGGAGAGATGAAAAAGAGGCAAAAGAGTAGGACAAAGATCCATTAATATTATTGCTGCAGCGTTTGTTAACAAATTAGTAAAATAACAATAATGATTGATTTAAATGTTGCCCTAGGTGTATCATAGAAGGAGCAGTGGCCATCACAGGTGCACTTGCACATGTATACACACTCTTAGCCTGAGTACCCTTCAGGTTTATAGTTTTTTGTGGATTTTTCGGGCTTTGTGGCCATGTTCTAGCAGAGTTTCTTTCTGACGTTTCGCCAGCATCTGTGGCTGGTATCTGAATGCCAGTCACAGATGCTGGTGAAACGTCAGAAAGAAACTCTGCTAGAACATGGCCACATAGCCCAAAAAACCCACAAAAAAACTATGGATGCTGGCCATGAAAGCCTTCGACTTTATCCTTCAGGTTTGCTTGTGGAAGTGAATTTCTAGTGCAGCAACTTCTGCCTCTGCCTACACAGTAACCCTAATTTGCTGCTTTTTCAGAAATCACAAAAAGTCACTGATCATAGCATTGTTCTTGGAGGCAGTGGTATCTCTACAGGATCTCTACTGAACCATTGCTCAGCTAACACCCCAGAGGACAGGATCAAAATTCAAAAAGACCTGAATAATAAGAAAGCTGGGCCAAAGCTAATAAAATGATATTCAACACAGAAAATATAAGGTACTGCACTTAGAGCAGCAAAATAAAATGCATAGATATAGGATGGGGGACACCTGGCTTAAGGGGACTACATGTGAAAGGGATCTAGGAGTCCAAGTAGCTCACAAGTTGAACATGATTCAACAGTGTGATGAGGCAGCTAAAAAGGCCAGTGCAATTTTAGCCTGCATCAATAGAAGTATAGTGTCTAGATCAGTGGTTCCCAACCTTCCTAATGCCGCAACCCTTTAATACAGTTCCTCATGTTGTGGTGACCCAAATCCACAAAATTATTTGCGTTGCTACTTCATAAGTGTAATTAAATAGGTGTTTTCCAATGGTCTTAGGCGACCCCCATGAAAGGGTCATTCAACCCCCAAAGGGTTCCCGACCCACGGGTTGGGAACCACTGGTCTAGATCAAAAGAAGTAATATTGCCACTCTATTCTGCTTTGGTCAGGCCCCACCTGGAATAATTAGGAATGTTGCCTGGATTAAAGAAATCTTAAGTCATTTTATCATACATATTTAGTTAGTTGATAAATCTGCATATAAAGAAAAATAGAGTTTTCAAGAAAAGGCATGTGTATTCCTTTTTAGATACATACCTTGCAACAGGCACTATAAAACTTAATTCCCTTTACTCTGTCAAATAGCAAGTAAGGAGTGCTTACCATCTGCAATATAAGATTATTCCTTGCCGTATGCAATTTTTAGAAATACATTGTTAAAAATAATTAATGTTTAAGGCCTACTGCCTAATTAAACAGGACTATTTATTTAGTCAGAATGGCTTAACTCTTCAATCTAGCTCGGTAGACTTAAGTATTGAAGTAATAGTGATGGTGATGGCAGAATTACAGTTCATATAGCACTTTCCATTTGTGCAAAGTGATTCACAGACATGATCTCAGTAGTACAATAAACATTTTGACTGAGCAGAATGATATGCCTGCTTAAATAATCATGTTGTGATAGCAGGAACTGAGGGAGGAGAGAGTGACTTGCTTAAGGGTAGTGGAGAGTTTATGGCAGAGGTGAAACTGAAGTAATCAATTCCCTCATTCACAATTCAGTCGAGCCCCTGAGCCACTTTGTTATAGTTCTGTGCTTCTGAAGCTGTTTGATGTTGGGGACCAGCAGGGGGTTTCCCCTCAGTGTGCCAGGGACGAGCACATATTTTTGCCCATTGACTACAGCTATGCATTTTTTTCTTGGAAACTCTGCAGTCAAGAAATAATAAGAAGACTAAATCTCCAAGATCTTTTTTTGAATTTTCAATAACTAGAATGAGAACTCATTAATATTCATCTTTAACTCCTTCAATCTTTGATGGAGCAAATCTTTATGGAGAATTTGCTGCCTGCTTCTGTCAGCTAAAACGTAGAACTTGCCTTTTTTCACCAAAGTGATTATTTAAGATTTCTTTCTATCTCTAAATATTTTACTTTGATCCTATATTACAGGTTGGGTTTGAGAAGAGGAAAACAGTGTTTACTGGTAGTATTCCCATTCCATTGGGATTAGAGGTTTGATTTCAGTAGTGGTGCCCTGTATCATCTGAGTATTGTAAAGGGAGAATTGCATGAAGCAAGGAAATGCTTATGGGGAGTATTTAGCTCACTATATCTTAGACCTTGCTATTCTGTACTCGAGAGATCCCACTTAGCAATAGATTTGAAGGATCACTCTTAGAACACAGGTGTTGATGCTTTTAAAGCACTAGAAGGAAAAGCAACCTCCTCCAAATTAATTCTTCTTTGATACTGAACACTAAACTAGCAAGTGGGGAATTAACATGGAAAATAATACATTTAAGACCATCATTTTGTAAACTATAGTTTCTAGGTTGCTCCATCAGCATCCCTAATGAGTCACTGTACGAGCCCCAAGTTATTATATCAGAAAACATTCTTCATTTGTAATTGAAGATGATGATTCAGTCTTAACCGAAAAGCCTTAATTAATCTAAAGAAGTGACTTTTAGTGCATTTAAAATACAGAAATTCTTCCTCTGATGCCTTTCTAACTACAAGTTCATTTCATTAATAATTATAAATTACAAAAGATATGACATAATGACCTTATTGGTGATAATGCTAACTCATAGTGTTCCATTATGGGAATAAACCTGTTTGAGACTTAGTTATGAATGTTTCCACTTCTCATCTCGTTCTCTTGTATGTTCTGAAAAAGAAAATACTCATTTGATGGATGAATGAAGTAACCAATTCACAACTGCTTCTGCAGACTATGGAATATTGAAGCGAGACACAAACAGAAATCACAGTTCCATCTGGGTTATCTCAGGGCCTGAACAGATGCTTAAATGACACACACATCTTAAGAGGCTGGAAGCTGCGCCAAAGCTGCGCTCCAGTCCTTTGGCGCGGCTTCCAGCCTCTTAAACAGCATACCTCCAAAGTGACCCGAAGCAGCTTTATTTTGGCCTGTCTGTTCGGGCCCTCAGTAAATCATGGTTCATACTAGCTGCAAGTTGGCCTGATTTAGGTGTAACAAACTATGCTTGGCTTAAGGTACTGTATATATCTCTTCATAGCCACATGAAAGGAAGAAGACGGGCTTTTTGCATCCAAGACTTCTCAGACATGCTTGGGGTTTAGCTTTATACGGGGAGGAGAAACCTGGCTCCTGGTGTTTTGTGCTTCCCAGAATCTTGATTTAGCATGTCAGAAATAGGTTTTATTTAAAAAAGAGTAAACTCAAGTGCCTCAGATTATATTATTTTATACACAAAGCAAAAGTGACACATATATAAATTAAATGTTAATTGAAAAATGCATATCATTTGAAATTATGACTCTCAGTTTTGTACCCAGTTAAGTGCACATACTGTAGAAACCACAGAAAGTAATCACATGTAGTAAGAATAGCTGGGATCCAGAAGGAGAACCATAGACATGCATAAAAAGACCTGGGTTTTCTGTTTTCCCTTCTAGTCCATAGTCCTATACTGATCAGATATTCTTTGTGAGATGCCCCCAGTTGAGCATCTTGTTGCATAGATTGCAAAAAGAGAGACCTTTGAATCATAGAATTATAGAATCATGAGTTGGAAGAGACCACAAGGTTCAGTCCAACCCCCTGCCATGCAGGCACTCACAATCAAAGCATCCCTGACAGATGGCCATCCAGCCTCTGTTTAAAGACCTCCAAGGAGGGAGACTCCACTATTCTCCACTGTCGAGCAGTCTTAATGTCAGGAAGTTCCTCCTAATGTTGAGGTGGAATCTCTTTTCCTGCAGTTTGCATGCATTGTTCCGGGTCCTGTTAGTTTGCTCCCCATGTGTAGTCAAAGGCTTTCGAAATTGGCATCTATAGTTTTTTGTGGGTTTTTTGGGCTATGAGGCTGTGTTCTAGAAGAGTTTATTCCTGATGTTTCACCAGCAGCGGTGTCTGGCATATTCAGAGAATGCTAGCATGGAAGAGAGTGGGGTATATACACTCACCCCTCCATATTTGTGGCTTTGATATTCGTGGGTTTGATTATTCATGGATTCGATTAATATGTTCTCTTTAGGAATATCTAGGTCCTCTAGTGCAACTCTATGGTCAACTTTAAAAGTTGCACTGAAAGACCTAGATATTCCTAGAGAGAATCCTCTACTAGGCCTTTGTAGCTCTTCCAGAGCAGTGCTCTGGTCAGTGTCTGTTGGACATTGACCACAGAGTTGCGCTGGAGGACCTAGAGATTCCTAGAGAAGTGTCCTCACAGGTAAAAAAACATCATATTTTTGTTATTTGCAGTTTTTCCATATTCATGGGGGTCTTGTGCCCCTAACCCTAGCGAGTATGGAGGGACAAGTGTATACTGTTGGTTGAGAGGAAGCGATTTACATGTTAACCTGTGTATTGTTCTGTTGTTAAATAGCAAGACTCCAAGGTATCTTTTTAATTAGTGATCCATTGTCTGTTGGGAAAACCCCTGATCCTGGGGGATTTTCATTTGCATTTGCTGGGTCTTGATTTTGGTGTTTTTCAGTACTGGTAGCCAAACTTTGTTTACTTTAAGCACTTATTCTTTCCTTGAAGTTGTCCAGGTGTCTGTGGATTTCAGTGGCTGCCCTATGCATTCTGACCTGATAGTTGTTGGCATGCTCCAGAATTTCAGTGTTTTCAAGCAGCATTTTATGCCCAGGATGGTTTATAACGTGTTCTGCTACTGCTGATTTTTTTTGGCTTCCATTGAAGTTTGCATTTGAATAGAGGTTGAATATCCCTAATCCAAAAATGCAAAGTGCTCCAAAATCCAAACCTTTTTTTATGGGTTGCTGAGACAGTGACACCTTTGGTTTCTGATACTTCAGTATACACAGATTTCATTTCATGTACAACATTATTTAAAATATTATAGAAAATTACTTTCAGGGTGTGTGTACAAGGTGTATATGAAACATAAAATAATTTCATGTTCAGACTTGTGTCTCATCTCCGGGATATCTCATGTGTATGCAACTATTCCAAAATCAAAATACTTCTGGTCCCAAGCATTTTGGATAAGAGCTACTCAACATGTATGTATATGTTTTGAGCTAATTGCTCGTTCTACCATTGACTGATGCTTCTAAGCAGTCCTGAGTTGATGCCTGGAAATACTGGCCTGAATGTTGAAGAAATATTCATAAAGCTTATTGTTTTGAATTGTAAAATCTCTTGCTATGTTATATCCCACAGTATCATTTTACAAACTGCTTTGGAAGCTGACAATGCAACCTTCCCCAATAATATAGTGCTTCAAAATAGTATCAAATTACATCATCACCAGCCTAGCATAGGAATTGTAGTCTAATACATTTGAAGAAGAATATGTTAGGATAGACTTTCTTTCACTTGTAATTTGTCATATAGGCTAAAATTCATGAAACCAAGACCAAAGGCCTCTTAGCTGTTGAAACTAGCTGCATGGCTCTTTGGATGCTGGCTGTAATGCTGAACTCTAAAACTCTTTTCTCTCAAACAGTTCACTTTGGGATTGGGTGCTCTACTGTCATTTTACTACAGAGCTGAAGCATAGTTATGAATGGAAAGACATGAGGTGGCTAGTATGAGATTGTTACCCACATAGTCATATACTGTTGTATTTCTGTCTTGTTTCATAGAAGGTTTGGCACACCTAATTCTCTTTTATTGCTGATAATATGTGGCTTACTGAAATATTATTGTATCACTGAAAAAGAATTACTAAAGAAAAATTTAAGGTATATCAACTTGATTATGTAATAAAAACTGGAGCGTGAACTTAATTGCCATTTTAATTGTTGGAGCGCTTTGAGGATGCTGTGCAAATAACCAGCTCTTCATTGCAAAACACATAGCTTTCTGACCTTATTCTAATTTCACTTGTGCTACTGTGTCTTCCTTCCATTTCCATTCTTTGCATACTACACTACCTTACAAACTGTCCACAGTGAAGCTCATTGCTGGAGTCTTGAACAAATGGACAGTGTTTTCATTCAAGATCGTCTTATCAGCTGACTGAACCATCCACTGGCCAACCAGACAGTACAAGCGCATTCATTTTTGTGAAGATTGTTATTCTTTGCCTTCCTGTTAAAAACAGAGGGGTGTTCATGCATGCATATGTAAACGTGCATTGCCTGATATTTTAAAAGCAAATTGTAGTGAGTGTTTAAGAAGATGGCTCATTGTAAAGTAGATGTTTAATATTTTAATGGTATGAAATTTATTCAGGCTTGCTTAATAGATTTTGGTTTGTCTTGTTCCTTCTGGAATGTAAATGTTAGCTACTCTGGGAAATCTTGTTGTATAATAGAAAAATACTATCTCAGCCTATTGTATCTGATTGGCTTTGCCCCCAAATGATTATATTCTTGCTCATGAGAGGAGATACTTTATTTCCTGGTTAGAATCTAGGGCATGAAAACAACTGCATCCGCAACTGCTCTTAATGCAAATGGAGAACATACACTAGAGAAATACTGCTCAATACTGTCTATGGATTGGTCCTGGTCTTGGAGATGTTGGCAAGTTTGCAGGAAAGAAACAGTTGTAACCAGTGGATAAAAGTGCAGTAATAGTCCACAGCAAATTAGAAGAAAAAATGTTCCCCCCATGAGAGGACTAGACTAATGAATATGTATCTACCACATCATTCAACAGCTTTTGTATTATAGTTTTTTTTGTGGGATTTTCTGGCTCTGTGGCCACGTTCTAGAAGAGTCTATTCCTGACTTTTTGCTGGCATCTGTGGCTGGCATGGATGTGAGTGGGGGGATATATATACTGTGTGACTCCAGGTTGGGAGGAGTGATTTACATGTTAAACTGTGTATTCTCCTGTTGTTGAATGGCAAAGGCCTCAGGGTTGGGAGGATATGCAAGGAGGGTTTGCATCTGCTTAATTAGTGGTCTGTTGTCTGTTGGGAAAAAACCTGATCCTGGGTGGTTTTCATATGCATTTTGCTGGGTCTTAATTTTAGTGTTTTTCAGGACTGGTAGCCAGACTTTTTCTGGCTGACTCAATCTGTAGTACCTCTCATGTTCCTTGATTTGTGTTTGGACACTGCGTTTGATGGTCCCTACGTAGACTTGTCTGCAGCTGCGTATGGTATGTGGTAAACTCCTGCGGCCACAAGAGGGCCCCTCCTGTCCTTTGCTGAGTGAAGCGTTTGCTGGATTTTCTTCATCAGTTTATCGATCGTCTGGACGTTGTGTTTCCTCACCAGTTTCCCTATTCTTTCTGTGAGTCCTTTGATGTTTGGTAAAAATACCTTCCCTTTAGGTGGTGAGCTGGAGTAACTATTAGCCTATAGAGCCAGTCCAGGTGCTGCAATTCATCTTCCAGTCAGCCAGAAAAATCAGCAGTAGCAGAACATGTTATAAACCATCCTGGGCATAAAATGCTGTTTGAAAACAAAGTCTGGACCATGCCAACAACTATCAGATCAGAATGCATAGAGAAGCCATTGAAATCCACAACACCTGGACAACGTCAACAGAAAAGAAGAAACCCTTAAAGTAAACAAAGTTTACTTTATAAACCCCACTCACTTCCATGCCAGCATTCTCTGAGGATGCCAGCCACATATGCTGTTGAAACATCAGAAATAAACTCTTCTAGAAAAAAGGCCATATAGCCCGAAAAACCCACAAAAATGGATGCAGTCTGTGATAGCCTTCAAGCTTTCATATTGTTTACCTTTTAAAATATTGGGAAGAACTTTCATTTAGAAAAAAGGAGCTGGCAAAGCATATATGTATGTATTATTAAATGTTTAGTTTGGAATTCTAAGCAATATCTTCATGTCATATCTTTTACTTTTAAGCTCTTTCTGCAATAACTGCTAAAGAATTTCTACATCTGCCTAGTCTTTAAAATGTTTCTCATCATTTAAAAAGTGTGTGTGTGTGGGCATGTACAACCAAACTTTTATGCTGCAGGCCTTGCCTCCTTAAACCAGAGTCATCAATTACTCTTTGAAAACACAATGCAGTACGTGCAGATGCATTCATTCAGAGAAAAGAATAAACCTCTGTTTGTGCAGGCTTGAATATTTCAATGGGCCTTTCAGAAGCAGAGCATATTAAAATGCTTAGCACCTAGGATCCATACATATTAATTATCAGAGTACAGCATGTTTATGGTCTGTATTTCTGTACAGTTTTTTTCTGTACATTGAAAGAGGAGTTAGAAAGATTATCCTGGTATTTCAGTGCTGTACTGTTCATTTAAGCTGTATGTTATTTCGTGGCATCCGGGCAATTTTTGCAAAACCGTTAAGCTTCTTTGAATGCTGCAGGATGACCCTCATGGCAGTAGATCGGTGCTGGATCTGTGCAGATTGTGATAATTTATATCAGCAGTTACTGGAATCAATACTTGGTAGGTAGCAGCAGCAACTTTTGATTTTAGTGTAACTTGTCAATTTGCACCAAATATTTTAACAACATTTTGGAGAGTTTTATGCTACTGGCATAGACCTTCTGTGACAAGATATTGTATTGCTCTGTATTAGATTATTTATTGGTTTGGCTATTTCTGCATAACTTGAAATAGTTTATTTTATTTGTTTTTAATCATTTTAATTGAAGGCTTACGTATATGATAACAGTCAACCATGGGAGGGTTGTTTAAAATTGATTGTATTTACTGACAGCTTTCTTTTTAAATATAGTCTCTTCTGAAAAGTATGAAGAAACTAAGCATTATAATGTTATTGACTGAGCAAAATCTGTATTTAGTTTCACCTTTCTTATTCTGTCACTATTCATGTAGTGAAATTAGGCTTTACCTATTAAAATGTAATCTCATTAATAAAGTGAGTTTGACACTCTGAGTCCTTAAAATGGTTGAAGACTGTTTTTGAAAAAAGTGGAGCAAACAATCTTAAAGTAAGTTCTTTCATCTATCCTGGGATGTCTGTGCCATTTTGGCACAATGATCTCTGGTAATTATAATGGCACAGGAGCATTATACAAATTCCAGTTATCCCTGACTGGGGTCCAATATCTGATGATGATCACGATTTTACTAAGGTCTTTCTAACTGGCTGTATGTTTCTTTGTAGATGAGCCAGCTAGTCCCAGTATTGACCATGATATCGCCCACATTCCAGCTTCTGCTGTTATTTCAGCATCTTCCTCACGAGCACCCACCATTACAACAGTTCCCCCTAGCCCTACCTCTCTTGTACCTTTAATTCGACGACAGCTGTCTCATGATCATGGTAAGTTTACAGATTCGGACAACTTTGGTTTATTCACTAATGGCGGTAGTAAGATTTGGGGTTTTGTTTTGTTTTGTTAACAAAGATATACATTTGTTTTGACTACAGAATCTATAAGGGCTAGTGTGGTGGATGGTCAGTTTCCTGCAAAAAGTGAAAGGTCTAAGTCTTATGATGAAGGACTGGATGACTATAGAGAAGGAAAAGTGTAAGTTAGATTTTAAAAAAATATCTATATGTGAACATGTGTTTTATCCAAGAGTGTCTTCAGAGATGTTAACTGCAATATCTACTTTGCGTCCACAGGGCCATAAAGCATGTATCTAGCTTAAAGGGAATCAAGGTCAGTAGCCCAGTATCCATCAATATTTATCAGTTGTGAAAACAAAAACCAGCTAGTGCCAGTATTTTATATTCAAAGATTCAGCTATAGAACTCAGTCATGCAGTTGTTTTATGCTGATTGTGGGGTGCTGATTGTGAAGTGCACAAATAAAATCTTAGTAGAAGCGTAAAAGAACCAGACGCTACCTTTGGATCAGTCCATGGTGTTGCTTTTTAAAAGTATCAGCAATTTATGAGAAAAGACTTTGTTTGCCTAAGAGTTTGCTGCTAGTCCATATAGGCCATAGTAGACTTGATGAACAAACACTCTGACTCATATAAAGCAGCTTCTTAGATTCCTATATACCCCAGTAATACATGATAATGTAGTAGGGATTACCAGACTCATGAGCATAATATCTACTGCTACCATTATCCGAAGCTTGGAAAAGTTACTGATTTGGACTACAACTACCAGAACTCCTACCCAGTATGGCCATAGTTACTCTGGTTGGGGGAATTCTGGGATTTGTCATCCGGAAAAATTACTTGCTTAATTTCTGCACCAGTGTGTGAAAAGCCAGGCAGAAACATGACAGGCTATCCAGCTGCAGCCTCATCTTTCTGGTCTCATTTTCCCTTGAGAAGAGAGAGGACTTGGGGCTGGATGCTGAGACTAGGATTCTCTAAGATACCTTACATTTGCATTTTTTACCCGATGTTAGCTGCCTATGCTTGCTTTCCCCTTATATTCTGCCTGCACAGGGAAGAAAAGAGGGAGACCTTAATTGAGTAGAGCAAAAGTGCTATTGAACATGCCTTGCTTCTTTAATGTTAAGTGCTTCAGTGTGGTGTTTTCTTTAGGCCCCAGACAGCCAAACATCTTCAGAAAACTCAGGGTCCAGAAAAGCTTCTTCTTCAGAGGTCTTTGGTGATGCTTCCAAGGAAGGATGGCTCCATTTTCGAAATCAAATCACAGACAAGGGAAAGGTACTGTTATTCCTAACATACAGTTGAGAGTAAATACAAATTGTGCATCGACTTGTTTCAGATATTTTCTAGCTCATAAGCCTTTAGTAGAAACTACCCACATACTGAATTTTCATTGACAAGGTAACCAGTAATGCTATCCCTAAGTCTTCCCTTCCTGCCCTCTCCTATCTTTTGCTGTGTTGAATTTGGAAAAGAAACTCTTCAGGGTCTTGCCATTGTAACATACAGTAAGATTTAATGCACCATGTTTACTCACCTTTTGACAGAAACCTAGGTTTTCACATTTTCCCAGCAACTACTAGATTTGAATCCTGTATTTCTTAGCATAGTTGAAATTTATTACAGACTGCTTAGATTTCTTTCTTAGGAATTCAATACCTTGCAGAAACTTAGTGCAGAAACTTAGTGGCATACATACTACAGTGTCATGATTTTTTAGCAATCAGAAAGCTTTCGGAGTTTAATAAAATAAGGATCCTTTTGCATGATAGCTTCTCTAGCACTGTATAACAACACATTCATCTGACATACCACTATTTCCACAGCTAATAATCCTCCAGGCTTCCAGCAGTGGTGATTTAGCAGGAAAGAGCTTGTGTGTCTGCACTGAAAAGTCCAGAATTAATATAATGCACAAGCTCTTTCACAGACTCATAGAGAACTACTGTGTTTTGCTAGGAAATTATTTAAGCAGCACCTTAAATGTCAATGAAATTACCAAAATTACAAAAAAAAAAAAATCCAGTTGTTTTAGCATCCATATTTCTACATATGTTACAGCATTCTCTATAATCCTGGCCTTCTCAATTTCTTACAAGACTTTTGCAGAAGACATTGACAAGGGGACTAGTAACATTTCATCCTTTCCTTATCGTCGTCCTATTTCTCCTAGTGCTTTGATGTAACATATATATAATGTACTTTAAGGTATAAAGCATCACATACATCCACTTTGTTTTATTAGATAGTAATGGTAGCTTGTATTTTCCAGAGAGTTGGTGGGAGCATCCGGCCATGGAAACAGATGTATGTTGTTCTTAAAGGTTGCTCATTGTACTTATACAAGGATAAAAAAGAACAAATGGTGTCATCTGAGGAAGAGCAGCCCATCAGTATCAACGCTTGTTTAATAGACATTTCATATAGTGATACAAAAAGGAAACATGTATTTCGGCTCACCACATCAGATTGTGAATACCTGTTTCAAGCTGAAGATAGAGATGACATGCTGGCCTGGATTAAGGCTATACAAGAAAACAGCAACTTAAACAATGAGGTTGTGTGCTTGTTCAGTCCTGTTCCCCCCCCCCCGTTTCAATGTTTTTCATACTTTTGCTGTATTTGGACTAAGAGTCATCCATGCTAGCATCCCATTTAAAAGGGGGTGTAGAATAATGAAAATTAGCATAAATAATTTTTCTTCATCATCATTATTATTATAGTTTGATTATTATAAATATTATTATAAATAATAATATATTCATTATAATCATTCTCTTTATTGATGTACAGTAGCTGAGCCACTATTTAAATAACTTTTCTTGGTGTTAATTCCAATTACTGAAGTTAAATTTCTTTTGTTGAGAGTTAATTCATATCATTTAATGACTGCCTATATTTAATTTCCTTGTGTGGGAAGAAAGTGTTAGTTAAATCATTATTCATCATCATACTGAGAATTACCAGTATATATAAATACCGAGAGAACACTATGTCAGTCATTACAGCATAATGCTAATGAATGTCCGTTTAGAAATAAATCCCACAGAATTCACTGAGACTCACTCCAAAGTGTGTGTCTATATGATTGGAGCCTTAGGCCCTATACAGACAGGCCAAAATAAAGCTGCTTCAAGTCACTTTGGAGGTATAGTGTTTCAATGATGCATGCATCCTAAGAGTCTGGAAGCTGCACCAAAGCTGCACTCCAGTCCTTAGGACTGGAGCATGTCTTTGGTGCGGCTTCTGGACTCTTGGGATGCATGAATCATTTAAACAGCATACCTGCAAAGTGACTCGAAGCAGCTTTATTTTGGCCTGTCTGTATCAGGCCTCAGTTAGCTCTTCAGTACTTTCTCTGAGCTCGACTCTGCAAGGATTTTGCTATATGAATTGCTAAATTGTATATTATGTGAATTTGTTCTGTTTAAAGCAGTGGTTCCCAACCTGTGGGTCGGGGCCCCTTTGGGGGTCGAATGACCCTTTCATGGGGGTTGCCTAAGACCATTGGAAAACACCTATTTAATTACAGTTATGAAGTAGCAACGAAATAATTTCATGGGTTTGGGTCACCACAACATGAAGAACTGTATTAAAGGGTCGTGGCATTAGGAAGGTTGGGAACCACTGGTTTAAAGCATCCTATTTTGTTAAAGTGCTTCAAAGCCATAAATTCTAACATTTAAGCATATATTATAATGCCTTCTAATGTTGATGTTTGAATATAAACACATTATAGAAATGTTGCACTCTGCCTGTTCAAAGAGGAGGGAGCAAAATTCTAGTATAACCTCATTCTTAGTCTTAGGTTGCAATCCTATATGGTGCATTAAAGGTACAATTACCTGTGGTCTGTATAGGATTAGCGCTGTCAGCATCATTGTCTAATGGATTTTGTTGACCTTTCTTCCAACATGATCATTCTCTGACATTAGCCTGGAAAATTCAGTGTCTCTGAATGAAATCGTGGGCAGATGTAAGCATGAATAGTTGGAGGCTTTTACACAGGCATTAGTCACAATATTTCATTGATTTAGTTTTTGAGTTACTCCATCTCTTGGTAAACTATAATTGTTCCCAGAGAGGATAAGTTGTAAGAACATGACAAGAAGGTATTTCATTTTTTCAAAGGGCAATTGCTTATATGTGTAAATTAGTAAGCAAGAAATGTGCCCAAACAGCTTCTGATCTAAAACCAGGGCAATTGAGAAGTACTTGTATACTGTTTAATATATAAATTTATGTTTTCATTTAAGTGTATCCAAACCAAATGGCAGCAATGGGCATTTAAGAAATGAAACAGACAGTGCTTTACAGTATGTCATTATACAGTGAGCCCGCCATGTTGGTGGACTAACCACCTGCAGACTGGAGCTTTTGCAGATTACCCCACCCTATGTTAGCCAATGGTGGTGCATGCCCATAGGTGCTCTGATGGGGGCATGCACATGTTACTGCCCATTGACTGATAGGGGCTTGAGCTCTTATGGGTTTTCCCATATGTGGGTGGGGAGGACAAAATCCCCGAAGATAGAAAAGGCTCACTATACAATGAATTCTGCTCTCTCTGTTATTGTCCTTTTAATATATTAGCTTGAAACCATAATACAAATATTGTTTGTTGTTTGCCATACAATTTGCTCTTTCCTACATTTGCAAAATAGTTCTCAATTTATTTTGCAGAACACAGGTGTCACAAGCAGGGACCTCATTAGCCGGAGGATTAAAGAATACAGCACTATGATGAGGTAGGCAGCCACAGTACTGTGTGACACTCAAGTCAGTCTGATGCATGGAATTCCTGCTTCTGAATAATAAAATATTTTTTCCATAGTACTTCAAGTGGGAAAACAGAGCCATCACCCAAAACGCCTCGTCAGAGCCTGAGCATAAGGCAGACACTCCTTGGCACGAAAGCTGAGCAAAGAACCCAGAGTCCACATTCTCCAAAGGAGGAATCTGAGAGGAAATTTCTTGCTAAAGGTATTTGTCCTATATGTAACCATATCATTAGTAGTACTAACCCCTCCAGATTTACCCCAGTGTCAATCTGGAGGATGAATACACAGAGATATGATCACATCTTTTCATGCACATTGGAGTGTCATTGGTTTTTAGATTAGAAGGAGCCCTCTTTTCCTATAGCCAAGACTAAGGAGGCTTCTCCTGTGCTGTAAGCTTCTCTTGTTTCTTGATAGTGGGAATCTGTCAATTTGATCTGCTCAGCCATGATGAACTAAGTGGAGGAACATCCCAGTGAAAACCTGAGAGTGCTTTGCTTCTGGGGTACTGACTGCTGTTGAAAAGCAGATAAGAATAGCAACAGAAGTGAATGTTCAGGGGAAGAGAATGGAGGAAGAGACATAGATATAAAAACTGTAGCAAGAACCATCTCAGTTTCTTGATAGTTTGTTTCCAGATTCACACTGAGTAGTTATTTGTAAATCCTCACAAGGGCTGTACTGCATGATTATCACTTGGTGGAGCTAAGTATTTTAATATAGTTAGGATTGGATTTGATCCCAAAAGACTACTGTGAAGACTGAGCATGCTCACTGCACACAGAATCATGATTCTGGAGTGGGAGAATGGAATGATATATCTGGAATCCTGATCAGAAACATTTTAATCTGTAATTTTATTACAAGACCCAACCTGTACAATTTTTTATTATGTTCTTTTGATATTACATTGTTGCTTGGAATTTTGTTTTTAGTGTGGGGTCCTGAAGAAACATTGATGTTCATAAGATACAGTGTGCCTGTGTCATACACAAGTGCATTATACACTGCTGTTTCTTTTTGCTACCTTGGTTTTTGAAATCAATCCCTACCTTTCCTCACTGACCTAAATTAATATATGTTTGCTCAGTGTTCCGGCAGTAGGAGTACTGCATTAATTTTGCAAGAAGGAAATTAATTTATATTGAATATTGTCTGCATTGCCTCAAGTTGGCATGTAAAACCAGTGAGCAGGTGTAACGATCATAGCTCATGTTTTTATTGACATTTGGGTGAATATGACACCCTGTGGTTTCATGATATTCTGTGTGCTATGGATAATGCCCACTTGATTGTATTCATCAAGATTCTATCATTCCAAAACATGTCTTTGCAAGGCCCAGCATAGGTGTGAGTGGACTGAGACATCACAGGAAAAGTTGGAAAACTGGCAGAAATAGTAACTGAGACATGAATAGTTTGCTACAGTACAGATGTGAGGAAAGTGTGGTTCGCACACCATATGCAGCGTAAGTGGCCATTTTCATGACCCTTAGAGACCTGTGGGTGTAGGAAATAAATTTGCCACATTTTGTTCCTGATTGCTGTTTTAGACCTAGGAGACGCCTCTTTCACAGGAACTCAGAAATTGATCTTGTCACTTCCATTTGAAAAATGGTTCGGCTATTGTCCCAGGAGACATTGATAGGGCATTATAGTGAAACAAATTGAGAAATGTTTGTTTTGGGGTGGGGGTGCACTCAGTGGCCCCTGAGTGGCCAGTGGGGGGTGCCTAAACTCGCACAGATGCCTACATTTTTTCTATGCAGGTTCATGTGATACCACAAATATTGCTTGAATTTCCTAGGCAATTGTCTTTTTTTCCAGTTTGCCCCCAATCTTTTTTATTGCATAGTACAAAACTTGATTACACAAACATCACCATATTGATTACAAAAACCTCAACATATTGTAGTAGTATACTTATGTACCTAATATGTATAGCTGAACAGAACAAAACAACCAGCAACCAGTGTTTGTAAATAAAATTGTATCTCTAAACCATCCTATTGTTTTGGGCTTCATTTTTAAAATCTAAATAAATTCCCATTAAATAACATTTGTCTTGTATGTTTGATTCTTGGAGTTTACTATTACTTCATGTTATAGTTATTATTTATAGATAACTTCAGTATCAAGAGCTCTTTTAAATTTCTCATTCCTATTCTTATGAAAAAATGAAATTTTAACTATTAATTATGTATTCAATATGTCATATATTGTTATGTTTCCATTGGTTTTCACAATTTTGCATAACAAACCCCCAGTCCTTTTCAATCTTCTCTTCCGCTTTCCCATGAATTAAGTTTGTCAAACGATCCATTTCCAGCATATCTTGTAATTTTAACGGCCGTTCATTTGTAGTAGGAAGAATGTTCATTTTCCAGTATTGAGCCAGAAGCAGTCTCCCTGCTGTTATCATGTAGAGAATTTTCCTCCAGTGTACAGTTTCTATCTTTTTAGGTAGTTTATTAGTCATATTTTAAAAAAATAGATTTCTGGTAGTTTATCAAATTTTATGTCAAATATCTTGATTATCTCAGAATGGATGCAATTCCAGAATTTCTTTATTTTAGGACATTCCCACCAAATGTGTTACGAAGTCCCCTTTGCCACATAGCATTTCCAGCAGAGGTTATTCTCTCCTTTATAGATTTTAGCAATGTGAGGTGCCACCTGAATTCCATTTTCATGTAGATTTTGACTAGAAATGAATTTTAATTGTTTTTTTCCTGGCATATTACCAACTGTCTAATGCAGTTTCTCTGCCAAGGTCTTTAGCCCATTGTAGCATAGGATCTTTTATAATGTCTAGTTCCAGCTTCCTTTGTAATAGCAGTTTGTAGAATTTAGATGTTAATTTCTGATTGTCCTTTAATAGTAGATTATCTAGTTCATTTTTTTCTGTTTCAGAATTCTATTGGTTTACATGTACTTTGAATTTTTCTAAAAATTGGTTATAAAGAAACCAGTGTTTTTGTATCTCCATTAGTTCGATCACATCTACTGGTTTAAGGTTATAGTCATTCAAGTTGTTTTTTACAAGGAGGTCATCACATCATAACCATCTGGAGATTTGTGTTCTGTTGAAGAAAGCTTCATATGGAGAAATCCATCCAGGAATTTTTCTATAGAACAATTGTTTAATTTTTATTCAGTTTACCAGAATTGTTCTACATATAAAATGATGGTCAAAGTCTCTGCTAACATGGTTTTTACCATACCATAGGTATGCGTGCCATCCAAAGTGAATATTAAAGCCCTCCAGGGCAGGTAATTTGTTGTTGTGTAGGTTCACCCAGTCTTTTACCCATACTAGGGAGTTTGCTTGAAAATATAGTTGCAAATTAGGGAGGCTGCAACCACCATTTATGTGTGTATCTATCAAGGTTTTCCATCTCACCCTCGGGGGTTTTCCGGCCCATAAGAATTCCCTTATTTTTCTATTCCACTTCTCAAAGATTTTATTATCTGTAATAATCGGAATGTTAGTGAATAAATAATTAAGCTTTGGCATTCTAATTGCTGCCATTGTCTTTGCCTTTGATAGTGTAAGGTATCTAACTTGTTTGATAAATTCTTGAAAGGCATTTTTGAAGTTTTGTGGCCGGGAGAGGCTACTGAACGTGTCAGAATCAGACACTTGCTTTGATTATTATTGTGGAAGGACTAGGGAATTTCATCAAAGTCAAAGGTATCCTGGAGAGTCACAAAATAGATTCTGTTTTCTGAATAGATAGCTAAAGAATGATGCTAGTGTTTGCCTGTGTGGTCTGATGTAAATGTACAGTGTATGTATGCTTCTTGTACAGTTCCATTGCTTATGTTGACTATTGTAGCAAGAAAGTAGATTCTTGTTTCAGGGATAAAATGAGGGATTGATAGGTCATGGTTGCTGGGGTTGTGGTGAAACTGTGGTTTGAATTAGGGAAGCTGTGGTCTAGGCTATCTGTCTAGATCTAAGCTAAAGCTTATTTTGAGTGTATGCTTTCACTCATTTTTGTTGACTCATTCATTGACTAGTTCAGTCATAGTCAGTTGTCTAAATGAATTGTGTGCATTTTTAAAAAAGTAATCTCTCTCTCTCTCTCTCTCTTTCCCTTCAGATAAAGATGAGACAAGTCCACCAAAAGACAAAGGTACATGGCGAAAAAACATTCCCAATATCATGAGAAAAACCTTTGAGAAAAAGCCATCTGCTGTTGGGACCTTTGGAGTCAGACTAGATGATTGCCCCCCAGCTCAGAGTAATAAGGTATTAACCCCCCCCCCAACCCCTTACATTTACAGTCTCCTTGGAGAATTCTTCTTTGCCAAGACACAAGTAGCAAGTTTCCCCTCTCTCTTTGTTTTTTCAGTATATCCCACTGATAGTTGATATATGCTGCAAACTAGTTGAAGAAAGAGGTCTTGAATATACAGGTATTTACAGGGTACCTGGAAATAATGCTGCTATCTCAAGCATGCAAGAAGAGCTCAACAAAGGGATGACTGATATCGATATTCAAGATGATGTGAGTGATGTCCTTTATATCTTGAATTCCAAGGTTTTGTCTTGCTAGTTGTAAGATAACAAGAATTTTCCTTTTCTTATGTCTTAGAAATGGCGAGACTTGAATGTCATAAGTAGTTTGCTGAAATCCTTCTTTAGAAAGCTTCCAGAACCTCTTTTTACTAATGGTGAGTTTTTTGATCGAAGTAGAGGAAAAAAGCAATTTTAGATAAAATGTAGACTATAGTTTGCCTGTGGTTAGTTGCATTGGAGTTGTACTGATTTTTAAAGCAATTGTAATTTAGTCCTAGGTATTACAGTCTCAATGTTTCTGGAAAGCAATAGGTTGGAGGAGACTGCTAAGAGATCTAATTCAGGGATGGGGAACCTCAAGTGCTGGGAATAAGTCCAGCCCTCCTGGTGTCCCAAACTGGCACTATGGGCTTTCCTCCGATGGCCGCAACCCCTTTACCATGACACCCTCATTTGATAGTTTACTAGCCTTTGCATGTTTGTTTTCCCCATTCTAAAAGTTTGGATTGCTTCCTCTAAAGTATTCTCACTTTAGACTAAAATTTTCATGTAACCTACACTCCCACATTTTTGGAATGCAGACTTGAATGAATTCAGCCCTTGGGCTGAGAGAGGGCCTCCACCATTGACCTTGTTGCTGGATCAAGTGTTTTATTCCTTCCATTCCAGTTCATTTCATGACTTGAGTCCAGCTGTTAAGCACTCCCCTTGTTCAATTCAGTGTCTCTTTAAAAATCAGCAAATTGTTCATGCCTTGTATTTTAGAAAGTTTAAGGTAGGAGACTATAGCTCAGTAGCAGAGCACATGTTTGCAACTTACTAGATAAATAATTTTCTGGACAAAATAGCTGCTTCTGGGTCAGGTTGGTGGATCAAAGGTGATGTTGGTCATATGTTGGTTAAAAGTTGCTGAGCGTGAATCACATGCTCAGATCGTTTTAGTGACCATAACACTGTCCCATTGATAGCAAAATGACATTGAAATTGACATTGTAATTGTAATATATTTCCATATTGGGAAAGATTTTACCAGCTATAACATTTATATGTCAAAGGCACAAGAAGATGATGGCATTAAAAGGTGACTAATGCAGCAGCCATAGGTTGATCATACAGTGTTTTTGTATCAAACAAATACTGTTTTATCTCTGTTTTCAAACATTACTCAAATGATACTACTCTGAATATTCCTGTAATTTGCTTGCTGAGTTAGTTTGTACCTTATTATTCTCGTATAGAAACACTTTCTATAGAATTTCTAGTAGCCAGGGTACAAAGATGCAAACAGACTAAATCTTATCATAGCATTTGTTCCATAATGAGTGGGGAGACATTTTGAATATATATTCCATTACTCTTTTAGTGCTGTTGTTCATGCTTAATTTCACATGAGTTATTTCCCCATCCCCCCCCAAAAAAAACATTGATAGTTTTTTTTTATGTCTTGCAGTAAAATAATTTTCTTTCTTGTTAGACAAATATGCAGATTTCATAGATGCCAATAGAAAAGAAGATCCTGTGGAGCGACTAAAAACACTAAAAAGGCTGGTATGCCGATTTTTGATATATATCTGATCTAATGCAAGTTTTTATGTTTACTGACTATTTTTGAACTCTGTGCTAAAATCACATTTCAGATCCGTGATTTACCAGAGCATCATTATGAAACGCTGAAATTTCTCTCTGCACATCTGAAGACTGTAGCAGAAAATTCAGAAAAGAACAAGGTAAATGGCTTATGTAATTCAGCAGTTCAACTTCATGATAACTGGATTTTGAGTGTTTTTGTTTGCTTCATTTTGGAGTGAGAGCAATGACCCTATCAGTATCTCTGTCAATACAGTCGGTCTTCCATATCCACAGATTCTTTATCCATGGAGACAATAATACATGGCTTGGCAATACACTCATCCCTCCATATTTGCAGCTTTGATATTTGTGGATTTGATTATTCACAGATTTCATTAATATGTTCTCTCTAGGAATATCTAGGTCCTCCAGTGCAACTCTCTGGTCAACTTTAACTAAAAGTTGCGCTGAAAGACCTAGAGATTCCTAGAGAGAATACAGTGCGCCCTTGTTTTACGTGGGGGATCTGTTCCGGACCACCCCCACCCCCACGTAAAACAAAAAACGTGTATGCTTGAGCCCCATTATAAGTAATGGGGCTTGTGCTTGCGGTGGTGCATGCACCATTGTTTCTTCCAGTGCACGGTGCCTGGAAGAAGAGGTGCTGCTTTCACTGTACTCTACTAGGCATTTGTAGCTCCTCCAGCGCAGTTCTGTGGTCAGTGTCTGTCAGACGTACACAACAGAGTTGCATTGGAGGACCTAGAAATTCCTAGAGGTGTGTCCTCTCAGGTAAAAACGTGGCGTTTTTGTTATTTATGGTTTTTCGATATTCACGGGGGTCTTGTGCCCCTAACCCTAGCGAATATGGAGGGACAAGTGTATTCAAAAAAATATGAAAATTCCAAACGACAAATCTTGATTTTGTTTCTTGATATGGACACTACACGTGTCCTCCACATTTGCGGATTTGACTTTTGTAGATTTGACTATTTACAGATTTATTAATATGTTCTCTCTAGGAATATCTAGGTCCTCCAGGGCAACTCTGTGGTCAACTTTAACAAAAGTCGCACTGAAGGACCTAGAGATTTCTAGAGAGAACACTACATTAGGCATTTGAAGTTCTTCCAGCGCAATTCTATGGCCAATGTCTGGCAGATGCTGACCACGAGTTACACTGGAGGACCTAGACATTCCTAGAGAGGTGTTATCTCAGATAAAAACATAGTGTTTTTATTATTTGCCTTTTTTCCACATTCACGGACGCCCTGTGCCCCTAACCCCAGCAAATGTGAGGGATGAGTGTATTTCATTATGCCTTTGTATTTAATGGGACTTGAGCTTCCATGGACTTTGTTATCCTAGAAGGATCCTGGAATCAAACCCAAATGGATACCAAGTGCTCGCTGTATAAAGCATAATTGACAGAATTTAGGCTTTCACGTTAGTTCACTTTTGTGATTAGTTTAGAATTTAAATTAGATTAGAATTCAAAGTGTAGGGCTGTGGTTCTCAGCCTTTGGTCCTTCAGATGTTTTGAATGATGTTTTGAACATCATCTTCCAGTATTGTCCATACTAGCTGGGATTTCTGGGAAATGACATCCAAAGCATCAGGAGCACCATTGGTGTAAAGCAGTGATTCCCAAACTTTGGTTCTCCAGGTGTTTGGGACTTCAGTTCCCAGAAGCTCCAGTCAGCTTGGCCAACAGTCAGAAATTCTGGAAGCAGAAGTCCAAAACCCCTGGAGGACCAAAGTTTGGGAATCACTGGTAAAGAGGAATTTCTTTAAGGTAGAGCTTGGAAAATTATTTCAGACTACAGTTCCCAGAATCTCCCAGTTCTTAATAAAGAGCTGCATGGCATGGTGTCCAGGAGGATACTTTATTGGGTTGTGGCCTCAGAACCTGTTGTGGAATTAACTTAAATCTATACTTTGGGGGAGGTCATAGGAGGCAAGGTTTAAGATTTGATATCACCATAGCTTTGCCTAAGTGTCCAAGGAGTTACTGTTAGTAAAAGAAGACAATCTTGGTCTGGATTGCTTGCTATAAAAGGTACAGTAGTTTCATGCACATGGTCAGTGTTAGTAGAGATAGTTCTGAAATTCATTATGCTGTAGCTTTGAAAAGTTAGGGTACAATCTACACTGTAGAAATAATGTGGTTTGGTACCAGTTTAAGTGTTGCTGCACCATCCTATGGAGTCCTGGGATTTTTAATTTAAATAATAGGATTTATAAGGCCTTTAGCCTTATCTGTCAGAGTTCTGGTGCCTCACAAAACTACATATCCCAGGATTCTGTAGGATGGAGCAATGGCAATTGAAGTGGTGTCAGGCTGCATTGTTTCTACAGTGTAAATGCCTCCTTAGTCTCCATGGAATCACTGGCCATCCACTGGAAAACTGTCCCTCAGGAGGATTTTAAAGAGGCTGTATGAGTATAAATATAAAGTGGGCCCTTGGTATCAGTTAGGGTTTGGTTCTACGATCCCTCATGGATACCAAAATCCATGGATTCAAGTCTTATTAAATACAGTGGTATAGTAAAATGAAGTCCATTATATAAAATGACAAAATAAAGGTTTGCTTTACAGAATTCATATTTTTAAAAAAATATTTTAAAGTCGTTGATGGTTGAGTCCATGAATAAAGACTCCATGGATATGAAGGGCCAACTATATGTAAGTAAGACTGTAGCCTAGCTTCAGATAAACAAATAAGATTTATTTTCTTTGTTTTTTAGATGGAACCAAGAAATCTGGCAATAGTATTTGGTCCAACTCTTGTGAGAACATCTGAAGATAATATGACACACATGGTTACCCATATGCCAGATCAATACAAAATTGTAGAAACACTTATCCAAAAAGTAAGTGCACTTATTTCACACTCCCAGCTTAATTATGCAGGCACACCTTTCGCTTCAGCTAGACCAGCTTTTTTCAGCTTCTTCTTCTATGAGCTGCCTACTCCTTGGTTCTTTTTATTTATGTGATGTCCACATTGTAAAGATTTCATTTCTTTGGGGTTTTTCACTTCTTTTATTTTAAATTGTAGCATGACTGGTTTTTCGCAGAAGATGATGCTGAAGAGCCCCTTGTAAGTACTGATCCTTAAGCATTTGGATTCTACCTACCCACCTAATTTTAAACATACAATAAGAAATTTTCTCTAAATCGAGCACATATTTTCCTAATGTATATTACTTACTTGTTTATCACACACAATTTTTGTAGATCTTGACTCCATGTAGTTATCAAAATTGTAACTAAAATGTGGCTTACTGTGGGTTTCTCCACTAGAATAGCGTTTTTCTCCATTTTACTCATCCTTTGAATCCTTAAACATCATATGAAAAAAATTAGATGGAGGAACTGGTTCTTGGTGGGTAACTATGGTTTTCTAAATACTGTTGAATCATAATGAAGCCGCTGTCTGTGACACAATGATGAAGAGATCTTTGTTTATTAACTGTAGACAGCAGTTCAGGAGGAAAGCACAGTACAATCTCAGCCAGTGCCAAACATAGATCATTTACTCACCAACATTGGAAGGACGGGAGTATCTCCTGGAGACGTATCAGGTAACTTGCCTGGACGGTGTTAGTCTGTAGGCTAGAAAACTCTGGTCTAATAATTTGTTATAATCTACTTTTGGCTTGTTTGTTTGTTTTTTCCTTTGCTAATAACTTGCTTTTTCCCTTCCCTTGCCTTCATATCTGGGGTGCTTTTTTTTTTAAAATGATGACAGTGGTTGGGTATTTTCCATGTTGTAGAATGGGATGTTCTCTTAGCCAACTAAAGTGTAATTCTTCATCCATGAGAATTACTGTTGTATCAATAACCATGATTATCCAAGTAATTCTTACCATGAAGTGGACAAGATCCCTGCTTGCATGTAAGTGGTTTATGGGAGGATAGAAAACTTTAACCTCTGCACTTGCTATGAAGACATTTCCAAACTTGAGAAGGCAAATCAAGGTGTTAAAATTCACTTTCCTTGGCAACTAACCAATATTTTTCCCCAAGTATGTTTTAATAGGGTATGCATTTATATCTACCTATCTATTACTAAACACATTCCTTCTGTTTGATGACTGCCACCTTTATTATTTGGCTAAATACTACTGTTGCAAGGCCTCTCGGTGACTTTCCCCCTCACAATCACTGTACTGTTCCAATCACTAACCAATCATGTTGTTTATCACAAATGTTCCTTGTCTCTAGTTTGTGTTTTAGTTCATAGAAGACTTTTTCAGCATTTTATTGAAACAGTCCCTCTATCCTGATGTTGAAACAGGAGAAGTGGGAGGAGTCTATCACACGGTGATGTCACTGGTGGACTCTGTGATGTCACTGATGGACAGCTGGAACTGTAGGAAGAAGGAGGACTGTTGCCCACATTGTAGCTGCCTTGTCTGCAGAAACCCCCGTTTCTTGTAAATGCACAAAGAATGTAGATGATCTGTACTGTAAATTTTTTCTTTTTAACGAGTATTTGAACAGATCAGTGCTACTTTTTAAAAGTGTTTCTGCTGTTTCTTGTTATTTCTGAAGCAGACCCTGAGGAGAAATAGCATGGTATGGTCCACGAGTTTTTCCTAGTCATTAGCCATGTGTCAAAAGGGGCATGGCATGGGGCTCAGCTCATTAATTCTTAGGTGGGGGAACCCCCTGAGAGTTGGAGAATGGCAAAGCAAAACATCTTTTGGTCACTGTGCTTAGCCCCTCCGTACCCTCTTTATAACTGTATAACCTCCGTCGTCGTGTTTTTTTGCCAGACAGTAAACCTATGGTGTCCATTTTTCATTTCATAATAGCGCTTCTTTTTGAATTAAGTACAAAACTGATAGCTGTGGAAATCTAGCTAGTAACAAATGAAAATTTCATAAATGTGTAGCTCAGAGGAGCATCTGAATGTGGAACTGGGGCATTCAGATGTCAACCCCAATGCAAACAGTTTGACAGCATACAAATGTGGTTTACAAAAAAAAAAAAAAGATTTTTCAAAAAATATTTCAAAAGGTAGCCAAAGGCTTTAACAAAAGAAATAAAAATTAAATTGTGCATTTTATTTGCAGGAGTGTACAAAGTACAATCCTGAAAAGGTCTCTCAGCTGCGGTTTTGCAGGGCTGTGTACTTAGAACATTGAATAATTATTAGTATTTCTGTTCTGTTTTATTTAGAAGAACATGGCTACTGTGCCATTTCTGTCATTGAGCTGATTCTGCCTACAACTCACAGCATCCTTTCATGGCGGTGGCTTTCTGTGGTGCAGCTTGCATTTTTGTGAGCTCTTACTATCCACTTCGTTCTGATTATTTAAAATTTTTGTTACTTAGTTTGCTCTCACATTTTGTTCTGTGCTTGTCCTCTTTCATACGTCCAGCATTGTCTAGAGCAGAAGCAGGCTTTGTGCAGTGTTGACTAAAGTGCTGTGTTTTGATTCTCCTCCTTCCCTACAGATTCAGCTACTAGTGATTCTGCAAAATCTAAGGTAAATCATCAGATATGTGTTTAGTACATATCCTCATTGCCTGATCATAACTGTCTAAGGTGCAGAACACACAGGCATAAAGAAGCGGCTTCTGGCCATGTTGGAGGCATGCCATTTATATGATGCACATCTCCAGCACAGCTGGAAGTCACACTGAGGCTACACTCCCGTCCTTTAGATGGGAGCAAAAAGGATTTGGGATAATCTGGCTCCTGGTAGAGCAATTGGAGTCCAGCAGCAGCAGCCTGCTTTTGGAGCAGGCCTTGAGTCACCATGGTCCTGGCCCGTTTATAGATGAGTGGCCTCGGGGTGCTCCTTCCCATCTGCCTGTTCTGGGCCTAAGATATTCAAGTGAATGGAGCAGTGTCTGCTTTTGTCAGGGTTCCTCTGAGGATTAGAACAAAGCCAGCCTGTGTATTTTAAACTGTAATTCTGGACACTGGTTTTCGGGATAGAAAAAGCATGCTTCGCACTAATCTTATTTATTGTTGTAGGTTTAAAAAGCACTGATGTCAGAGGGGTGAAGCCTCGTTCCATTAATATTACTGGAGAGAGTGAATGTGGCATATAGCTAGTGATGAGGCTAGAACAGAGAACCTGGATTCAAAATCCCCACTTTTACCCTTGATGTTTATAGAATGGCCCAGGCTTTTCAAAGAGGGTGTGGGTCTAAATCTGTGTTATCTTTTTGGTGGAATAGCAAAATACAGATTATTGTTGTGAGTTTTGATATTGGCAGCAGATTACACCTTTAAGCCTGAGTTCCATTCCTATTACTAGAGTAGACTCATTGAATCAGTAGAAACTACATACACATTGATTGACTCACATTTTAACAGTTGATTTATTGGCTACTCTTATTGGGATTACCAATAAGATTCAGGCCTTAATATTTATTAACAGTTATAAAATTATTCATAGTTCCAATTAAATATATACAGTACATTACTGCAAATGATCGAAAATAAGACAGCTATTTGCATTACTGATACTTTAATGTCACTTTTCTAAATGTCAAATTTACACAAGTACTGTAGTGCAAAATGGTTAGCAAAAACCATGGAAAGCAATACTAGTAATAGTATAATGAATTGTACAGTAGAACTTGAATTAATGTGAGTTTGTATTCCAACTATATTTGGAAACAGTAGCCATTCATTAGAAGTAAAAAAAACCAAAACGTTGTTATTTAGGTATCTGATGTATAATGTACCTACCAGTATATCTGAAATACCTTTGGTTGATCACTTTTATCTATCCTGGCAACATTTGACAAGTCCCCAAATTTATTTTAGTCAATTGAGTCTTTGCATTAGGCATCATGACTGTCCTGTTGTATCCTTGGGTTTACCAAATTATATGGGATGGAATTCACTAAGATTTTTATGCTCCTTCAGCTAATTTTCGTTTGGTCTCCAAAAAGTAGTTTGTTCCAGAAAAATGAGAATCCAATTGAGACTGTTGAACTGATGGATCTCTGTACTACTAAAGAATCATTGTGCTGAGACACTACAAAGTTGGGTACAGAGCTGGAGGGGGAGCAAGGATTGTTAGCCTTGCACCATTTTAGCCTTTGCTACAAGTCCATAAGATGCTCCGTCAGAGAACTTTTACTTAAAATATTATGCACAACATTTTATTTTGTGAGCATGATTGTGATGGATTTCTTCTACTTGTTTTTTTCACACAGGGTTCTTGGGGATCTGGAAAGGATCAGTATAGCAAGGAACTGCTTAAGTCCTCCATCTTTGCGGCAGCCAGTCGCAAGAGAAAGAAACCAAAAGAGAAACTGCAGCCCAGCAGCTCTGAAGATGAATTGGATAATGTGTTTTTAAAGGAGTCTGCAGAGCACTGTTATAGCAGTTCAGCTAAAGAGGGGGCATCGAAAGAGAACCCAGAGAAGGAGACAGCAGGGAGAAAACTGAGAAGTGCAGTTCTAAAAGAAAAAGAGAATAATAATAAAACATCTCTCACAGGAACCAAGGATGAAATGTTGCCAAGGAAAGAGGGCCTGCCTTCAGAGGTTGCTTCAACACCTTGTCTCCAAAAGTACATGAGATCCCCAAATCTCAACTTTCGGCTCAGTACGCAGAAAGATTGCATTAAGCCTCCTGTCTTTCACGTCTCTTCTCAAATGGAAGAAATAATGTCTGACTCAGGCACTATGCTTAGCAGTTCTTCACAGGCATCTCTGCAGAGATTCCCATGTAAAAAAATGGCCAACCTGGAAAACAAATGCAATGAGTTCTTAGCAGCTGATGTCAGCTCCATCACCTCAGATTACTCAACAACATCTTCTACTACATACCTAACAGGCTTAGATTCCACCATGCTAAGCCCGGAGGTGCAGTCAGTGACAGAAAGTAAAGGAGAAGAGGCTGATGATGAGAGAAGTGAATTGATCAGTGAAGGTCGCCCTGTGGAAACAGACAGTGAGAGTGACTTCCCTGTTTTCGCTGCAAGTTGTGCTATGGAAAGGTTGTTCAGGGGAACGGGACAAGATGTTGTAAAGGGCAGCCGGAGGAACTCTGAAGAAAGTGAAGTAAGTTGTACAGAAGGAAGCTTGACGCCAAAGTTGGACAGCCGTAGATTGTTCAGTTCACACAAACTTATTGAATGTGATACATTATCTCGGAAAAAGTCAGCCAGGCACAAGACTGATAGTGAGGGATCAGGAGATGCCAAGTGTGAGAAGGAGTCACTGGCAGTGACCAAAATGTTTGACATAATGAAGAAAGGAAAATCAACCAGCAGCTTAGCTGCATCCTCTAGAAGTGAGCCCGAGAAACAGGAACCTACATGGAAACTCAAAATTACAGACAGGTTAAAATTGCGTCTCAAGTCATCTGCAGATGATATGTTTGGGGTAGGTAATCAGAAATCAAATTCTACAGAGACATCTAAAAGAAAGAACATCAGGCGGAGGCATACATTGGGAGGCCAGAGAGATTTTGCTGAAATAAGTGTTTTGAATGCATGGAAAGCTCAAGAGAAAAATCCTAACAAGGAGAAAGATGCTTCAGCAGTGGATCGATTGAAGCCCAAGTGTCCAGCACAGGACCTTTCAATTTCAGACTGGCTTGCGCGAGAGCGTCTACGCACAAGCACAACTGAGCTTAACATGAGTGAAAGTGGAGAGCCCAAAAGGGAGAACACTAGCAGATTAGCAGATTCGTCAAAGACAGAGCCAACTTTTTCTGCAGAATTGTGGGCAGAGGAGGGTGGTTCTTCTTCTAGTAGTAGTTTGACTCTGGGCTCTAGAACCCCCATTTCGGGACCACTTCAACCATTAGACCATGTCAATGGAGAAAGCTACCAGAGTATGAACAAGAATAACTTCAGCCCAGCAGTTGATGCCCATCCTCATAAATTATCTGGGACCCAGGTGGTTAGATCTCGATTCTACCAGTATCTTTAAAATGGAGGTATAAATGTCCACTACAACAATTCAAAAGCAGCTTCTCATTTAACCTGTCCCCAATTTTTTATGTTTTCTTATACCATGTTATTTTGCAGTCATTAGAATTGGTTTTTTTAATCATCTGTGTGCACTGAAAAGGTGGTCTTTAAAGTGCATTAATACAGCCAGAATAGTGGGTGGGAGGGCAGAGTTTAAAATATATATTAAAAAAGATAAATAAAAATATAAATCTATCTATATATATATATATATGAATAAATTTATTTTAAGTAAAAGTATATTTGATTGCTGCATACACATATGGAACAAGCATCTAATGCAACATGCTGTGTAATACATACATGGCTTCTATAATATTTGGTATTAGTATGCAGGAAAAAAGTTTGTTTGGGTTTAGTCACTAACAAGTGCCTCATCAAAAAAAAGTTCATTTGGTTTGTTAGGGTGCCATAATGATTAAATTAGAGGGTGTTAATATAAAAAAGAAGGAATGCATTTTACTGGTAAGATGTTTCATTACATTTTACAAATTTTAACACAAGTGGGTACAGAGCTTCCATTCCTTATGCATTCCAGTTGGATTTCTGAGTTTTATATTCCAATTTTAATACAGTTTTTTGAGTTTTATGTGACTTGAATTTTTAATCTTTCTGTAAAATAAGTAACTTAAATGTACATACTCCATGTGTATCTTTTCCTCAGATACCAGATTTGATATAAATGTTGTAACATAGACATGTAGATAGTGGATCCTGGATGAAACTGGTTTCTTTTATTGAGAATATAATTCTGCATGAAGACTTTAATGACTCCAAATCTGTATCATGCCTGTGTGCATACCCGCTTAAAACACTGGAAATAAAATCATTTTGACGGTTTATTAAGTGGACTGACTTGTGTTATAGGCAAACAATTTTTAAAATGCTGTGTTTGTCTAATCTAAATTCAGAATCAACCAGTATCAAATAATGAAAAGTTATTGAAAATGTCCATAAAGTTGATAGGAAAATAGTAGGTGAACTTTCTGAACAGGGCTTGTTTCAAATGTTATTCGTCAGCAGTGAGTCAGTTAACATAGGTTCTTTCATTAGCATGCTCTTAAATTTCCTTTTGATCTTGAAGTTTAGTGGCACAGAATCCTTTTGGACACCCCTCTCTCTCTCTCTCTCTCTCTCTCTCTCTCTCTCTCTCTGTTTTGTTGTTGGTAAGTTTTGAACATAACCTGCTTTAGGAACTTTGGCTCAGGTTCACTACGCATGGAGATTTATGGGATTTATTTATTTATTTATTTTAAGTGGATAATGCCCCACACTTCTCTAGCTATGAGGAATAAATGCTGACTTGCACTTTCAAATGATACGTATTGCAAGATGCTTAGTTGTACTGAAGAGTCATACAGGATTTATACTAGGCATCCTCCCAATGTATGAATTGTCCCATAACCAATCAGAATAGGTAATCAGGCAAACTACACATGATGGAATCTTTCATTGAATTAAAAAGGGCAACTATTACTATGAAAATGGAAAGGAAATACTTAAGATGAAGATTTGCAATACAAGATAGTTTTTTGTGGGTTTTTTGGGCTATGTGGCCATGTTCTAGAAGATTTTCATCTAGAAAATCTTCTAGAACATGGCCACATAGCCCAAAAAACCCACAAAAAACTATGGATGCTGGCCATGAAAGCCTTTGACTTCACATTGAAACACAAGACCTTTCAACAAATTAGATATCAGTAGAGCAAAACAACTATTGAAGCGAAGATGACAAAGAACATCTTCAAACCTAAGCCAGGTTGCGATGAGAGCAAGATGTTTCCTTTAGGGAAGTCAGTCATGCTTAAACTGAGGACTGATAAAGGAATAACCTACCTGATCCTTTTTACATGTCTCAAAATAGATTACAATATCATTATATTATTTATTTATTGTTTACGGTATTTATACCCCACCCTTCAGCCCTAAAGGCTCTCAGAGTGGCTTACAATTATTATTATTTTTAATTAGACAGTTACATGTCCTAGAAAACTGATTCTCACCATAATGGCATCACAGAGGTAGCTGGATAACTTGCAGAATCCCTGACCACTGTCCATGCTGGCTAGGTCTTCTGGACCATGCTTTTCAGTACAACATTGAACAGTCACATCTAAACTGTAAGGGAATAGCTTTTGTCCTAGAGGTCACTTGTTTTACAAATTAATTAATCTTTTTTGAACTGTGTATTTCAGAGTTTGAGATGGGAATCCTGAAAAATGTTGGCATTAAAAATTATTGGAAACTTGGTCTCAAGGAACAGTATTTACAGATCAGATAGCCTCAACTTGTCCTTAGGCCTGAAAGCCCTTTGTGAGATCCACAAAGAAATTTCTCACAAAATTGTTTTAGCTGGGATAAAAACATTTATTCTTTTATTTTTCTTTTTTTAAAAAAACTCTAAATCAGAGGTGGGTAACATGTAACTCTCCAACTGTTATTGGACTTCCAACACCCTTGCTAGTATCACTAATGATCAGGGGAAACAGAAGGTGAAGTGCATTTTCAAATCTTGGCTTAGACTGTATCAAAAATACCAAGCAACAGTTTATTTGAAATTAATCAAATAAGGCCTAGCTTAGAACATTAAATATCCTAAAGCATGAGTGGGGCTCGTGGGGCCTTCCAGATGTAATTGGACTGTAAATCCCAGCATTCCTCACTGTTGGTTCTGCTGGTTAGGGATACTGGTATTTGCAGCCCCCTGTGTCTGGAAGATTACATGATACCCATCCCCTACCATAAAGTGTGAAACTGACTATTTTCATAATGCAGCAGCGGACATACAGCAGAGAGTTCTGATCAACTTTATCTCCATGGTGTGTTTCCATATCACCATTTCTGTAAATGTTATAGAAGAAACATGCTTCCGATGTGATTTGTATATGAGGGTTAACTTCTGCAATTCTCTGGACTGTGACCATTGTTAGTAGCCAGAGTTGAGATTTGGAAATTGGCATGTACTATGTTGATTAATAAAGCATAAAGGGCTATGTGATAGGAATAAAGAGTACTCTGCTGTGTCACTATTCAAATCTCTTTCTTTCAATAGTTAGGAAGATCATGGGAAATCTATACCCAGCCCTGGAATTCCCAGGACACCAGATAGAGGAAAAGTAGATACACACATGAGTAAAAGACAAAATCTTTGTTGTCTTTTGGGGAATTGGTGAAAAAGCCAAACAAACAGTAGGAACAGTTCACACGATCTGTTACAGTGGTTGGATGCTTTGTTTTTCTGCAAGCTGCTTACACTTTTGTTCAACCCACATCTGTATTATTTGCCATGAATCATCATTTATGCTTTGCACTAATAACCCAAACTTTTATTTCAGGAAAAGAAGGCAGCCTGCCACACTCCTGTTTTGTTAATAGTCTTTTAAAATTCTTAGCCATAAAGCAATACATCTTTACATTTTATCCATCTTATGGTCTATATAATATCAAATCTCAAGATGAAGAATGGTTAATGTCAGACTAGATTCTGGTTTTTCTAGCTAGTAAGGTAATAGGTTTGAAGGTGGGTAGTGGGTAACACGCAGTTTGGCTTTAGCATCTTTGGAGTAAACGGAACCACTGCTTCCAAGGAAGGACAATCCTCAGGCTTGAGAAGGTTTGACATAAGATAACAGAGAAGTGGTTCACAGTACAGTGGTACCTCGGGATACGAAATACCCAGGTTACGAATTTTTCAGGATACGAAAAAATCCCATAGGGATTTATTGTTTCGGGTTACGAAAGTTTTTTCGGGTTACGAAAAAACTCCGGCGCTATTTTAAATGGAGCCGCGGCGGAGCCACGGCTTTTTCCCCCATTAGCGCCTATAGGTTTTCGGCTTACGAAGGCTTTTCGGGTTACGAAAGCGGCCGCGGAACGAATTATTTTCGTAACCCGAGGCACCACTGTACTGACATCTTAATACTTTTAGTCCTTTTGCCTCTGCTCTGAACTTGTAGCTCTTGTTTTCTTAGCGATGTGCCCATAAATTGACAAGTTAGGCTGAATCACTGTTTTTAACACTTGGAATTGTATATTATTCTGATAGAACTTGACTTGAGCCAGAAAAGAGTCTGCCTGACCGTAACCTAATTTTGGTCTGGGACAGACTGCCCAAAGAGGGTGGCCTGCCAGCAGCCTACTTTCCTCTGGAGGGAAGCTGCAGCACCAAACCACTTAGCTTCCCTCCAGAGGAAATAGAACCTGGGAAAAGCCGGCTCTTCTGGGTTGGGGCAGCATCAGAGCAGTTTCTGGCTGTGTTCGGGGCATACATCATCTAAATGACAAACCCCAGGGCCCTCCTTTTGCCCATCTGTTTGGGGCGTAAGTCTATGAAAATTAATGTTACAATTTCTTTTGCACAGTCTCAAAAATGCTACAAGATCCTTTTCAATATTCAGTCATCTCTCCATATCCATGGACTCTCTATCCATGGATTCAAGCATCCACAGCTTGAAAATACTTACAATACATATAAATTCCAAAAAGCAAATTTTGCCCTTCTAGACAAGGGACACCATTTTACTATGCCCTTGTATTTAATAGGACCTGAGTATCCATGGGTTTTATTATGCACGGTGTGTGTGTGTGTGTGTGTGTGTGTGTGTGTGTGTGTGAGTCCTGGAATCAAATCCTAGCAGATATTTTCTGCCCTCCTAGTAGGCTTCCAACTGCAGTAATAGCCGCTTTTGTCATGCTAGCTGCCCCACCTGGAATAGTGTGTTCTATTCTGGGCACCACAATTTAAAAAGGATGTGGAAAAAACTTGAGCATGTCCAAAGGAGAATGACTAAAATGGTGAAGAGTCTGGAATCCATGCCCTATGAGGAATGACTTAGGGAGCTGGGGATGTTTAGCCTGGAGAAGAGAAGGTTAAGAGGTGATATAATAGCCCTGTTTAAATATTTGAAGGGATGTCATACTGAGGAGGGGGCAAGCTTATTTTCTGCTGCTTCAGAGACTAGGACCTGGAACAATAGATGCAAGCTATAGGAAAAGATTCCACCTCAACATTAGGAAGAACTTCCTGACAGTAAGGGCTGTTCGACAGTGGAACAAACTCCATCGGAGTGTAGTGGAATCTCCCTCCTTGGAGGTCTTTAAACAGAGGCTTGATAGCCATCTGTTGGGGATGCTTTGATTTGGATTTCCTGTATGGCAGGGATTGGACTGGATGGCCCTTGTGGTCTCTTCCAACTTTATTATTCTATGAGTCTATGATACTATGAACAGTGGACCTTGCTCAGAAAAAAAAATCACATTACATGGTATAACTGCTTAGAACACTAGCATACCAGGAGAAGGCTATGTTAAGAGCCCAGGGCTATTCATGAGTGCGCCCGCAAGCATTCAGTAAGACAGTGTATACCATCAGTCTTACAGGAATTGTGCCGACTCCACCAGTGGGAGAAATACATGTGTGTGATCTTGGGAGAGGGCCTTCTCAGCTGTTGCACCTCAGTTATAGAATGTCCTCTTGACTGGGGCAGACTCTAGCTTCATTTTGGCAACAATTTAAAAAACAAATTTTTATTTACATATATGCAGCCTAAATGCTTTATTCCAAAGTGCACATACATGTTTTAAAAATGGACTAAAGTTTTTAATCTGTCAAATTGTTTAAATATCTTTTAAATCTTTTTTAATGGCTTAAATGGATTTTAACTTGCAAGTTTCACTGAGCTAATGTAATAAAAAAATCCATCCATCCATCCATTTGAAACAATGCTTGAGTGCAGGGTTTTGTGGCTGCTGAGGCTAGTCCTGTGCCCACTATCAATGGGCATTATACCCATGCCTTTGACAGAAACAATTCCCTACTATTTGCAACTTCCATTTCTGAGAAGGCTTTTCTGTACATCCTGTTGTACAGAATGGACAGAAATGTGGAGCTGCTCCACTTGATGAGGATTCCAGATTGGGCAAGGATTGACAAGCATACATCAGTGTATAATGAACTCTTCCCTACATGCTGAATGATCAGTCATGTTGTTGGTCCTTAGAACTGTGTTCCCTTGACCCTGATGGAGCTCTCAGCTCCAGCCAGATAGTGCTGTAAGCTGCCCCCTCCTTGGTCCACCTTCCTTGGGCTATTTGATTTCCACAGGTGGTATCTGAGATGGTAATAGAGGAAGGATCTGCCTCTCCTCGGAACATTGGAAGTCTTTCACAAGAAGGATGCTCAGGCTTTGGATTTGAGAAGTCTGGTGAAATGTCTTCAGGGTAATCTGCCTCTGAAAAGGGGAGTACATTCCATTGTAAGGGTCTGGCATAGAACCTGGCCTGTGGGACCATGTCTGTGGTTTACATCATGAGGCCTTGCAGGTGAGCTAGCTGTAGGGGGTCTACAGCCTTGTGTAACCCTTTTCTCTTGCCTGTCTGAAGATGCAGAATCCTGATGGATGGGGATAGGTGACTTTTTTGCCAGGGAGGTCAGGGTGGTCTTGCTATCTTATTTCACCCTCTCCAGGGAGGTCAAATAAGGAGATTGCCCAGGAATGTGTGAATGGGATACATTGGCTTCAAAGAGGAGTCGCCATCACCTTGATGAAGAAACCCAATCCCTCTACACACCACAGGAGAATGAATAATTTTGGAGGGTGTCGTTTTGTTGTTCCATTTCTTAAAGATTTATGAGTCTTATCTGTCTGTTGCAAATCATCCAGAGGTTATGCAGCTTATCCTGAGCTAATGCATGAGCATAAATGACAAGCCCGCATGATACATATATCCTGATATCGGGGAACTTTGTGGCTGTTTATGTGACTGCACATAAGTGGACAGGACTTGATTGTAAACTCAGGAGAGTTTCACAACTGGCAACGTTGTTCAAGACACGAACGCTATGGTAGGATGTTGCTGTACTGCCTGAGAGTTGATATTACTGTGGAGGTGACACCTACCAGTTGAGGATTCAAAGTCCAGTTCAACCCCTATATGATGCAAGCATATGTGAAGAACATGTAGGTTAATTTATTTATAGACACTGGTTGGCATCCTCTTAATGGCATATGCACACATGTTGCCCTTATGCCTTTGTATGCCCTTTTTGGGACACACTGGATGTTGGCTTTCTCTTTCTCCCTCTACAGTGCCCAAAGCTCCTAACTATACAATCTCTAAAGCCTTCCACTTTTCATTGCTATTTTCTGTGCCTTGTGGCACAGGATTGGAGTGGCATCTGGCTATGTTTCTAGCCAGATGTGATTATAGCAGCACTGAGGTTCTCCTGAGGACCCCAGTAGATCTCAGCACTGATGTAATCACATCTGGCTACAACGGCATAGTCATGCACTACTACAATCTCAACCACTGTTCATGAAGCACAGAATGGCCTAGGGCACGTATGATATATAGAGGAGGAGATATGTCTCAGCCTAGGAGGCTCACATGCAGGACAATTACACTATGTTAAACCATTCCAGATTATTGTCATATTGTGAAACTATTATGCAAAAGGTGTGTGCGTCTGTGTTGTGTGCCTTAAAGTTTTTCCAACTTATGGCAACCCTAAGGCAACCCTATCACAGGGTTTTCTTAGACGTTTCTTCAGAGAGAGTTTGCCATTGCCTTTCCCTGAGGCAGACTAATTCTAAAATGCATTTTAGTAGTTTGGCAGATACCGTGATTTATTTTTACAAGGGTAATGTGATATTAACCATTACATCCAAAAATTATGAATCCTTTTTGAGCTCATGGATAATGTGTTATCTGGTGATTTCTTAGCTGACAATCTGCAGTCTCAGCCATTTTACTGAATCAACATATCTAAAGATGAACAAAAAGAGGTTGAAAGCCATTCCCCCCTGTACTTGCACTGATGTCTTGGCAATGGATTCATAACATGCATATGTCATACATGTCAGATTTGACTGGTGCATCATGTTGTTCATTCTTGAAAGTGAAATATTTGTAACTGAATCAGTGCTCATGATGCAGAGATTGGAATCTTCGGTTTGAAAATGTTAAAAACTGGGAACAAATTGCTTTGTTGCCAGTCACATTAATGACTGTAATCACTGAATTGGATGAACTGTTTAATTTGTTATTTGAAATGTTAGTTCTCAGACAAGAATGGCATGGAGGCTGTCATCATTGACTCCTAGGACTACCTTTTGCTACTGACACTTTTAATAAGTACTCTTTTGTCATTTAAAGTTGCATATGACGCATCATTAACATTAAGAAATAAAGTATGACAAAATAATACCAAAACATAAGCATGCAGCCTTTTATTTTTTGCAAAGGGGTTTGTACCTCTGCTTTTTTGCAAAGGGGTTTGTACCTCCGCATATTATATTATAGCATTGTACAAATAATATTTACAAAAAGAACACTAGTTTTCCCACATAAGTTGTTTTTAAAATCCACCCTTATGCCCTCACAGTTCTAGTGATCCTTTCCCCCAAAGCATACTTTAAAACCATGCATAAAATGGACCTTTGGTGTGGAAAACTACTCTATGTGCTCAGCCACATACAGTATTTATATTTATATATATTTATATTATATTATGTACAAATGTTTTCCATTATACAGAACAATACAGAAGTGTACACTTTTTAAAAAAGAAACCCACAATGCAATACTTCATGATTTATCCAGATCTCAATAAAATGGAAAAATGAAGAAGAGGAGACTCAGCTAAAAGTAATCAGCAAATGCCTAAATGTACAAACAATTTTTCACCTTGGCATCGCAAATTATTAAATATAATCTAAATGGCAGTGCAATAGATAAAGTTGCCTCATACACATCAGTGTCCGTCTTAACTCTGTGGCTTGTGTAGAGGACATGTTCAGCATACTACTATCAAATGTACATTGTAACAGTATCAAATGTTTTGGCAAAAAAGATTTTTGAAAGTAACCATGAAGTCTTTTTGTTGTTGCTGCTGTAGCTGATAAAAATAGAAATCTGTAACAAATCTGAATAACACTAGAATAAAAGAAAAAATATTTTAGTTTCAGTTTATAATTTTGAATTATCACACCAGGTTTAGTTTCTTGTACTTAAAAATAGCTTTATACAAAACAATTCATTTCAATACATTTTCCCCATGCTTTGATACATTTCCTTTTCCACTCAACTCAGGACATTTTGTAACAGCTTCTGGCTGAAGGTGGACATCCTCCCTCCCTTGCCACCCCCCACCTGACGCACTCAATTGTGTTTCAACAGCAGTGAACGCATACAAAACTACTTATGTCTCTAATTAAGAATATCAACCCAATATTTATCACAAGTGTAGTATTAAGCCTATCGTACAGTAGGATTGGTACACATTCCTCTGCTACAATATTGGCTGCAATTTCATCAGCAACTGAGAAGACTTTGGTGAACACTTAAGATGGTTCCTTGGTGATGGTGGAAGATGGGGTGGATTTGCTGACGGTTCCATTCTGGGACTTGTAGCTGGTGAAGCTGGGTGTGTGGATTGACCGGATGCTCTTCATACCTTGGTTCAGGGATGTGGGAGAAGTGGAAGAGGGAGAGGAGAAGGAGGGAGAGGAAAAGGGAGATGGAGGAAGAGGGTTTGGCCGGCCATTTTGAGTCTGGACTGAGAATGAAAGATGATGATGGCCTTTACCTGTGTGAGTAGAATTCTGGAACTTTAAGGATCCATTAGAAACAGAAGGGATTAAGGAAGCAGAATGAGTAGGACGACCTGTCTGAGGACTGAGAGGGTTAGAAGGAGGAATAGAGGCTTTAGTAGGTGGACTTGGAAGATTAGTGCTATCACCACTAGACACAGAGCTACTTTTCCCAGAGGTGGAAGAAAAGGCTGGAATTTTTGAAGCAGACAGGGTAGGGGAAGTAGCTTTATAGTCCCCACCAGCTTTCTTAGCACTTCCATTAGCCTGTAAATAAATAAAGATGGTGGGAGACAGTTTAAGTCATTATACATAATAAACCAAAAAGGGACTGCATGGAAAATAAGGGTTGTAAAGAATAGGAATACGTAGTCTGAAACCTGCACTAACATTTTGCACCCGCAGACTAGACCTGGTAGGTTTCCCTCCTGCTCACCAAACTCCCTCTCCATTCCCTTAGCTGCTTGACCGAAAATGCACAGACAAAGAGGAAGTTGAAAAAAGAGAATATATGAAAGGATGGGCACCCAGACATCTGGGCTGATCACCATATTGGCCATGCGTCAGGATTGTTAGATGAAGATGAAAACATTTGTGGTAGATGGTTAATAGGCGCTGATTGCAATCTGTTAAACAGGGAGTTAGTATCAGTAGTTTCATCTGAAATACTTCAAACAGTTCCTGTTGCTGACACTGGAGAAATTACAGCTGAGTACTGGAACAAAACTCAAAAAAGCAGGAGATGTTTTTTACTGAAGACATGCACAGGCATGGCAAAGGATAATTCTACCATTTAAATATTTTCATGCCCCCAACTGAAGCCTTGGATTTCCAGTTCCAGATTTCAACAGGAAGACAAAGTCCATTATTCGGTATCATCCAAGTCAGTCCCTTGACTTATAAGTTTACCGAAACACACACACAGAACAGCTTGAAGGTCCATCCCGAGATTTGGATTAAGGTAAAACTACCTGTCTGTACTGGCGCTGATCCTGTAGCTTGTGCGGTTTGCTTGCTTTATCCATGCTTCCTGGTGGGCGACTTTTTGTGGCAGCTGGGATTGGCATTCTGCTGGTCTGGGAGCTGCTGGGTGAAGCCTGTAAGGAAGGTTAGGGGTTGAAGGGCAAGAAAAGAAACAAGGAAAACATGGGTAAGTGTCAGTTTGTTTGCAAGAAGTATGGCACACCATGGGCAAAGCTGCTTTGTGTGAGAAGCCAAAGCCCTACATGCACAGAAAGCACCAAAAGAATCTACATCACAAATCAAACCACATGTGTTAATTTCAGGAATCAACAATCGAGGGCAAGGCTGAACTATTGATCAACTTATAAATTTAACTGGCAGTCCCAGGTGATGTTGCACCCACAGAAGAGCAATGACCAAGCTTCCTTTGATTGCCCATCACCAAATCAGCAGGAGAGATTTTTAAAAAAATAATACACACAATCTATTAGCTGTTAGACATCTAATGGATGCACCAAACAAGCCACCCGAAAGGAAGCAAACCAATCAGAAGACACCTCTTGCTTAATGGTGATTATTACTGCAGATTTTAGAAAGCAGCTGGACTTGCGATTTCTCATACTAAAGTACCTTATGTGAAGTTGGTGGTAATGATGAAGGGGACTCAGCACCAGCATTACTTTCCTCCAGCACTATGGGTTCTTTTGGAGAAAAAAAGCCTGCAGCAGAAGTTCTTTCCAATCGGCCTGAGGCTTCAGAAACTGGTTTTGGACTCATTTCGCTAATGGTACTCTCCAGCTGCTTAATAGTCTGCTCCAAACTGTCCAGAGTCTTATATGTATTCTTTCTAATTTCATCAGTCCTAGATATCTGTGTGATTACATTTGGCTCTTGCTTCCTAGAAGGATCCTCAGACTGAGAGCTAGGGATTTCAAATCTTTTGGCCTCTTTATGTTGTTTTAAAGTACCATCTTCCTCTTCCTCTTCATACACAACCACCTGCAAAGTTTTCTTGCCAGTTTTAGTTCCAGTGCGTATTGCTTGGGTAAGAGCAGCCAGCTGCTTTTTTTGGAAATTTAAACTTAAATTTTTTCTTAGCATCAGGAACATCCAGTTTTGGTTCTGGATGTGGCCCATACATGTAACTAGATTTTTCAACATCCATCTTGTCTATTTCCTGCCCTTCAGGGAGTGTGGCTTGCGGTGGTGAGCTAGATGGAGAATGGAGTCCAAACTGATGCTCACATTGGTGATTTGCTGTATACTCAGTTGCATGCCTACTGTTACTATCCTTTTGGTTAACCTCTGCATCATGAGTATCAGTTACATCTGATTCCTCATTGTCCTCCTCTTCTTCCTCTATCTTCTCTCCAGTCATCATTTTTTCCAGTTCCTCATCACATTCCTCAAATATTGTTGAAAGTCTTTTATAAGCTGATCTAATATCCATTGGTTCATCAAAAATAATGATGACTGGTTTTTTGTCCAAGCAAACAACTGGTTCTTCATTTTCAGTGTTCTCTGATGTGCCTTGCTGGGTTGTTGTTTCCTTTTTGGAATCAATGTTAACAGTCTGCACATCTTCTCCCTGTCTGTTGACTATATCATGGACCTCTCCACTTGAGAGAACCTGGACGGCTGTTTTGGTAATCATGAAAGCAATGTTCTCTGACTGTAGGTTTTCTTCACTTGGAGAACTAGTAGGTGACTCCACCTCATCAGTATCATTTAAGGTTGTATTCCTAGATACCTCGTGCCTTAGCACAACTTGATGATAGCCACTAGTGGGCATTTCTTGCTCATGGGACAACTGTTGATCTAATGAGATCTCGTGAAGTGGCAAGTTTGTTTGTCTGACAAGCCGTGCTCCTTCACCTTCTAGAAGCTCATTCTGTGATGCATTATGACCAGGCTGTCTCACAACATCGTAACTTAACTTTTGCCTTCCAGTTTCTACTGCTGGATATTGTACTTCATCAGACCCCTGTCTTCTTTCATTTTCTAACATGCTGGAGAGTTTTGTGTTTGTTTTAAGAGAACAGTTTGTAGCATAATCCTTGTCCTCCGCAACAAAATGTTTGCTGAAGGCAGAATTTTTGGTGACGCTGGAAACATCTGAGGCCTTCTCTCCTGTTCTTTCTTCAGTGTTGTCCTTGGGGTGGTCACTATCTTTTGTTGCCTCCCCATACACCTAGGGGGAAGAGTTGCATTACTTAGTTATAATTTTTTAAGGATGGGATTATTTCCCCCCAATTTAGTGGCACATCATCAGATGAGGCACAATTAATGAGAGCATGTCCCTCTCTACATCATTGTAGAGCCATCTCCACAGTCTTCAGATGATTCCTGCACCTCTTCAGGGGTTATTTTCGAATTCTGGTGGAACGAAGAATTTCATTTATACTGCATCATACTATATGCAGACAACATGCATTCTAGACAGAAATGATCCTTTAAAAAACCCTCGAGGGAGTTTATGTCCTGCAACCATGTGTACATTTGTTTCATCTTGATCTGGATAGATTCCCCTTTTCAAATGATTGTTTTGAATGAAACATAAAGCTTTGATATAAGACAGTTTTGCTACACTTTAGAAGAAAATAAATTAGAATTTATACAAAGCTTGCACACCACAGACTAGCATTGTCAATGTATAAACCAGTTCTCCAAGCTGGCTAGCTCAGGAAAACCTGCTCTTCTGAGTTAAATACTGTATTACAACTTCATAATTATATTACAATCTCACCATTATATTAAATTGTGTCGCCCAAGTTCTGTTGCTCTAATAGAATCTTGCCATTATGTATTATGTTGCCCATTGGTCAGCCTACATTAAGTTGTTTAGGGAGTTTATATTTTTGAACTCTAGTCTCTGAAGTGCTTCACGGCTACAGAAGGATACAACTAAGTCCTGAACCTATCTTGCAAGAAAGAGCCAGCAAAAGACAGCAGGCCAAGAAAATGCCCCTGACCAACAGGCAAGTTTACATATACTGCAGAGAACTGTTGATAGGGCAGCAATCAAGGAAGATAAGTATCACAGTGAGTCACAACTCGTTAGTGAATCTTGTAGATTCTTTTTGTACAATATTGCTAAAATCCGACCATATCTCTCCACCTCTACTGCCAAGATCCTGGTCAATGCCCTAGTGATCTCACGACTTGATTACTGTAACGTCCTCCTGGCTGGGCTTCCTCTTTCTCACCTCCTTCCTTTAATTTCTGTCCAGCATTCAGCTGCACGCATTATCACATCCGCCCACCGCTGTGACCACATCTCTCCTGTGTTGGCATCCCTTCACTGGCTCCCCCTCCCTTTCCGCATTCAGTATAAGCTCCTGCTGTCGACATTTAAAGCCCTCCATGGACTGGCCCCTCCTTACTTATCAGACCTTATTTCTCCTCACCTTCCCACTAGGGCCCTCCATTCTGGTAGTCAAGGTCTGCTGTCCCAGCCCAGGATTTCCTCTGCCCCATCTTGGATTTGCCCCTTTTCACTCGCTGCCCCTCACTCCTGGAACCTTCTTCCCCCGCGAGCAAGAGCCATCACTTCTTTAACCAGATTCAAAACGGAGTTGAAGACCATCCTATTCAGGGCAGCGTTCCCAGGCATTGCATAATTGTCACTTGCTATTTGATGTTCTTTTGTTGCCTGTTTTATTGAATCATTTCCTATATTGCTATGTATTTTATATGTATTATCCTACTAGAGAGGCCCCTTCCCCCTCACCACTCCCTTTGTGTTGTGTCTTTTTAGATTGTAAGCCTGAGGGCAGGGAATCGTCCAATTAAAAAGATTGTATGTACAGCGCTGTGTAAATTTACAGCGCTTTATAAATAAAGCTTAATAATAATAATAATAGTGTCAATTTTTCTGTTGAAAACAGATTAACTACACTTGCTGGTACAGCCTTCCCAATTTTGACAGTTAAGATTTTCTGCAAAGTATACAGTCGGCCTATATCCACAGGTTCTACATTCACAGATTTAAACATCCACATCTTGAATGCACACACACACACAAACACACACACAGTGAGCCCGCACCATATGCGGGCTCCTTATAGGCAGCTTTCAGCATACACTGAAGCCGCCTGGGAAATGGGTGTGCGCCCTGCGCATGCGTATTGCCACACAGCGAGCACAAGCCCCATTATATCCAATGGGGCTCACGAACGGTCCGCATGGCTGCGCAGCAAGCAGGAACCCCATTAGATATAATGGGGCTCAAGCTTATGCATTTTTTTTTTTTTTTTTTTTTTTTTTTGCTTTAAGCAGGGGGTCTGGAACAGATCCCCCACGTAAAGCAAGAGCCCAAGCAAACCTTGACTTTACCATTTTATATAAGAGGTACCATTTTATTATGCCATTATATAATGGGACTTTATCATCCACAGATTTTGGTATCCACAAGGGATCTTGGAACCAAACCCCAGCAAAAACCAAGGGCCTATTATACAATTCATGTTCTGTTCCTCTAGTGTACTTTAATCCCACAAATTAAAGCTCCAGCTCCTACTTACAAAACTACCTAAAGTTATTACTTGGCAGAGATATATGACCCATTCTTGCAAATACAACTTCAAAGGACCTTGTGAAATGAACTATTTTAGCTCAATGAGTTAAATATGTGCTACTCAGAAGATGCTACTAATTTTGAGACTCTTGGGATTTACTGTAGCCACCAGGGCTACAGATGGCTATGAATGCTGACACACATTCAGAAAATCCATCCATATGTAGACTACAACTTGTCTAACACAATCTCTAGTGACCCTTTCAACTGGGGAAAAAAGTAGTTACATAGTTTGGTTATAAATTGAAGAGCTGTTTGACCATATAAAAGAATATTCATAGTCTGTTACTTCCAACTGTGATGTCCAAGTGTCAAGTTTTTACCCATACATGATATTTAATCTCCTAAACCAGAACTGCCATTCTGCCATGCTACAGACATCACAATTACAAATGGAAATCTGGTTTTTAAATGCAGATGTCTTGGTTTAAAACAAAATTATAAATAAAGACAAATCAAAACACAAGGCTGAGAGAGAATTGTCAGCATACCAGACATAGCTTAAACCTGCTCCTAGCATGCATATGTGGTTTGTTAGTATTTAACAGAAGTTCAAATTCCAGGGAAAGATTAATAAAGTGTCATGCTGGCCAAGCCAAAGTCAAGAAAGCAAAGATGTAAGTGGCCACTACACAGATAGGCTAGCATCCTGTTAGTGACACTTTATGCCTGTGTATGCCTTTTTTTGATTGTTGCCGAAGATGGAATTATTTCCCACCTTCCTCTACACCCTCCCCAGCATTCAGTTTTGCCATTATAGCCCTCCACCCTTCATAGACATTCCATAGCTCACGAAGAGTGGAAGTGGGATTGGTGAAGCATCTGGCTATGCCTCATAGCCTGATACAGACCAATGGTATCATCCACTGAAACTCCACTGGATCTCAGGAGAAATCACTGGTCTGCAACTGGCTATGGGGCATAGAAAGCTCTTTTTCCAATTGCCCTTCCTACTCTCCACCAGCCTTGGCCATTTGTGGGCTATTGTCATAAAATCCTGGGAGTGGAGCCATAACGGATTCTTAAACTATGCTGGGCAATGTAATATATATATATATATATATATATATATATATTGGCTTATGGGCTCAATCATCCAACATTTATTTAAAGCTAGCAAAGTGCTAAGTACTGAATAGAAAATAAGAGTGATAGCTTTTTGTAACAGTAGGGAGCCACTACTTTCTAGATGTTATGAACTGCAACTCTCCCTGACCATACCAGTTAGAAATGATGAGACATGTAGCAAAAAACTTCTGGAAAACCTCGGATTGCCTACCCTATGTCTTACTACATGTTTATCTCACCAGTGGCAGATACTCACAGAGCCTAAGTATTAAGGCTCCAGCATCAAATGCTGAGTGAAGGGTGACATGTCCAGCACCTCTGTTAATGTTACAGAACAACACGTCACAGGAGGGCTGCATGTTCTGCTTTCACTGACATATGTTCTTGGGGTACTCTGTGGTCTGGCTTATTCTGGTTGATTTGTGATGGGAAAGAGGAGATGCTTTTACTCTTTTGGGCAGAGAATTAAACCACATGGCCTTCTAAGTGACCTCCAATTCTGTGATGGATTTTCCTGCACTCATGGCTTTGTCATTGCTCTAGTCTGTCTTGAGGAAACACCTAACCCTGAAGACAAAAAAAATGGATGAATTTATTTTGTATAACAGTATGCTTGAAGCTTTAAACCCAATTGGGTTTAAAACTACCTTGAAAATTGCAATATCCAATCCTTCATATTCCTAGTCAAAGGAATTCGCTATGAAAAAGGTGGGATATTAATTAATATAGAAATTCTCAGAACATGGAAATGTTACCTTTGGATCACATTTCCCAAAATATCTCAGCCAATATAGCCCCTGGCCATGCTGGATGGGGTTTATTGTGCACTGTAGTAAAAATAATTAACTTCCAAGCTCTGGAAAACCCAATCATCATGCTCAAACATAGTGATGTTGGTCAAGAAAACAATATAATAATAATAATAATAATAATAATAATAATAATAATAATAATAATCAAATAATAATAATTTCATTTCTATACCGCCCTTCTTACAATCAGGGCGGTGCACAACATCATAAATACAAATACAATAAAACAATTACATTAAAACAATTCTGGCCAGCTTGCACATGCTGTCAGAGGGGGGGAGACTAATTGGAGCTGTATCCGGGATGCTAATTTGAACAAGAAGGTCTTTAGCCCCTTCTTGAACTGGGCCAGGGAGTGGCCGAGCGGAGCTCTATGGCAAGAAATTCCAGAGGGTCGGGCCAATACTACTCTGTACAATACTTCAAATGCTTCAGACCAACTGAGGCACTTTGTAAGAGGGGTTAATCCACCACTCTATGGATGGGTAAGAGATATAACCGTAAGCTTAGTTAAGGGTTGTCTCTATATCTTTCAGTCTCATTTTATTTATTATGTCTCTCTAAAGCAGCAGTGAGAATCATGTGGCCTCCAGACACTCATGGACAGAAAGCCCCAGAAACCTTAACCAGTATATCCAATGGTGAAGAATGCTGGGATTTGCAGTCCCTGGAGGGCCATGTGCTTCTTAATTTTGCTGTAAAGGTTATGAACATCTTGATAAACTTGGGGCCAAGGTGGGCCATACATCTAGAGAAAAGAAAACAGCCAGCCTGACACACAGAGAGTAAACAGGACACAAGACACAAGGTTAGTCTGGAAGCAAGGAAAGAAGGTGATGACAAAAGCATGTGGCATAGTTCAACATGCCACTGTTACCTTCTTCTCCTTGGGTTGTGTTAAGGCCACAGGCCTTGCATCTTTTGTGTGTGTGTCATTTCTGGGCTGTTCAACATGACTGTTTGAGCTTACATCCATGTAAGCGCACTTCTGGAAAACCTAGAGAATTAAAATATGGCATGTTATCAAAATATTTTTCCTAAGCAGGCGCTATGTCGCGCCAAGAACTGAGAGTATTGGAGTGAAGGAGCTTTTCTCTGAGCCATTCTAGTCAAGTTTCCTTCCCTTTTTTGTTGAATCTTAAGCACCAACTCATGAATTAGGACAAAATAAACATACAAGGGCCTATAAGGTAGCCATGTTTTTGTTTCTACTAGCTAGCTATGCAGTCTCATACTTCTAGCACAATAATACAACAATATGTAGCATCATCTGGTGAAGATATCCCACTTGGGCTTTATGCAGGCTGATTTTGGATAAAATTAAGCTGATACTCATTGTACATCTTTGGTTAATTGTTATTCCCTTGCATTAAAAAAAGACTTTTGAACCTGCAGCAACATACAGTAAGTTCAAATATTAAATAACATTTACATTGTTATTTTTTCTTCCCTGTGGTCCTAATATGTGGTGAAAGTATGGAACTTGGCCAGTAAGATGCTCCTTTTATTTTATTTTTTAAGACTTTTTTTTTTACAAAAAAAAGTGGAGAATGACCAATTTTTCAAGAATTATTATGTCGTCCTTGAGATGATAATGATGATGGTGGTGGTGTGGCACTGCCTTCATTGGCTAGAAACCATATCGCACACTCCTCTTCCCCTTAGCCAGGGTGAAGCAATTAATTTCTCTGTCCATGGAGTTTAGAAAGCTACATTGGGGTTTATTTTTTAATCAGAATCCATTATGCAACCAGATTTTCTGGCACCTAAGTCCCTTTATTTAGAGTCCTCAGAACTGTGATTTGTTTTCTTTTCCAATCACTTTAATGACCAATCTAACTGCACTACCACGTTGCTCTTAATGCTTATATAACTGGCAAGATACATATTTCTTAAATTGTCAGTTTTTAATACTTCCAACTAACAAAACATTTTATTTTAAAAGAAGACACAGTAAAGATCTCAGTTCAAAAAAAGGGGGATCTGAAATATTCTGACTATACAAGTCTGCCTAATGTCCAGCTGCTCCCAATTATTTGCATTGCTTCAGAGACCATGATTCTGTGCAGACTTACTTAGAAGAAAACTCTACTGGTGTCAGCAGTATTTCTTCTAGGTAAACAAGCACAGGTTTGACTTGTAAAGAACAGACTGCATTAATTGAATTTACTGATAAAACGTTAAGCTTGTCCCTGTCTTCACCTGATGGTTTTTTGATTAAGTGCAGCTTGTCATTGCATCTGAATCTCAACAAACTAGCTAAATTTTTTATTCTAAATGTAAATGTGCTAGGAGAAAGACACAATACAAATGAAATAAAATAGATAAATAAATAAGTTGCAGTTACCAGGTCAACTTCATCCTTAATATTGTTTTCTGATTGACAAAAAGAGCCAAAATTCAAACCATCAAAATCAGAACTTTATTTTTGACAGACTTATGATCGTGAATAATTAAACCCTGCTCTTCCCCAGTTTCTCTCTATCCTGAACCAAGGTGTAACTGGATATGAAATGGATGTGTGAACTTGAAAGGTTTAGAGAAGGTTCATAGGTTTATATTTCATACATACCCAACTGGAATACAGCTGCATTCTAGAGTATCATCTTTCATTTCAGTGGAATTTATGCAAGACACCTTTGGCTTGGATTGTGCTGTAGGTTGACAGATCAAAAATGCATGATGTTGTAAGTATCCATTTCTGAGCAGAAACATACCTGTAACTCTGCCATTATTCTATCCCCCTCTTCTTCTTCATCATCATCATCCTTTGAAGGTGGAACTGTACTCTGAGACTGAGGAGAGGCATGATCTTCTTTAAGTACTTTAGATTGAGTTGCTTGACTACTATCTTCACTGCTTTCCTAAGATGTGTAACAAAGAATCAAAATATAAACAATTTGGCTATATTCAAACAAATCCACTCCCCTTTCTATTTAGCACTAGGGATGGGGGGTGGGGATATCTCCAGTCTGTTCACCAAAATAATGTAAGCCCTTATAATAAGAATTATTTGAAAGCATAAATGGCATCGCTCTGTATGAATGATATGTGAAAGTAAATTTTTTAAAAAATGTACCTTTCCCTTCCTCTTGGACAGATGGATCAAAGAAGCAAACAAGAACTCACTTCAAAGGTTTCTAATGGAATTGTTCTCTCTGATCAGTTTGTTCCATCTGTGTAAGATGCTTGGGTTCTTGAAATTTTTAAAAAAAGATTCTTCGGCATACATATAATGGAAGGAGAGTGTGAGCTGGGTTCTTAATTGTCATAAATGAGAAGGCAGGCAAGACAACCCACATCTGAAGAGGATGATATGCTCGGGTTGCCTGGCGCTTGTTTTGAGTCCTGGCACCCCCCACCCCACCATGTTGCTGATTAAAATAAGAAAAATTCTGTCTTCTCCAGCCAAATCTCCTGTATCAGATATTTAATTTCGCTAAACTGCCTCCATCATCAAACCTTGGCCACAATGTTGTCTTTCCTGGCCATGTAGCTGACTTCACCCAATCTTGTGCTTAGTCCAGATCCTACCAGATAGCTGCGACGTGGAGGCGGAGGCGGTGGAGACTTCACTGGTTTTTCTGTGTCCTGTTCTGGGTTCAAAGTCTCTACTGAAAATGTAAAAAGATGGGACTGTCAATATAGTGGTTTTGCAAATATGTCCTATTGCTCCGAAAATTAGCGATTTATGTGTACTGTGTATTGCAATGAGATAAATTTAAGCATGCACTTCATGCTAAATTAAGCATGTATTCCATACTCAATGTACAAACATTGATCAATATCACTTTATAGAACCTAAAAATGCTGGACTTCAGCTGCAGTGAGCTCCATGTTACTTTATAAGATACTTCTTTACAGGGCAGAGACTGCCTAGCTCTGCATAGCATGCCTTTAAAGTAAACCCTTTAGAGCTTATACATCAATCATTAAATGTCTTTAATGTTTACAAGGAGGTTGCATGGGTTGTTGGTGGTAGTGATAGTAGCTGCCCTCGAGTCAACCTCAACTCATGGCAACCCGTGGATGAGATATTTCCAAGCCTCCTGATCTTCCCCTGCTCTGCTTAGGTCTTGCAGATTCATGCCAGTGATCTCCCTGGTTGAGTAGCCATCTGGGGTATGGTCTTCCTCTGTTTCTGCTGCCCGCTGCCTTCCCTAGCATTATTGTCTTTTCTAACTAATCATACCTTCTCATCGTGTGGTCAAAGTACGATAGCCTCAATTTAATCATCTGAGCTTTCAGGGAGAGTTCAGGCTTGATCTGTTCAAGGACCAATTTGAACAGATCCATCTGCATTAAAACATCATCATTGTTTGAACCTTGTGATCTGTTCACATACTGTTCTTGGGTTGATTTTGTTGTTCAGTTTCTTATTTTATTATATATATATATATATATTAAAAAAGAAAATCCTGTCTTCTTTTTGTTTTAAATCATGAATACCTTGCTGTACCAAAACCTTACCAGAGGATTCTAATTTTTCCACTGTACTGGCTTTTAGTGGAGCTGTTCCTTGTGGAGGCATCTCAAGGTTTGGGATTGATTTCATGATATTTGCTTGTGCTTCTTCCAGGAGTTTTTCAAACTCCTTTCCATTGTAGTGATCCAGGTTCTGCCTTTTTTCTTCCCATTTCTTCTCTGCTTTCTAATAGAAAAGATACCAACACTCAAAGTTGTATTTTGAATTCTGCTTTAGCTTGAATTGCTATGTAATGGTAAACATTGATACTGTGAAGAATGTGTGGTGGTTTTGGACTGCAAGCCTCAGCAGCCCTAGCTAACATAGAAGCTAAACAGACCTGCCAAAAGGTGGAGTGGGGGCATAATGGTGGAGTGGGGGCATAGCGGCTGCATGCCACATGCCTCAACTCTGTTCCCATGCCGCCTGCCTCCAGCAGCATGGCAACTATACACCGCAAACCAAAAGGAGCACTGAAAACTGCCGCTGCAGTGGCAAGGGTACCCTTTTTCCAGGCCAAGAAGCAGCAGCACTTTGCTGCTTCTTTTTGGCACAGAAAAACACCAGATCGGGGCCACAATGTACGGTTGCCGTGGCCCTGACCTGGTGCTCAAAGGGGCGGTGTGACACCATCCTTTTAGGGCCATTGTGCACTCCTGCTATATATAAATCAATTAGGCAGAGATACTCTTTCTGCCAGTTTTCACTGCCAAAAATCTGCCCGTTGTACCTATTTGCTCTCAAGCCAAAATCTTGTTGGTTTTGATATACACATGATGCTGTGCTGCCCAGAATAGTTACCTCATGTGTTTCATCAGTGGGAGCATTTCCATATGTGCAACTCTGTCCAGTGAAAGAAATCACCACCGTCCTATGCAGACGATATGCATGTTGCTCATCCAAATTCCACATCATGCGGACTGAGTAAATGTGAGTAATTGACAGAATCTGGTATAATTCATTCTGGGATAACCTGGGCTAGTATTCTACATAAGTTACTTAGTTAAGTATAGTAAGTAACCTCTCCTTGCCCAACCCCTGAAACCTGATAGAAATGTAATTCACCCATGGTGCCTCATCTGTCAGACTCAGGGCTCTCGGCCATGTAAAAGCTTCTTTTGCTGCTCTGTAGCCATGTTGGACTGATCTTGTGTGCTGGGAAGGAAACTGTGGGGCTGGAAGCTGTTAAGCTGCTTTGGACTGTGTGGGATAGTGTGCAGGTTTGTGGTTGGAGTAAATTGTGGGGAGTTCTTAAAAGTGAAAGCTAAGTTGTACCCTCAGAACTGTCAATAAACTTGCTACAGTGCTGAACCTAATTTTCCAATAAAATTTCCTGGATTAATCCATGAAGTCTGTTCTTTGAGTTAGGTAGAAACAGGACTTGCTATAGGACATCACAAGACCTCTTTTTCCCCATGCAGCTGATATCCAGTAATGTAAATGGAAAGGGGGAGTTACAATCATGGCAACAGTATCACAGTCATGCCCAAGTACCAACTGTGAATATAGAACAGTTATGTAACTGTTGCATATTCTGGATGATGTAGAATATTGATGTAGAATACCTTGGTAGTTTTCTTCACTTACTGGCCTTCCCCCCGCCTCCCCTTTCACATTAATTAGTAAGACAACACACTGTATCTGAACATTGCTTTATATCACAAAAGTAGTGGTGTTATCCCTTGTTATAATCCTAATGTAACAGGTGTATCTTTATTACTGAGAAAAGGGAATCACAACTAATTAAAGCAGAACCTCAGTATCCATGGGGAATCCATTCTAGACACCTCCCCTTGCAGATAACAAAATCCGTGGATGCTCAAGTTTTGTTGTCCTCAATGTGGTGTGTGCATGTAGCCGCGCTGCCATTATGGACAACAGGACTTCAGGTAAAGCCCTATTGTTCCTAATGGTGGCATGACCATGTGCACGTCCCGCTATTGGTGGCAATGTGAGCTTGCCGTCTACAGATGCTCAAATGCAGAGATGGCAAGTCCGCAGATACCCAGGTCCCACTGTAGTTATTTCTGATTAATTAATGCCAAGATATGGCCCTGATGCATATCTCTGCAGTTCAGCAAACCCTCCCAACCTTTAAATGTACACTGTACCTCAATGGATAATGCTCTGTTCCTTGTAGTGGCACTGTGAAGTTCTTCAATAAAAAGGCTTTGCATGGTGGAGCCATTAACCGATACCTGCGGTGAATGGGGTGTTTGTGTTGGCTGAACAACTGCTGAGATCACTGCTGTAGACTCTGACACAGCCGTGGCTGGATGGTTTGACCCTGGTGATCCCACTGTGGGGAGAGGAGAATTGTGAGCCTGACTGACTAATGTTGAGGAATGCTGAGACTGATGGATGACCACTGGGGAACTCTGGACATGATGGACTGTCACTGTGGAGACAGGCATTACTTCTGATTTGACTGGGGGCTCTGCTGGAGATTCAGCTACATTTTTCTGGGGACTAGTGTGGCTGTTTCCAGCGTCTTCCTGGTTTTTCAGAACCTCCACTGCTGTGGCTTTCTCTATTGCATTGTACTGGGCAGCTTGTGAAGGATCCACACCTTTTAGCAGATCATCTGTAACATGCCTGCAGAAAGAAACACCCATGCTGTGAAATACAATTAACAGAACTTGGCTCAGCTTTTCATGAAAGGGTTCCCTCTAGTGAAAGATAAGCTCAAATACACTTTATGTTTTGTGAAGAACATAATGACTTGATTATCATAATTCTGTTAAGTGAATAAAAGGAAAGGACCACAATACTGTTTTTGCACTGCTCTGGCAACAGGCAATATAGCAACATATATTTCACACAAAGTCAGAGCCTAGGAAGAGATATGTTTTTGGATCACAACTCCCAGAATAGGAGATGTAGTCCAAAAAATGTCATTTTTAACAGATTTTGCACAAGATACAAATGTATGGAACAAAGGCACTGAATACCAAATATGTTTTTTAAAATTTTTTGACAGAAGAGACTCAGATACTTTTGTAGATTTCTGACAGGGGGGATACCACAATTCAGAGGAAAGAGTGCAAGTATCTATGCAAATGGGTGCAGACATCTATCAGTAGGCCTACCTGGCATGCCAGGAATCTTGTAAGATTGGCTGCTGTGTTAGAGATATAACAACAACAACAACAACAATTTATATCCTGCTTCTCTGTTACAAAAACAACCGGAGCAGCTTGAAACTTCAGCATGCCTATATTCAGTCGTTATTAGTTTGTGTGCCTGTCTAAGAGATTATACACAACATGCATTTACATCATTCCCTGTTTGTTGGTTTTTGCCACACATTTACTCTACTTGCACCAGTTAGTCTGAGTTCATTTGTCCTCCTTTTTGTAGTCTGCAGCTCTCACTCTCTCTCCTCCAGGTTAGAAGAACACTTTACAGAGCCTCTCACCATAGACGTTATTAAACCTTTGGTGTTTGCAGGTAAACCTACTTCATGTGTTTTTACAAATAAACCTTATCTGGTACATCCTTGTGTGGGTGGGATGGGATTAGTTGTTTCTCAGCTTCTGATTGAGAAAGCTAATTGCTTTCCTTATAAAATATACTACTATCTACCACATTCCTTAACATGTTGAATTATGGACTGCCAATGGGGCTCACCCTACCATTAGGCAAAGTGAAGCAGCTGCCTCAAGTGGCAGATGCTGTAGTGGACGTTGAACAATAGAAAGGTGGTGGAGAAGAGAACTGTTTGTACAACACAATCTGTCCTGTGGCCTGTAAACCTGTTTTAGGTGCAGTGCAGGATGCTGTACTGTCTCTACTATCAAAGCGATTCAACAGCCAGATCCAAACTGTTGACATCATCAGCTGAGATCTCTGGAGGCCCCTAGCAGATCTCAACAGAAAAAGACCTTGGTTTGCATTTGGCCATGGGGACACAGACATTTCTCCAATCTCCATCCACTCTCCATGAGCAAAGGAATGACTGCGGGGGATGCTATAACAGCAAAACGATGATTCCTAAGGGCGATTACAGGAGAGCCACAGCACATACTTGGCCCTTATTGGATAAAAATGTACATTAAATTTCCTGGCTTTTGAGTTATATTTAAAACCAGTATGAAAATAATATACTGGTATAAAATTGTTACATAATTGTTTTACAGATAGCATCTGTGGTCATATCTAGGATGAGATGTGACATATGGAACAGGAGTAGAATGTCAGTACCTAAAATAGGTGTGACATCATAGTGCTATGTCTGCATATTTCTAAAATATGTGTAATGAGTATGATGCCTTAAGAACTTACATAAACATGTAAATCTATGTAAATACCAACAACGTGTTAGGACTCATTTAAATAAACCAAGAAATCACCTCCGGAGAGTAGTGAGTATATCAGTCATGCTGCGGACTCTCTTTAGGAGAATGTCCAGTTTATGAGGTTCCTCTTTTAAAAATCTCACAGCTTCCACCTCAATGCGGAGAATGGCTCGCATTTTATTCTGTAACGTTGGAAATTCACCTGTAAAACAAAACACAAGCCAAGTGATTTTTTTAAAAAAAGGTCAGAGACCAACATGGGTTTATATATCCACCAAAAGAGAAAAATGCAAGGCAAAGAAACTTCCAGGGGTATCAGATTATTAATCATACACAACCCGCTGGTTGTCATCCTGTTTGTGACATATGCAAACATAACTGCAACACACATCTGTCTTTTTATTGTTTATTTTATTCGTGTATTTTTTTATTGTTATCAAGGTTGGTATTCTCTTCCTCCAACTGCAACAACCAAAACTCCCCCTGAACTCACTATTTTGCTGTGACAGCCTCTCAACTACAGCCATTCAACAGCTGGTGGAAAGTACAGGGACAGCACAATCAATCAACGAGGAATTAATCAACCTATTAATGAAACTACCACTTCCGTATGCTGTCTTGAGTAGCTCAAGGTAGCAATTAATAAAATACAATGTTAAGAAACTAAATACTGTGGCTGGCATCCTGCATTGCAGTTATGGATTCATAACTGAGAATTGTGAATCTGTAAGTGCTTTGTAAGTAGAATGGTATGTAATCATAACTGTGGCACTATTGCCAAGATTGTAAATACAGTCAGCTCTCTGTATCATATTATTTTTGAATATTTTCAAGTGGATGGTTGAATCCATGGATAAAAAAATCCATGAATTCAATCATCCACGACTTGAAAATATTCAAAAATGATATGAATTCCCAAAAGCAAACCTTGATTTTGCCATTGTTTCTAAGGGACACCATTTCACTGTGCCACTGTTTTTAATGGCACTTGAGCATCCACAGATTTTGGTATCCATGGGAGATCCTGGAACGAAACCCCAGCAGATACTAAGAACCCACTGTACCTTCTTAAGCTCGAGGAAACCACCCTGTGTGACAGAGGCCTGCAGTGTTTCAGAATGATACAGATAGCCTCCTCCTACCCCAAAGCCACAGTGCAATGAAAAGAAGTTTCTTCTCATTTCACCGTGACTGAGAGGCAGGAAAGAATTCATTGCACTGCATCTCGGGGGTGAGAGTTGGCTAGCCTCATCATTCTGAAGTAGCCCATTTGCCTGCACCACAGATCTTTGTCTCACAGAACAGCTTTCTCCATGGGAGGGGGGGGGGGGGGCTGCTTCCCTAGGGCATTTGCAGCTACATTTATATAGTTATGAATGTAATCTAGGATCTCACTTATAATTATAATGGGGAAGAAGCTGGAGAACCGTTGGCTTAAATGAATCTGCTGAATGAGTTAATAGTAGCTGAATGCTAGCAGTTTCTATACTGTTTAGTGTCCGTTCTATGGCTTCTGAACACCTCCTCTACTTTCTGATGTATTGTCCATCTGCTGGCTCCCCATTCTCTCTCTCTTTTTTTTTTAGCCTAGTGGGGAAAAAAGAGAGAGAATGGGAGAGCCAGCAGATGCTCTTTATCAATATTTTACACCAGTAAGGACAAAATATTTGCCTGTCAAGGTCCTTGGTCAAAACCTGTCATGATTCAGAAGTGGGTGTGGGCAGAGAGAAAAAATGGGCAGAGTTATGGATGCAATTATGTACTGTATACAACAAGGGAAAAGGACATTTATATCCAGCTATTCTCCTTCTTGAAGGTTCCTTCTGTCAATCTTGGAATGGAGGGCAGGGTGGACTGACCAAATAATACCAGTAAAGCAGAGCAGAGCTGGTGAAAAACATATGTTCTGAAGTAAGTCTAGAGCTCTGGACTGGATCATTTGACCCACTGGATGTCAAATGACATTTATTCTTAAGTTAAGCACATCACCAAGTACATTTTTTTTGTTTTGCCACAATAAAAATATGTATTTTGCACCTTTGTACTATTGAGTATCTTCTGTACATCAAGTGATAACAATGTCAACTGAACTGATTTCAGTTTCAGATTGTAACATAACAAAATGTGAAAAAAGCAAAGGTAAGAAATACTTCTGCAAGGTAATGTAAGAATAGAATTGATGGGGAAATGCCCAAATCCTGAACAGTTTCACATAGATCACCCACTTAACAGAAGCATTTAGCAACTCAAGTGGTATAAAAGTGTTCACAGCCTCTTTAAAAAAATATGAAAGAGGCTTTTGATTCTATGTTTAGGAAACTATTGTGGGAGAAACTGGATAAGACTCTTATAATCCAAAAGTTATGCATTTGGTCAAATACACAGATCCTTTGAGTTTTTTAGAACAAATTGTCTGCTGAAGCTAACACCAACAGGGGATGTCAAATGCGGGTGTCTGTGGTCTTCTTAACTTTTGAATTTGTTTATGAATAACCTGTCCCCTACTTTGAGGACAGTGGGTAGTCATTTCCCAAAGCTTGTTCCTTCACATAGCCCTTTGTTGCTATCTGAAAATGAGCTGTAGTATTATTCTCAACCCAACTGAGCTTAAAGCTTTTGAAGCATACTGTGATAAGAACTTCTCCTTATAAATTTAGCAGAATCTAAAATGATAGGGTTATTCCCCAAATTTGGAAGAGACTTCATTGGACATTAAACAGTAATGTTTTGGGACAAATTAAAGAACTTAGGTATTAATATAACACTAGCAGGGACTGTTCAGGTTAATCATGCATACAACATGTTTTACTGTGGCATGCTACCAGGCAGCCATTTCTTTTATACTCATGGAAGACATCATGTCCCATGCACATTCATATGTTCAATGTTAAACCTCCAACCCAGTTACTTTAATTCCATTTTGGGTTAGCAGCAGGTTAGTGAGAAGGTTCAAGAAACTTTTGGATATTAAAGTGTGTAGGATATGTGTTTATGCATCTAGAAGATGCAACATGCTTTTTGAAACTAGCTTCTAATCCCTTATAAGTAAATGGTTTTGCTTAAAATTGATAAATTGGTACCTAAAAGTTAAGTCTCATTGATCCTGAGTTTGCTTAAAGTGGGTGCATAACAGCCACCTTTGTAAAGAAGGCAACCAAAACAAATGAAGAAGAAAACCTAAAAGACACCTTTGAGGTTGGCAACAGCTTCTCCAACTTGCCGTAAGAGACAAGCTCCATCTTCAACATCTTTTAAGGTAACTATCCGATTGGTTGTCATAGATTCCTTCTTCAGATCTTCAACAAAACTTTCCAGCTCACTGGAAGAGATAAAAAAAGTTGAGTTAAACTCTAATGCTTGAAGATGTTCAAAGGCTATTGTTTGAGAATAAGTAACATGACAGATAAGAGCTATTCTTTATACCTGGGATACCTTCCAAATCATAGAAGTACTTATACCACCTATCAGAATAGATCTGTTGAGTAATATGATTTACATAAATAACAACAGCAACCAATCCAATGCATCTGCTCTAACTGGGACTATTAATTGGATTCTAGATCAAATACCTGATCTAGAAAATAATAATAATAATAATAATAATAATAATTTTATTTATATACCGCTTTTCTAGAAATCAAAGCGGTTAACAACATTTACATATACAATATAAAAAAACCATCAAAATACAAAGCATATAAACACAAATTACAGCAATAAAACCAATATATCAATTGTAGAGCAAGCCACTCAGAGGAACTCGAATTTCACACATGCCTGTTTTGTATCAGCAGACAATAAAAAAAACTGGTAAGGATTCTGTTCTTTACAGGATTTTAGCAACCAGTTTGAAGACTGGCACAACAGAAAATTGAATCTTTGAGAAGTCTCAAGGACAACCATTAGGTGGCAGCAAATGAACAGCATGTTCCATCTTACAGAGAAAGAAATTAAATATAGTACAGTATAATCATATTATATGTTTACTATGTGAGAACTAGCGTGGTGAAGTGGTTTGAGCACTAGTTCACAACTCTGGAGATCAGGGGATCATTCCCTGTTTGAGCATAAAAACCCACTGGGTGATCTTGGGCAAGTCACACTCACTCAGCCTCAGGGGATGGCAAAGAAGCAACTTGACAAGACAACCTTGTGATAGATTCACCTTAAGGTTGCCATAAGTCAAAAATGACTTGCAGGCACAGAACAACAACAACATGTTTGCTATGCAGATGTGAACTATACATGTGTTGTGTGTGTCTGTATAAGACCAACAGCTGCTTTTCCTAAAGAAGCAGCAACTTTAGGTGGGAATTTGGAGCAAAGCAGGACCAAGGACTGTCTGCTTAGCCTCTGACTGGGGAATGTTAAGCCCTCAATATATTGTCTGGACTCGATTTCCCATCAGCCCCACACAGCCCACTCAGTGGTGAGGACTGATGGGTGTAGCAGTTCAACATCTAGAGGGTCACAGTGTTTCCAGCTCAGATTTAGTCTTTTCCTAATTTATTGCTTCTACGCTCTCGGCTCTCCTCACTAAGCATACACATGTTCTCTCTCCTTCCCTCCCTCCATCTTACTTCAGCACATTTTTTTAAATGATGAGGGAGGCATTTGTTTCTGCAATGCACAGCCGCATCTCACTTCACAATCAAGTCACCTATTAATGAAACATTTTATATCCCCATGGTTCTTTTTTTTTCTTTTTAAAGTAAACCAATATTAAACCAGTTGCAGAACTGCTCTGGAGAACTGGCTCTGACCAATTGCCAGCTAATCAGCCCCCTGCGCAGTCAGTTTCTGCAACTAATTCACAAAACTGGTTCTGAGGGCAACCACAGAGAAGAGTAGGTATGCCAGCTAAGAAAATAGGCACATGAGTTTCCATCACAGCTTCACAATTCAAACTAAGTGCATTCACATGCATCCTAAACTGACTCAATCCCTCTGAAGTCAGGTGGATTTTATCAGGGTAAACATGCACATATCAATTTAATCTACTTGATTATTTGTTTCAAGAAGCTCTTTGGTCTTGGAAATGTGTTCCCTCATTTTTTAGAGAAAATTGATTTCTTAAGCAATGCTTTTCAAGGAAAATATGCTCCACAAAATTAGAAGCAAGTTGAGCATCTGCAGGAGAGGACAAGAAGCTGAATTGCCCTTTGAGCAGGGTGACCAGATGTCATAACCACAAAGGCGGACAAGGCACCTTATAATGTAGGACATTCAAGAAAAATGTATGAAATTACCAAATAAAAAGGTTTGATATAAATTCATGCTTTTTAGTCATGCTCAAAATGGGGGACATTTTGAAATTCCTCCTGAGCAGAAGGTTGAAATGGAGGACATATCCTGGAAGAGGAGGACATTGGCCACTCTTCCTTTGAGACTATGGAGGGCCAAATTCTCCGACAGCTAGTTCAATGCCTCCACCCATCTTCAGTTCGGAGAAGCTGAAAAAGTATTATTTTGCCCCTCAAAAGGCAATAGTGCCTCTGAAGCCACTGTAGGTAGTGTGTGCACAATTGGCCATTTCCATACCCTCCAATATTTCACAGATGAAAACTGGGACATGTGGGCAAGCAGCATCAGAGTGTGTTCAAAATGACAAAAGTTAATGAGAAAGAATAGACAAGCTAGGAGAGGCTTTACAGCACTTTGATTTTTCTTAAAGTATCACATTTCAAGAAACATGTAAATACATGTGTGAAAGGCTCCTCATCCTCTTCTGATGAGCCTACTGGGAAGGGCAAGATTCCTTCCCTTTCTCTCCCCTTCTTAGCACCTGAGGGGCCAATCAGATTACCTTTTGTACTGAATTGAAATCCGGATTAAAAGTGGGAAGTTCCCATTGGCATCGGTTTAAACACATCAGAATTAGGGTCTTGCACACCTGATCCAGGGCAAATCCCCCTTAGAGCGGTTTTTCCAAAAGTGGATTATTTCCTGTTTCTTTTTGAAAAACCCATTTCTTCCCTGCTGCCGGCAAATGTGAACTTGGCCCCGGTCATGATCGGGTCAAGTTCAGGGGAGGGATTTAGGTCAGAGGGAGAGCAGTGGGTGGAACATGCCTCCCTTCTCACACCGGTCGCTTTGCAAGCGGCATTTTTTAAAAATTGTTTTTTGTGCATGTGTGTGACAGACTATGCGAATGCTTGTGTTCCCTTTTAAATTTGTCAAACTGAAACAATGTGTGAATGCTTTTGCTACATATGTGTATGTAAGGAGAGATGACATTCTGGGGTGGCAATCGGAAGGAAAGCAGAGATGGCATTCTGAGGTTGCCTCCCCTGCAAGTGACATTTGTTGTTGTTGTTATAGATTATGCGAATGCTTTGAGCTGGAAGGGAAGGGAAGAGGCTGGCATCCGGGGGAGTGGGAGGCAAGGGCTTCGGAGGTGGCATTGGGCTGGAAGCGAAGAGAAGGGAAGAGGCTGGCATCTGTGGGGGAAGCAAGGGCTTTGGAGGTGGCATTGGGCTTGAAGGGAAGGGAAGAGAAGAGGCTGGCATCCGAGGGGGAGGCAAGAGCTTCAGAGGTGGCATTGGGCTGGAAGCGAAGGGAAGGGAAGAGGTTGGCATCTTTGGGGGAGGCAAGGGCTTCAGAAATGGCACTGGGCTTGAAGGGAAGGGTAGGGAAGAGATTCCAAAGAGGTGGAAATGCTGGGCTGGAAGTGAAGGGGAAGCTAGAGGCTGGCATTCAGAGAGAAGGCTGTGGAAACCCATGACTTTGGGGGAGTCACACTCTTTCAGCCTTAGGGTAAAGGCAATGGCAAATCTCCTTGGAACCAATCTTGCTGAGAAAACCCCAGGATGGGGCCGTTTTAGGGTTGCCATAATCTGTAATGACCCAAATACACACAACACACACACACACACCAGGAGGTATTTAAATGTGACAAGTTGACAGAATATGCGCACACTACCACCAGGTTTTTTTTAAAAAGGAGGGGGGGAAGCATCCATTCGGTTGGCCAATGGTTGTAGGATATGCCATCTTTGACGAAAGCGGAAGTGAATTTGATTGACAACAAAGGACACTCCATTTTAAAGTGGTACTGCAAATGTGAACTTCAGAGGGGCAAATTGCATCGATCAAGGTAAAGGGTAGTCAGAACTTCTACCTGGGGAGATTTGGTATAGGGGCAACCAGATCTGCCCAGTTCTGTCCAGAGCAAATGGGCTAGTGAGAATGGGGCCTGAGTTAACTGAGTGCAAAGTACATTTGCACTTTGAACTTGGTCTGCAGCAACTAAAACAAGATGAGAACAAAAGGGGGAAATGTTACATTTTAAAAGCAACTGGAAAAGTTGGGTGATAAAAGAACAATCAGGACGGTGCCAGCCATATCAGGAAAGTTGGAAGGTATTAATTTCATCATTATTTTGCTACCTCACCTTTTTAAGGCCTGTAGAGTCCCCCCCCCCCCCCTTCAGCCTGCATAAGCCTCTCTTCAAATCAGGAATGCATTAGACTGTTCTGGTTACTTCTTTAAATTTTTCTATATGCTAAATCAGTGTTTGGCCCTACAAACATTTTGGATTTCACCTTCAAAAACCCCAGACAGCAAAACAATTTGTGACGGATTCTAGGAGTTGACGTCTAAAATATCTGGAAAGCCCAAGGTTGAGAGCCTGTGTGCTAAAGGAAGGCCCTTGCAGGGGGGAAATGATTGGTAGTCCTTCCTTGACAATCAGAGATTTTATGAGTGTGTAACTTATAGGTTACATATTCATAACTGCAACAGAGGATTCCAGCTGAATTCTTTAACATACAAATGTTATACAGGAAGCTACTGTGCAAATTAACACGGGACTCCATTAAAGGTTGGATATTTTTCTTTAAATCACAACACCTAACAGGATCTGTGTCGCCTCTACAATCTAGAATATAGTCTTATTTACAATCACCCTGAGTCTAGATGGTTGTAAATAACACCATACACTATTTTAGAGCACTATGATTAAAAATGTCAGAAAGCCATGGATAATAAAATCAACCTGGACAGTTAAGAAGCTGTCTTGCAGATACAGCTATCTGTAAATTAGGAAGAATAATAAAAGCAATTAATTTGCTAATGAATAACTAACAAAATGCACATTTGGAGAAAGAATGATTTGAACAAGTTATTGATTTCATTTCAGTCTAATCAGCAAAAGTATACATCACCTTCTCTGAAAAGCAGTTTAAGCCTCTGGCCAGTCAATAACATGAGATCAATTAAATATATTAAGAAACCTCTTGTTAGAAACTGTCAGGCTTCTGTCCAAGGCATAATTACTTAGAAAGTTAGTCCCACTGAGGTCAGTGGAATTTAAAACTTCTACTTATGTGACTGTAATGTTATCTTGTCCTTGCTAAAAGTGGCCAAGATCAGTACAAGAAATTTTGCTCTCTGAACAGAAGGACAAGCTGGTACTCACTTCTCTATGCAGAAGCTGACTGGACTACCAGTTAAATATTACTGGGAACAGGTAAGGGTGGATTATGAATGGTGCAAATGGAGCAAGTGCTCCAGAGTCTTAGTGGTTAAGGACCCCATCAATTTGCTGGCACTTCACACATGTACTTACATGTTTCTTGTAATGTGATACTTAAAGAAATTAATGCTTTTGGAAATAGGGGAGCTGCAGGTATTTATTTCCCCACCTTTCCCAAGGTTTGGTAGCATTAAGTTATGTGGGTTTTCTGGAAAAGTAGAACTCCTCTAAATAATGTTACTGAATTTAACTTGTTTGGTTAAATGTTATATTTAAACAAATTGAGAGCTTTATGTGGGAATTAATTTATTTGAATATTTGGAATAATGGCGTATACCCACTTTATATTTAACAAAATGACTACACCTGAAAGACCACTATTTTTGAAGGTTACATGCCTAAATCTGATATTGTTGTTGTTAAGTGCTCTTGAGTTGATTTTGACTCATGGTGACCCTGTGAATAAGACATCTCCAAGACCAGCAATTCTCTACTACTCTGCTTAGGTCCTACAGGCCCAACCTGTAGTGTCCCTGATTAAATTTAGCCATCCGGCACACAGTCTTCTTCTCTTTCTACTGCCTTCTACTTTTCCTAGCATCATTGCCTTTTGTAATGAGTTGTGCCTTCTCATGATGCGGCCAAAGTATATCAACAGTTAATTTTGCTGAGGTATAACTGTAAATACTTTCAGCCTCATGTAGCTGCACTACTTATCAGTTCCACTTTAAGTTGAGATCTCTGATTCAGTACAACTAACTGAACATTCTCTTTCACTAAAGCAGTACTCCTCAATCTTTGGTCCTTCAACTGGTACAGACCTCAGTTCCTAGAGACAGTAACCAGTCTGGCCCATGGTGAGAGATTCTAGGATTTGAAGCCGAAAACATTTAAGAATTTCAAATTTGGAACCCTGCTTAAACTTTGTGAGCTTTGCCGGGACTTTCTTTCATTGGACAGGCCAAGAGTAGATGTAGCAGATGAAACAATGTTTGTCTCTGGGGAAGGAGGGGGAGAAGTATTGGGAGTCATTTTTTTTGGAAAGAGTCCTATTCCTTGCAGCAGCTCCTGTAGTTAAAATCTCTCATCATTCACACCAGTCTCCAGTCCAGATTACGTGGCATGTGTAAACCTCCTACACACACACTGGCTACACTCCTCTCCATCGCAAGAAAGGACAGAGAGTCCTTCCTCACTGGGGAAGGGTTTTTCCTTTTCCATTCGGTCACCCAGGAAGCAGTGACCAAGCAGCCAGTCAGCAATGACTGAGAAGCCTCTTGCCTACATTAGCCTTTGCCACAAAATCAGCACAAGCGAGAAGACGGTTGGTCACTGCAGCAACTGAGATTGGTCATTTTGAATTTGCAGTAAAACTATAGACCTAATATATATATATATATAAAAAAAAAACACAGGGGGGGGCTAGGGTTGTTGTGCAAGAGAAAAGAGGGTGGTAGCTTGAAAATGTTTGGGCACCACTGTGTTAGCCCATTCCTCCGGGAGCTAGGGTTTATCAATGCTTCTCTACTTAGAAGAATAACTAGAAGATCATATCCTACATTTAGCCCATCTAATATGACTGACTGCAGATATTCCCAGATAACTATGGATAAACAGGAATCGCATATCCCCTCCACCGACACATAGGGATCGTGTGAAATTTAGGAATTTTTTTCACTCCAATATTTCTGATAACATTTATCACCCACTCCAGTCTTCATTATCTAGTTTGCAGCTGTGCAGCTAGTGAAGAGTTCAGCTCACTGCCACTGAGACTTTGGCCTTGTTCACTTCAACTGCTACTGATGCCGTAGAGTATGTGCCATCTGAGGCAGTAGCTTTAATCTGTCTGATGAGTGGGTCAGCCTTGCAAGTAGCCTAGACTAATGTTTTCAAGTCTCAGACCAATCATGTCTGAGTGGTTAACCATTTTAATTTCACAGATGCGTAGCTATTTCTAAATCTGATTTTCCCACGTCTAAAGCAACCCTTAAGCTACTACACCTCACTGATTCATCTCCTGTTAAATGCTGTAAATAATGCAAACTTACAGTGTGCATGCAAACACATGTAACAAAAACAAACAAAGCACATGGTGGCCAAAATCATCTGGGAAATCTCTTGAAAAAAAATTCTTGTTGTGCAAGAGCCCACCCACATACACATTTTTGGTGTCAAAGTTATCTTTTAGTGAACCATAAATCCAACATATTCTCTTGTTCCCGAATTAATTGAAATACTTATAACTGATTCTTACATAATTGAGTATATTCTGTGCTGGTCAGGCCTCAACTGGAATACCGAGTTAAGTTATGGAATTCTCATTTTAGGTAGGATATAAACCAGTGATTCTCAATTTTTGGTCCTCCAGGTGTTTTGGACCTTAACTCTCAGAAGCCCCAGCTAGCATGGCCAACAGTCAGGAATTCTGAGAGCTGAAGTCCAAAACATCTTGAGGACCAAAGTTTGGGAATCGCTGATATAGACAATTTGGAGCAGGTTCAGAGAAGGACAACAAGGATGAAAAGAGGTATGGACAACAAAAGATATGAGAAATGGAAGGAGCTAGGCATGTTCAGCTTGGTGAAGAGAGGGGTGACGTGACTGCACTCTTTAAATACGTTGGTGGCATAAAGAGGAGGGGTAGGTCTGTTCTCTGTTGCACCAGAGAATAGGAGCAGGTCTACTGGTTTTAAGATGTAGGAGAGTAGATTTTGATTGAACACTAGAAGGAATCTCTTGACAGTATGAGCAATTTGGCAATGGAACTATTTGCCTAGAGAGATGGTGAGATCTCTTTTTCTGGATGTCTTCAAAAAGAAATTGGACAGCTATCTGCTGGGAATGCTTCAATTAGAGATCCTGCACATGGATTTGGTGGTCCATAAGGACACTCCCAACACTATAGAAGCCTTCCAACACAAATTCCCATTTTGGTGGGAAGGTAACAGCGTTCTGTGCAGTCATGCTGGCCACATGACCATGAAAGTTGGCTTTGACAATGCTGGCTCCCTCAGCTTAGTAACGGAGATGAGCATCGGCACCCCCTATAGTTAAACACAACTAGACAATCATTTCAAAGGGGAAACCTTTACCTTTACCTTTAAGGACACTTCCAACCCTATGATTCTATAGTAGGGGTTCCCAACCTGGGGTGCCCGCACTCCCAGGGGATGTGAGATGGAAATTTCAGGGGGTGCAACAAAGAGTGGCTTGTGTCCTTGAGTGACAAGTTATGAGTCATTACTCATTTTTTCTGAATAAATAGAATATAATTGATCAATTTAGATTTGCATTTTATGCACTGAGTCAAAAGTTCATTTTTAAGTTCAATTTGTTCACTTGCAGTGTTGCATGTGATTCAGTTTATGGTTCAGAAATTAGAAATTGGCCTTCTTCATCTTCAAATATGCTATTACTTTTGTAGGGGTAATACAAAAGGACATTAACCAAACATTTTCTAGAGATGTGAAGCATAGAAAAGGTTGGGAACTACAGTTTTATAGTGTAATTACAACAACCTTGTGTATATTTCTGGTCAAGAGGACAAAGAACTATACACAAGAAAAGAGCCCTGAGGCCAGGCTGTTTGACAAGCACAAGGTCCAGAACTGTGGAGGAGACACCCAAAATGTGTTCAAGATATAACAGTAATCAATAATTTAGTGGTACATGCACAAGTTCACATGTGTTTAAGGCTCACATGCACTTCCTTTCTTCCCCAGCATGATGGTCAAAAGATTGGAAACATTAGCTTTTAAATTAACTAGGATTCTTTATTACATTATTTTTAGGAAATAGTGGTTAATTTAAAAATTGGTTTAAAGCTTAATCATAAACCATAAGCAGAAGTCAACTTGATGACAACACTAACAACACAAAAGTTTAACAGAAGATTAAAGGATGGTTCATGGCCCTGGCTTCTTCTCAAACCAGAGGTCAAACTAACCAGTGTTCCAAATTTGATCTAAACAAGAAATTCTGGTTAATTTAAAAGCAGACATATATGTTTCAGGTCTCCTACTTGTGAATGTCCTGAAGTACAGAGGATGGATGCACAGTCTGCGGTAAAGCACTGTGAATCAGCTTCAGGCACTGAATCCTGACAGCATTTAAGCGAAAACAAGACACATTCAACTGCAGAGTCTCCCACTGCATAGGCTGATGCTTGTTTTGCTTCATTTTTGCATGATGGCTTTTGAGCAGCAGCATCTTTGAATACTAGCTGTACCACCCTTAAAGGAGTGCTAGCATGTTGCAGAGATCTGAGTGATGGACTTGGGCAACTTACACTCTCTCAGACTCAGATGAAGGCAAAGGCAAATCGCCTTTGAACAAATGCTATCCAAGAAAAAAAAAACACCCCATGATGATTGCCTTAGGGTCACCACAAGTCAGAAACTACTTGAAGGCACAAAACAACAACCCTTAAAGGTCACCACAAGCTAAATCTCTTAGCTTTAAGAGCAGCAGGGGTAGGGTTGGGTAGAATTAGGAACCTGCTGCTTGCTATTCAAGCACTGGATGAAACTTTGGACAATATTTTATAAATGGCACAGGCATCTGCTCTAAGGAAATCCCACCCAAAGTGTGAAAAGAGACTAGTTTCACCCACCACAAATTCTTCACGATCCTTTCCTCTTCGAGAAGATATTTTTGCCTTTCTTGCTCCACCAGGTGTCGCTGTCGTTGCACAGGATCTTCAAGCCTCTTTGCTCTTTCAATCACTTTGTCATTGATTTCCAACTCAGCTTTCTTCACCATAGCCCTGAGCGTCTCCTGGTTCTGCAGCTGTTACACAAAAGAAATCAGCTTCAGTTTTCCCTGCCTAACTTTCCTAGTATCTGAATATATCATATTGCTCAGAAGGATAAACAACCAACTCACGGCTGAATGCATTTTGAAAACAAAACAACATTTTTGCATAAGTAAATGTTATTTTATGGAATTCATGGCTTAGTGGTTAAGATGCCAATTCTGACAATCGGAAGATTGGTAGTTTGAGGCCTGAGTGCTGCATGATGGGGTGAGCTCCTGTCACTAGTCCCAGCTTCTGCCACCCTAGCAGTTCGAAAGTATGCAAATGCAAGTAGATAAATAGGTGCCACTTCAGTGGGAAGATAACAGCGTTCGGTGCAGTCATGCTGGCCACATGACCACAGAGTAGTCTCTGACAATGCTGGCTCTTCACCTTAGTAACGGAGATGAATATCACCCCCTACAGTCGGTTACGACTAGACATTCATGTCAAGGGACTACCTTTACCTTTTAAACATTTTAAGGAAGAAGGAAGAAAGGAGAGTACAAATGGTCTTAATGTATAATCCATGCACCCAAATTTCAGCAGAACACTGATAAATACAATGTTTTTTTAGTTCCTTGCAATTTATTGTGGTGGCACACTTTTTAATGAAGAGCTTGGAAAAGCCTTTTTGGACTAAATGGGAGTGGATGGGAGACCACCAAACAATACCAGGTGCCACAGGCTATATTTCAGAGGTAGGAACTGGCAAAACAACCTCTGAATATTCCTTGCCTATGGAAACTTTTTATATGAAATTAATGGGGCTGTCATAAGGTGCACACACACACAAGTCCCTTACTGAATTCTGGCCCTTATTTACACTCTAGGCCCTACAGTCCCTGTTGCTTTGACATCATCCCTGACCTGAGCACCTAGATGTGTTAAACTACATTCCCATCAACCTAGCCAGAATGGTCAATGGTTGGAATAATAATAATTATTATTAACCTTTATTTATAAAGCGCTGTAAATTTACACAACGCTGTACATACAATTGTAGTGTTTCAACAAGCTAGTTTCATACCACTCATCCTGTTAGCCTGAAATTCACTGACTAACTGTGGGCCATTCAGCTTGACCATACTGTTATGGGTAAATTCAAACAGCACATAAGTCCAACCAATCTCAAGGTCAAATGACCTATTAAGTTAAATACTTTAGTATATAGTGATTTTCTCTCCCTCTTTTTATTCTAAAATAAATTTGGAGGGACCCAATACAGAAGGGGTGGGGAGTGGGATTTAATTCCTCCTTTCTTGCATCTGAGAATTCATTCTTCCTATTCAAGAGGTTAAAAAGAAAGGAAAGGAAGCCTCCATGCAAGACAGATGCATGATTTTGGTTTTTAAAACTGCTTCCAAACTCAATTAAAATGGCAGTAACCATCCCTTTGTTTTTTAATCTTGAATTAAAAACAACTTCTCAAATAGGAAGCTCTCGAATTTCCTGCAGCTTGGAATCTTTGTATGATTGGATTATCTCATTACCTTGTCCAGTGTACAGTTTCATACATTTTTTGCCATCTATAAATCAACTCAAATTGAATTCATTGCTAATCAGTTTTATCAACTTTCTAATGCTACACCTAGGGAGCTCCTTGTATCTCTTGTGAGCACAGAGTTTTGGATCTTCTCAGTCAATGACAAATTGGTTAAAGATTGCTGGGGAGAGGAATTTTATTTGTTCCTCATTATATTTATGTCTTTCCCTTTTGAAGTATTAAACAAAAGAGGTGGATAAACCATGATCCTCTGGATGTTGCTGGACTATAACTCTCATTAGCCCCACTACCATAGCAAACACTAAGGAATGCTGGGAAGTGTACACCAACATCTGGAGGGCTGCACTGTGTCCAGCTCTGCATCAAAGAAACCCTTTGAAGATGAAAATAGGAGTGAAACTAGAACAAAAGTCAGCCAACACTTTGCACTGTAATGAACACACCACCCACTAGGATACCTTTAGACCCTTTTCATAAATATTTACAATGTTCTCTTCATCTTTCCTATGCCAGAGTACAAGATGAGCTATTATTCTTTGCTATTGTTTGTCACTTCGGACAGAGACAGCACGTTCTAGGAAAGCAGTCTTTGACTACGTGCATGTATACTTTCTGGAACAAAAGTTATGCCTTACAGAAGCACATTATAAAATCATGACCCCATTGTTCATATAAAAGTTATTATTTCTGTGTTATATGGTGATGAGAGTGGGGAAAGAGCAATCCTACCATTTGTAACCTTCAGAGAATTAAAAGCCCTACCAGGTTCATGTCAGCAGGGAAGAATCAAAGGCTGTGAAAGGTTTCTAAATATCCCCAACCTTTTCTGGCATAGTCCTCTGGCCCTAGACCCCCCCCCCCCAAATGTGTGAGTACTGATGCCAGAGAATAACCATCATACAACATTTCATATTTCTGGGAGGATGGTTTCTGGGGTGGATCTCCAGTTCTATGGGAGGATGGGAGATGGGTATAGCCTAGGATGAGCACCCAGACATCCCCGGATAAGAATGGATGAATAAACACATTTCACTTTTGTTCCACATTTGACTTCTTTTTTTAAAAAAGTTCCTTCCATCATGCTTATGAAGAAATGGACAAATCTGACAAATTCTTTTCTAGTATGGCACAATGGAGAAAAGTAACCACCTCTGTTTATGCACATCTTTTTTTATTCTTCAGATGAACGCCATGCATGGTGGCAGTGGCAGTAAAGAAAAGTCTAATTTCTGTGGAGCACGATCAAAGTTAGTTAAGGCATGTGGGGAGAGAAGGCACAGTACAATGAAATATTCCTATCTGAAACATGATTGGTTTTATCATCTCAAAACAGGTGCCTTCCAGATGTGTTGGCGTGTTGGATTAAAGCTCCCATAATTTCTGATCATGCTAAATCAAGGTGCCAGGTTGGGGACAGCTGCCTTAGATAAAGAATGTACAAAAAGGGAAATCTATTTTTCTTAATTTAACTCACAGATTTATTCCTAAAGGGATAGACTAATCCATGGATAGAAGATAGATCAATCAATTACTGGAGAGATCAATCAGGTATTATCCACAACAGTTAAATGCAATCTTCATGTGAAATGGATTACTCCTACTTCAAGCTCTACTTGCTTTAGGGACACTGATCTGATTCTGCTGAGATGTACCTAACTTCTTTTAAAATTGTATTTCTGTAAATATTTATTAAAATAGTAAACACAAATTTTCCCACCTTTAAAACTTTTTATAATGGATGTGGGAAAGGGGTTTGAAATTCACTTTGAGTTATGATTTGAAAGCATTTTCTTTTTAACAGGGACGTAGCCAAGGAGGGGGTTCTTGGGGTCTGGACCCCCCCTTCCATTAGAAAAATGAATGGTGCATGCTGCTGCGCTGCCGCGCCCAAGCCCTATTATAATGGTGGCACTTAGTCTGGACCCCCCCTTCCTAAAATCCTGGCTACGTCCCTGTTTTTAAGAATGTGTATTGGAAGTGCCAATAAAGAAGGGACTTTTTATCATATGTTGACTTTCAGAACAGCAAAAAAGTTCTGGATGCAAATACATAAAGTAATGGAAGAAATATTAACATTTAAAGGGACTTCACAGTTCAATTGAAACCTGATTTTTTAAAATGTTTTTTCCTGGGCTTGCTGAAAGAACAAATTGAAAAAAAGAACGGGAAAATTGTACAATATAATGTAACAGAAGGCAGAGTGTTATATGCATAAAGATGGAACAATCCAGTTGTTCCTTCTCAAGAAGAATGTTTTATAAAACGTAATGAATTTGCTTAAACGGATAAATTGACCACCCTTGTAAGAGATGGAATTATGGTCTTTTAATGAACAATGGAAATAAGTGGTTAATTATTGGAAGAAGAAATGGGGAGAATAATTTAGGATTTGCAGAACAGTAGAATACACCTTCAGGTAGTTGTGCCATTTACTAATGACCGACAGTACTATTAGAATTTAGTTAATTTTTTGATATTTTTCAAAGAGGAGATAGCGGGTGTAGAGATAGCAGATAATTATAGGCATGAACTAGCAAGTTGGAAGTTATTTGTGCATCCTTAAGTAGCTTATACAGTAGTTGTGTGCAGTTTTGTTGATGTAATAGATATTGTAAAGCTTTTTGTTTTGCTTGTAATGTGTGTTTTTATTACTGTAATTTTAGATGTAGTTTTATGTTATGAAAATGTAGTACAGTATTTGAATAAAAATATTATTTTTTAAAACTTTTTCTCTTGCCATGTTTGGCTGCACAGAATTTGTCAAATCCCCTATCATCACACCACAAGTGTTTTGTAAAAAGTCTGAAACTGACTTCAGAACAGCAAATGCTGTTTAGGCATATTATTATAACCTTTAATTTTTGCTATTTTAATTCTCCTATTTCTCTGTGAGCAAAGCTTTCAAGTTGCCATTTTCAGTGTGAAGATATTAAACAGGAAAAAGGCAATGAGCGAAACAATTTCCAGAAGGGTTAGTGGTAGTGAAAACAGCAATGAATGGTGTAGCACCTTAAAGACTAGCAAATTTCTTTGGCCACACTGATATTTGCTGGAACCTATGCTGCAATAAATCTGTTAGCCTTTAAAGTTCTACAAGATTCTTCATTGCCTGAAAAGGAAAGGAGAATCAGGTTTTCACAGAAGGCATCTCTCTTCCAAGAATGAAGATGCAATAATACCTGCAGTTGTCTCATCTGGTGCAGCTGGAAGCGTAGGTCTGACACATTGCGCTTCATGTCAAAGAGACTGACTTGCATAGTGGTGCAGCCCACTGGCGTGGAGTGACTGATATTTGGAGCAGCAGTAGCAGTAGCCTCAGTGGCTGCTAATGAATTCTTCCTGCTAGACACATGAGCAGATCCTGAAAGCAAACAGTAGCAAACGATTTCATTAAGAGTGAAGGATCAGCCACCTTCTCACTCCTGTAACAATCTTAAAACATTGGGGCTCTCACAGATTGCTTAATTCACTTGATGATGTGAAAACAATAACAGAGATTGTTCTGTCACATTCTAGACTGCCTCCCCCTCAATTTAATCGCCAACTGATGTGATGGTTAAAAAAACTGTGTTACTGGATATAGAAAAGAGACACATTATCCAGAGATAATGGCAGCTTATCGCATTCAGAATGAATTGTTAAACAAGACAGAGATGCTCCTTCACACTCAGGTAATTGATGGAACCTGATCTTCATCAGTACAGTCCAGTGAACTCAGGTAAGCTCACATAATACTTAGAAATAACAGTGTTACAAATAACCGTATTATGTATACTTTTTGTCCAACCAAATTACAGTGTTCAAAGTAACTGTATTACATATACTTTTGGGAGTAACAAGAGTATAAGGACATTTGCTTACCAATAACACATGGACAGGTAATGGCACAACCTGTTTTTTAGTTATACATTATTCCGAAAACTTTGCTAGAGAGGGAGGAACTAGTCTGGAAGGTTTTTCATGTTTTGAAAATCATCCCTCCACTGTGTGTTGTACGTGTTGTTTGCCTTTAAGTCATCTCTGACTTATGGGGAATCTATCACATGATTTTCTTGGCAAGTTTCTTCAGAGAGAGTTTGCTATTGCCATCCTCTGAGGATGAGAGAGTGTGACTTGCCTATGGTCACCCAGTGGGTTTCCATGGACAAGCCAGCATTCCAACTCCAGAGCCATAGTCCAATTTTCATGCCATTACACCACACTGGCTCAATGGGTATAACGCAGAGCTAACCAACAGGGCTCCGGCCTATTCAAAAACATTCAAACAGTGCTTCCAAATAAAATGTTTGTAACACAGTATGAGTGCATCATTCTCTGAACAAGTAACATTTAACAAATTATTGTGTCCCAAATAGCAAGTAATGTGTATCATGTTACTTAAAAAAAGCTACAAGCTCTGAGCTCACCAATCTATCCAGTATCATTACTAAGTAAGCCCATGCTATCTCATGTAGTAAATACACAGCACAGAGACAGGAATGGATACAGAAAGACACCCAGCTGGTTCAAGTGACCGAGTCACTCTTCATGCTAGAGGTGGCAGCCAACTCATCTCCTATATCACTGTATACTCATCCCTCCACATTTGCAGCCTTGACTTTTGCAGATCTGATTATAATAGGTTCTCTCTAGGAATCTCTAGGTCCTCCAGAGAAATTCTGCTGGAAGTTGACCATAGAGTTGCACTGGAGGACCTGAAGATTCCTAGAAAAACACTTCTCCAGGCATTTGTAGGTCCTGCAACATGATTCTAAGGTCAAATTCTGGCAGATGTTGACCTCAAAGTTCTGCTGGAGGATATAGAAATTCATAGAGAGGTGTTCTCTCAGGTTAAAAAAGTATGTTGAACAACAACAACAAATTATCTTTTGTTGCTGTTAATTTTCATTTTTGTGTTTTAAATAAAAAAATAGTTTAATTGTCTTTTACCTGTTGTATTGAGTTTTTAAAGTAAAGTACTGTATAGTGTGCATGCTGCCTTGGGTCCAGTACTGGGGGAAAAGGTGGGATATAAATTAAACAAACCCTGTGTGCAAACCAAATTTGCATTTTGAATTAAATTGAAGTAAGCCAAGGAGAAAAGTGGCAAGAAAAGCCACTGGAAGCAGCTGGAAAAGTGGGATGACAGAGGATTAATCACGACTCTTGCTGCCAAATCAGGACGGTTGGACGGTATTCTACTGCTGCTTGGTGACTGGGAAGACATACCAGGAAAGAGAGAGCTAAGCCAAGGCACCCATGATAGTGGTTTCCATATGTTCCATACCATCTCAGCGTGCCCCAGTTCAGAAAGTTTCCAAACTTTCTAATGTCACTCTGTAGTGCTGGATTTTTAGAAGCAGACACAGCAGCAGATAGTGTTTCAGGCAACTGAATGGCATACCAAATTACTTTTTTTAAAAATAGTGTTCTGTATTTCAGTCCAAATAAACACACATTTCACCTTGCTCAAAGCGGTTCCCAAAGGGAAGAGGACACGTTTTGATGCTGCCAAAAATATTAATGAAAAGGACCTCTCTTTATTGCTCAGCTCTGATGCAAACATGTATATCTTCCAGGATTTTTACTTGCTTATATTGTTGTGGTATTTTATAGATTTATTGCAGTCTATAAAGGCTTATTTCAGTCTTTGTACCTCTTGACATACTAATATGAAGGATAGGTTAAATGTTTAAATAGGCAAGGCAATGCAATACATAATCTTATACAGTATGTGGTTAGTTGAACCCTAGCTTGGCTCTAGTTATTCAGGGCCTAGTAAGTCTCAGACTCGAATACTGCAACACATTACATGTAGGGCTTCCCTTTGAAGACTTCTTTGGAGTTTCAGTTAAATCATAATACAGTCCTGATTTGGATTGGCCTCAGAAGCAGTTTTACAGTCAGATACTTTGTTGCTGACTATAGTTCAAAGAATTGGTGCTTACTGATAAAGCCATTTATGTAGATGCATTAAGATCTTTTCCAGAGTCCTTTTCCAGGCAACCATGGAAAGTGTGTCCCTAGAAAGTAAGCTTCAATTTATGGTGATTCTATCCTAGATTTTTCATACAAGATTAATTCAGGTGGTTTACCATTGCCATCCTCTAAGACTGGCATTATGTGACTTGCCCAAGGTCACCCAGGGGCCAGGACCAAACATGGATTTGAACCTGCATGGATTTTGCTCCTTAATGTCACATTATTTTACTTTCATACTGCTGCTATTTCTGTTGTGATTGCTTTATTAGATGGTTTTATTTTATGACCATATTCCTACTCTTGATTTAGATTTGTGTTGCTGGTGGGTGATTGCAATGAAACCATCGTAAATCCAGCTGCAATCCTTTCGTGCCTTGTGCAATCATGCCTTCATCTTGCGGTCTGGGCATGTGGCCTTGTTATGTATTCTCCAAGTAAAGATACATGAACACACACAATCTAAACATAGTGCAGAGTGGTGATAAACAAATTTATTCCTACTCCCTTCCCTGCACTTGCCTTGAAATGTTAGCCATCAATGAGATCACTGATGGGCTCAGCACCAACATCCCTGTGTGGCTGGATTGTTGCTTAGCTGATCAATTTCTGAAGGACTTACCCATTCAGAAAGGGGAAAAAGGGTCAGGGGGAAAATATCTTAGCCCTCTGTGGCTTGCACACATGCTTACAGCTGGCATTTGATTTCTGATGGTATAAAAAGAGTGTGCCTCATCTTCCCAAGGGAGAAATGAAAATGGTAACGTGACAGACTTCCATTCCTTCACTGCCTACCACACCCAGCCCTTCCTGACTGCTTCCTAAAACATCTAACCTCAGGCAATGGCACTGTAAGACAGAACAGCAGGAAACACACAAGGAAACAGATTTGCCTTGGCACACACAGCTGGGTATACCTAGCAATCACAACAACCCACAAAGTAGCATTCACTGCCATCACATAGCACCAAAGTTTAGGCCAAGCCATAATATGCTCCCACAGTAGCAGAGAAATATCTTTCCTGAGGAAATACAGGCAAATTCCAAGTCTGTAGCTAGTGAGCACATGCCCTTTGTTGGCAAGTTTTAACTTCTGCAATTGTCATTCTGAACAGTTCCTCTCCCTGGTTGGTGTGGGGGAAGCTATACACTATAAACAAGACATGGCATATTTTCTTAAACACTTCAAGAAATTCTTGCTTTTCCACACAGTACTGAATTGGCAGCCTTATGATACATTACAAAGCAGACCTCCCAGGCAAGCTGTTGGATTCCTGTTTCTTGTTTTCATACACTACACCCTTTTGCCCACTTGGGCATGTCTGCATCAGCTAGTTTTACATGAGATCTGCCATACGATGCCTCACACAGAAGAGATGATGGTGGTGTTTACACATCATTCCAGGCTCTGGCTGCATCTGCACTACAGAAATAATACAGTTTGACACTGCTTTTACTGCCATAGCTCAACGCTATGGATTCTGAGATTTGTAGTTTTGTGAGCTATTTAGCCTTCTCTTTCAGAGAGTTCTGGTGCCACAAGAAACCAATTCTTTAATTCAAGAAAGTCCTTGTGTCTGCTCACTGAACCAGGAGGAAAGGTCTTATTTGTATCAATAGTGACTTTCTTTCTGAAGCAAATGAAAGGTTTGGGGCAGATCCCACCATCAGAGCCTATATTTGACTCATGCAACATCTACTCTTGGAGGAAACGGATTTTCTGGATCCATTTCAAACCGGATTCAGGACAGGATACGGAGTGGAGACTGCCATGGTTGCCTTAGTCAATTATCTCTGTCTGGGCATCGACAGGGGAAGTGTGACCCTGTTGGTGCACTTGGACCTCTCAGCGGCCTTTGATACCATAGACCATGGTATCCTTTTGGAACGCCCGAGAAAGTTGGGTATTGAAGGCACTGCATTGCAGTGGTTCCGGTCTTACTTCTTGGTAAGGTTCCAGATGGTGTCACTTGGGGACAGTTGTTCAGCCAAGAGGGTGCTCAAATTGGGTGTCCCTCAAGGAGCAATTCTGTCTCCAACGCTGTTTAACATTTACATGAAGCCGCTGGGTGAGATCATCTGGAGACATGGGGTGGGGTGTTATCAGTACGCCGATGACACCCAAATATATTTCTCTATGTCTTGGACTGAAGCAGTGACTGAGGATGGCATCTCTCCTCTGAATGCCTGTCTTGGGCAGTAATGGACTGGATGAGGGAAAACCGACTCAAGCTGAATCCAGGTAAGATGGAGGTACTCGCTATAGGAACCCCGAATCCAGGAATGGAGTTGTGTCAGCCAGTTCTGGATGGGGTCACACTTCCCCTGAAGGATTCTGTTCGCAGTTTGGGGGTGCTCCTTGACTCGTCGCTCCAACTGACAGCTCAGGTGGATGGGACAGTCAAGAGCGCCTGCTATCAGCTTCGTCTGATACGCCAACTGCGCCTCTTCCTGGAGCCGAGGGACCTAGAAACAGTAGTACATGCACTGATAACCTCTCGATTGGACTTCTGTAATGTGCTCTACTTGGGGCTACCCTTGTGCCAAGTTTGGAAACTTCAGTTGGTACAAAATATGGCAGCCAGATTGATCATGGGAACTTCTAGGAATGACCATATAACACTGGTCTTGAAGTCGCTGCACTGGCTGCCTATTAGTTTCCGGGTAAAGTACAAGGTGTTGGTGATTACCTTTAAAGCCCTACATGGCTTGGGCCCAGAATACTTGAGGGAACGCCTTCTTCCCTATTGTCCGTCCCGCACACTAAAGTCCTCTGGAAGAAATCTATTACAATAAAAAAAACATCTAGGCTAACATCAGTTTCCCAGAAGGCCTTTTCTATTACTGCTCCAAAACTATGGAACGACCTGCTGGAGGAGATCCTTCACATTCCCACTCTGACAGCTTTTAAGAAAGCACTCAAGACGGATCACTTCCGGCAGGGCTTTCCAGCTTAGTTACCCTCCCCAGATATAGAGATATTTGCCCCCTCATCTGCCTATTCTTCCCCGCCTATTTCTATTTCTATGTATATTTTTTAAATTTTATTTAATGTTTTTAATGTTATATCATCATTGTTTAATTCTGTTTTAATGTTGGGAATGGGGGGGCAGGTTTAGGGTCTGATTTTTTTTTATTTTTTATTTTTCTGTAATTTGATGTGTTTTATTGTTGTAACCCATCCGGATTCTCCGTGATTGGGCGGGCTAGAAATAAATCTATATTATTATATTACTCACATGAATGCCTAAGTACCATGACTGGTATCGTGCCTAATTCGCTCTATGTGTATATGTGTATTTTTCTTAATTTGAAGGAAAAAATGTACAAAACAAAAAGCAACATGTTTCCCAAATACAGACTAAATATGGAAACTCCTTCACATATCTGTTCCTATGGACCTAAATGCTTATGTTACACAATCTTAGCTCTGCTTAGCAAAGCAAATAAGAGGGTATCCCCACAATGTCTCAAAGAAGCCTAGAATTATTCCTCCTGAGTTCTGCATCAGGTGATGCTGAGTGCACAGAAATAAGCTCAGCTATTTGCTGAACTGACGTAGATGGAAAGTGCCCTCTTACAGGAAGCAGACTCCCTCATCTAACAAAGAAAAAGGATCCACACTTGATTTCTTCTAGTTGTCAGCTTTCCAAATTTACAGAGGTTTTATATAGATTCTGGACTGCTCCTAGAATCTGCACAGATTCTAGAGCCAGTGCGGAATAGTGGTCTGAGTGTTTGACTCTGAAGACCAGGGTTTAATTCCTCGTTTGGCCATGGAAATCCACTCGATAACTTTGGGCAAGTCACATGCTCTCAGCCTCAGGGGAAGGCAGTGCCAAACCTCCTCTGAACAAATCTTGCCAAGAAAACCACATATTAGGCTTGTCTTAGCATTGCCATAAACCAGAAATAACCTGAAGGCATACAAACAACAACAGCAGCAGCAACAACAACAAAGACTGCTATTAATTTACTAACTTAACATCTTTCACGTATGTGAAAAATCATAATGTTAAAAGTGGTATGACCAAGGTGAGACTACAACATGTGATTATTCTTGCACAAGCCTGAAGTCTCACATTAAGCCAAAATTACTAAACTGAGACTGTACTTTGGGCATATCATGAGACAACATGGCTCACTGGAAAAGATGATAGCACTAAGTAAAGTGAAAGGCCATAGGAAAAGAGGAAGATGCACTAATTCCATCAAGGAAGTCAGGACCCAGAATTTGCAAGATCG